>NC_088375.1:121955075-122258106 GCF_037993035.2 Macaca fascicularis | reverse complement strand
ATTCCTTATAATAAATCTCTTTCTGTACCTTTGTGTGGGTGAAGAACCAATAAACAGAACCAACAGGAGATAAATATATATAGATATATATATATACGCACACACACACAAAGTGTGTGTGCATGTAAATATATATACAAATATATAAAAATATATCCATAAATATATAAATATATATTCTAATATGTATATATAATATATACTGTTATAGATACATGGCATATGTAATATGTTATCTATGTAACATGTTTTATATTATATAATATATTAAATTATATAAAATATAACACATATAATAATATGTAATATATAATATATTATTGGATTTTATGTTATATACTATTAGATTATATACTATATTATATAATATAGTAATAATGTGTTATATAATTTATAATATAATATTAGATTATATAATACATTATATAATATTAGAATATATAAAATATATAACACATTATATAGTATATTATATAATACATATTATTATATAATAATAAATTTTATGCTGTATAATACATAGTATCTTATATACACATATGCATACACATATATACACATACACATAATACTACATATTATTACAATATATTATATGTTGTAATAATATATAATATATTACATAATATATAACATATATTATATTGCATATATAATATATGTAATATATAATATATTATATTATATTAACATATATAAACATAACATAATATGTTATATTATATATTATGTATTATATAACATATAATGTATGACATATATATGTTATATACATACATATATAAAACACATATATAGGATATGTCATATATATTATATATTATATTATATATTATTACAACATATAGTAATAATATATTATATAATATTATGTGTATGTGTATAATGTGTATATATACATATAACATACATTATATAATATATAATATATATAACATATAATAATATATAATATTACATATATCATCAAGTGGAGTTATGTGTATATAATACGTATATATACCATATTATTGTATACATAGTATATATATAATATTATATATAATATGTATACTTTCTATCAACACTATATATACATATATATCTCCAGAAGGAGATATAAATAACAGTATATGTATATGTATAATATATATTTTATAATTATATATAGTATATGTAGATATAGATATATAGATATACATATAGATATATATCTCCAGGATATATATATGTATATATAATATACAATATATGATAGAAAGGATTGTCCATATTATATATTATATACTATATAGAATATATATAGAATTATATATTATTATATAGAATATATATTCTATACTATATAGAATATATAGTATATAATATATATGATATATACATATATTATATACAGGTGTACCTCAGAGATATTGCCTGTTCTGCTCCAGACCACCAAAATAAAGCAAATATTGCAATAAAGTGAATCACATGAACTTTTTGGTTTTCCAGTGCATATAAAATTTTTCCAGTGCATATAACTTTATATGGTTTTCCAGTGCATATAAGTTACGTTGACGTTATTAAGTTATGCAATAACATTATATCTAAAAATGTGCACACCTCAATTTAAAATACTTTATTGCTAAAAATACTAATGATTATGTGAGCCTTCACTAAGTCATAATATTTTTGCTGACGGAGTGTCTTGCCTCAGTGTTGACAGCTGCTGACTGATCAGGGTGGTGGTTGCTGAAGATTGGAATAATTGTGGCAATTTCTTAAGATAAGGCAACAATGAAGTTTTCTGCATCAACTAACTCTTTCTTTCACAAAAGATTTCTCTATACCATGGGATGCTATTTGATAGCATTTTTCCCACAGAGCTTTTTGAAAAATGAAGTCACTCCTCTTTAAAACTGCCACTGCTTTATCAACTAAGTTATCAACTAAGTTTATGTAATATTCTAAACCTTTTGTTGTCATTTCAACAATGTTACATCATCTTCACCTGGAGTAGATTCTGCATGAAGAAACAACTTTCTTTGCTCATCCCTAAGAAGTAGCTCCTTATCTATTCACATTTGATCATGAGATTGTAGCAATTCATTCACATCTTCAGGCTCCACTTCTTATTCTAGTCCTCTTGCTATTTCTACCATATCTGCAGTTACTTCCTCCACTAAAGTCTTCCTTCCTCAAAGTCATCCATGAGCATTGGAATCAACTTCTTTCAAACTCCCATTAAGGTTGACATTTTAACCTTCTCCCATGAATCACGAATGTCCTTAATGGTATCTAGAATGGTGAATCCATTCCAGAAGCTTGTCAATTTATTTTGCCCACATCCTTCAGAGGGATCACTGTTGGCAGCCTTATGAAATGTATTTCTGAAATAACAACACTTGAGAGTCAAAATGACTGCTTCATCTGTGGGCTGCAGGATGGATGTTGTGTTAGCAGGCATTGGGAAAATCTCAAATACACTCAAAAGTGCTTTTTTCCTATTCTCTCACTCAATACAAAAATCATCAACAAAAAGGAAGACTTCTGTGACAACATTTGTGGGGGTTTCTCCCTACTACCAACTGACTAATCAATTCTGCAGCAGACACCTACAGGGTGTTCTCCAATTCAATCCCAACACTATCTACCTAAAGTTAATGTCAGATCCCACAGGTTTGGGGCTCCGTCCCCAAAACTTCCCCTGCTCCAGACACCAGTCACAAGTCCATACCTCCCAAACTTCTCACTCACTGGCTTCAAATTGGGGTTCCCATAGTCTCCTCTTTGGGAGCCACTGGAGTGACTCATAGCACTCAGGGGAACACTCATATTTATCAGTTTATTATAAAGAATGTTGCGAAAAATACAGATGAAGAGATGCCTAGGGAGAGGCATATGAGAAGGGGCACAGAGCTTCCATGCACTCTCTGGGTGTGCTGCTCTTCAGAAGCCTCCATGTGTACACCTATCTGGGAGCTCTCCAGGACCCTATTCTTTTGGGTTTTTACAAAGGCTTTATTATGTAGGTCTGATTGATTAAACCATTGGTCATTGATGATCAACTTGACCTTCAGCCCCTATGCCCTTCCCCAGAGGTTGGAGAGTGGGGCTGAAAGCTTTAATAACACCTTTGTCTTTCCAGTGACCAGCCCCATCCTGAAGTTAGCTGTCAATCATTAGCATACATAAAGACATCGCTTTGGAGATTCCAAGGATTTTAGGAGTTGTATGTCAGGAAACAGGGAGGAAGGCTAAATATATATTTCACAATATCACACCAGGCATGAAAACAACATTCTTTTTCTTGTAGATCTCCATCAGAAATCTTGGATGACTAGATATGTTGTCAATGAGCAGTAATATTTTGAAAGGAATTTTTTTTTTTTTTGAGCAGTAGGTCTCAACTGTGAGCTTAAAATATTCAGTAAATCATGCTATAAATAGATGTGCTATCATTCAGGCTTTGTTGTTCCATTTATAGAGCACAGACAGAGTAGATTTGGCAAATTCTTAAGGGCTCTAGGATTTTTAAATTCATTCCTCTTTTTATTTTTAATGCTTCTATCATAGATCTTTGTGTTATGATTTCCAAGAGGTTTACAAAAAACATCTTACAGATACAAGTTAATTTAAAGAGATGACAACTTATCTTACATCACAAATAAAAGAATAGAAACAAAGAAAAAATAAAAAGGGAAAACTTCTAAACTTTGGTTCTAAGGTGATGCTTAACCCCATCCCTGTGCCACATTTTGACTTTTAGTTGTCTCAATTTACACATTTTTATATTACCTGTTTCTTGACAGGTTGTAGTAGCTATTAATTTTTTGATAGATTTGTGTTTTGGGCTTCATACTGGAGTTATAAGTTGATTGCACACCGTAATTAGATAATTAAAGCTTTCTGGGCTTGTCCATATTCTCCATTTTACCAGTGGGTTTTATGCTTTTTTGCACATTAGTGTTGTTTTTTCTTTCAAACTGGGGAACTCCCTTTAGCATTTCTTGTAAGATGGTTCTGGTGGCAGTGAAGTGTCTCTGTTTTGTTTATCTGGGAAAGACTTTATCTTTCCTTCAAATTTGAATGATAACTTGGCTGGATACAGTATTTTTTGACGAGAGTTGTTGTTTTTTTCTTTCAGCACTTTGTAAATATTGTTCCACTCCCTCCTGGCCTGCATGATTTCGGTTTGGAAGTCTGTCACCAGACCAACTGAAGTTCCTTTATATATTATTTACTTCTTTTCTCTTTCTGCTTTTAGAACTCTCTCTTTGTCCTTGACCTTTGAGAGTTTGATCATTATATGCCTTAGGGTAGTCTTATTTGGGTCAAATCTGTTTGGTGTTCTCTGGCCTTCCTGTATCTGGATATTTATATCTTCCCGAAGTTTTGAAAAGTTTTCTGTTAATATTTCTTTGAATAATCTTCTACTCCTTCCTCTTGCTCAACTCCTTCTTGAACACCAGTGATTCTTAGACTTGGTATTTTGAGATAATTTTCTGTATCTTACATGTAATTTTCTCCTCAGACTGTGTATTTTCAAATAGCTTGTCTTTGAGTTCACTGATTCCTTACTTTCCTTGATCTATTCTGCTTTTGAGAGCCTGGAATAAATTTTTCAGTTCAGCAAATATATTTCTCAGTTCCAAGGTTTCTGGGTTTTTAAATGATTATTTCAATCTCTTTGTTAAATTTCCCTGTTAAGTTTCTGAATTGCTTTTCTGTAATATCTTGGAGATCACTGAGTTTCCTTAAAACTGCTCTTTTGAATTCTTGGTCAGAGACCTCACATATCACCATCTCATTAGAATCAGTTACTGGTTGCTTGTTCTGTCCAGTTAGGGAGCTCCGGGTTCCCTGATTGCTGTTGTTTCTTGTGGATGTATGTCTATGTCTTTGCACTGAAGAATTAGGTACTTATTCCAGTCTTATTTATCTAGGTTGTTCTGTTTTACATTGGATATATTTGCTTAGAGGTTCTTTACTACTAGGTCACTGCCTCCCTCTTGGTATTAAGGTGGTATGTTGAGCCCAGATTCGCCTTGGCTCTAGTAAATGATCAGAGCACTGACCTTCTTGAATCAGGGAGGTCCCAAAGGGACCTGGCCATGTGGGAAGGCTGCCTAGGGGACCTGGGTGATAAACCTCCTACTGCATGGTGCTGCTCAACAGCGACTCTTCTTTGGCATCTCGTTTGTCTGTGTTACAGAGCAGAGCCTCCACGGCTGAGGGTGGTAGTCCCATCTCCCTCCTTTGTTTCTGCCTGTCCTCAGGGATATTTCTCCCTTCGGGCACTCACAATGTTTTCCACGGGTTAAGGCAGGGATAGATCTCCTTTCGGGAAGTCCAAGATAATAGGGAAGCTGGTTATCCACCTCTATCTCACTTTTTCTAACACAGAAAAAGTAATTTGGGAGGGGGTAATTTTCATACACTTGGTGCAGGGAAGAATGTGGGGAGAGGCATCACAGATGTGGCAGTACAATTCTCTTACTGTCTACTTGAAGTTTTTTCACTTCTCTGTGGTCCCAGAAACTATCTTATCTCCATATTTGAGTTCTGGGATATTACTGGTGATAAATGCAACACTGGATAGTTGTTTTTGGTTTTCTGTTGGGAGAGTGATGCCAGCTTCTTTCTCTGCCACCATTTTGGAACCAGAAGTCTCCTAGGGCCCTAGGATTTTTTGAATGGTAAATGAGCATTAGCTTCAAGTTAAAGTAATCAGGTGCATTAGCTCCTAACAAGAGATTCAGCCTGCCTTTTAAAACTTTGAAGCCAGGCATTGATTTCTCCTCTCTAGCTACAAAAGTCCTAGATGATATCTTTTCCCAATATAAGGCTATTTTGTCTACATTGAAGATCTGTTGTTTAGTGTAGCCATTTTCCTCAATTATCCTAGCTAGATCTTCAGGATAACTTGATGCTGCTTCTCTGTCCGCATTTGCTGCTTTACCTTGCACTTTTATGTTATAGGGATGATTTTTTTATTTAAACCTCACGAACTAACATCTGCTAGCTTCAAACGTTTCTATTGCAGCTTCCTCACTTCTCACAGCCTTCATAGACTGGAAGAGACTTAGGGATTTGCTCTGTATTTGGCTTTGGCTAACAGGAATGATTTCGCTGATTTGATCTATGTACACCACTAAACTTTTATAATTTCTGTGTTCTCTAGAGTAGCACTTTTATTTTTCTTCAAGGACTTTTCTTTTGCATTCACTACTTGGTTAACTGTTTGGCACGAGGGGCCTTGCTTTCAGCCTATCTCAGCTTGCAACATGCCTTCCTCCCCAAACCTAATCATTTCTAGCTTTTGATTTCAAGTGAGAGATTTGAGACTCTTCCCTGCACTGAACACTTACAGGCCATTTTAGGGCTATTAATTGGCTTGAATTCAATACTGCTGTGTCTCAAAGAATAGGGAGGCCCAAAGAGAGGGAGAGAGACAGGGAAACAGCTGGTTAGTGGGGCAGTCAGAGCACACACAACATTTATCAAGTTCACCATCTTCTATGGGTGTGGTTCCTGATGCCCCCAAACAATTACAATCGTACCATCAAAGATCACTGATCACAAATCATCATGACAGACATAATCATAATCAAAAGTTTGAAACATTGCAAGAATTATCCAAATGTGACACTGAGACACAAAGTGAGCACACGCTATGGGGAAAACAACACTGGTAGACTTGCTCAATGCAGGGTTGCTGTAAACCTTCAATTTGTAAAACGTGCAATACCTGCGAAGTGCAAAAAAGCAAAGTGTGATAAAATGAGGTATGCCTAGGTATAACATATGTATATCTCCTGTTGGTTCTGTTTCTCTGGAGAACCCAGACTGATACAGTATCTTTGTGTATCAAATGGGCATACAACCACACTGAAGCATCCCCCAAGTATCATTGTGAGGCATATGTAAGGAAGCATATTGAAAGCAGACTTTTAAACTACAAAAGCATCATACACCTATTAATTTGACGTATCACTGTTCTCTATGCAGAGAGGGAAAAAATAACAGGCCTCTTTGACTTGAGGAAGGATTTATTTTGCAATTCACAGAGCACAGTGGGGACCTTTTCTGACATTTGACTTTAGGGCCAAGAGATTTTCCCTAAGCAGCTGGGATCAAGGAAAGTGAGAGGAATGTAGCAAACAAAGCTTTGGTCTAATATTTCATTTTAACCAAAAATAACTTATATTTGTAAAGCATGTTAGCATTTACAAAGTACATTTCATAAAGTGCATCTCATTTTATCCTCACAATTCTGTGAGGCAAGTAGTTTACCCCCCATTTTGCAGATAAAGAAACTGAGTATAAGAGAGTTTAGGATCTGGTCTGAGGTCTCACAACATGAGAATACTGGGTCTGGAACTCAGCCAGCATCTCAGTCCTTACTGCATTCTTTTCTCATTAAGATTTGCTAGCTACACTTGGCCTGGTCTATCAATGCCTTTTTTTTTCCTTTTGCATACTGGTTTCAGCTGTAGATCTCATATACTCCTGACCTTTAGGAGAAACCAGCCAGGTTGAGAGGAAAAAGGAAATCTCAAGTTTTTCTTAGGATCCTGATGCATAGATTAGGTGCTGCCCAATACCTTTGAAAAAACAATGAACAAACAAACAGCACATTTGGTGTTTTGTCTCATTGCTTATTGAGGCTAAACTTATGGTCCTATCCTTTCAGAACAAACACCAACCCAAGGACACCAGCCAAACTTCAGATTCTCCAGATGAGGCAGAAGAATAGAGTCTGGTGGCAGGGAACTTAAGACCAATTTGCACTGACTTCCTAGAATTGGATCAAAAGGAAAACCCCACCTCTCCACACCCAAGTGACAGGATCAGAGGCTATTCCCTTTGCAACTCCCCCTTCCACTGCATCATAGATGAAAAATGGAAAAGTATCTCTGATTGGCTGCAGGCCAAGCATGGGCCAATCCTCATTTGCATAAGATATCAATTCACTTCAGCTTTTGATTGGTCATGGACCAAGCCTCCACTTCAATCCTTCATTTACATAGGGTATAACCAACAGGAAATCTCTAGAGGGTACTCAAACCCCAGAAGACTTTCCTGCCAGGGCCCTTGAGCTGCTTGCTCGGGCCTACTCCCATTGTGTGGATTGTACATTCACTTCTATTGCCTTTCGCTTCAACAGATTTACACTTTCATTGCTGGTTTGTGTGTGCTGTTCAATTCTTTGTTCAACACACCAAGAACTTAGACAAACTCATGATCAGAACCTTCTGCCCAGTAACACAGACACTTAAGAGGCTGCTTATAGGTCAGGGACTAAGGAGAGTATACCCAGTCCTACCCCATCTCAGTCACTGGGACCTTGTTCAGGTCCAAAGGTCTTGATATACACGCATGAAACTTTCTGCAATGCTTCCTTCCTTGGGTCCTGACTGGGGTCCTCAAGGTTGCAGGAGGAAAAAGTGGTCCAATTTGGAAAGCATCTCTCAGGAAAAAAATAATAATGAGACAGCATATGGAAAACAGAGTGAAATTCCTTTAGTGCGGCTCTTTGGAGAGAGATGGGTAATTTACCAAATGCAAGACTTTTCTTGCAGCTGGCTGACACTGTGGAGCACCATGGAGTAATTGAGACTGAATTACAGAGACTTTGATTATGAGACTGGATTTTCTGTAAGGCCACCTAGGTGATACCAGCCACTTGCATCTCCTCCAGTGGGAACGTGAATAGTTCACATTGGCTCAGATTTGCAAATGACACTTCCCCTTCATTAGCAGCCCCATGGTGGAATAGAATTGGTGGTGAGATTTTAATGAAGCTAAGTGTTTAGATTCTTCCTTGGGGCCACTGATAGTGCCAATAACCATTATTTCCCTTCTTCAGACCAAAAGAAGGGCAGCCAGGTCCTTCAGGGGTCATTCAACCATCCCCTTGACTGTCCTTGTAGTTTTTCCTGAAGATTTGGAGGAATAGAAGAAATGCTAAATGTTCAGAGCTATTTTCCTTCTCTCCTTCCATTGAGGGTCAAAGCTATAAAGCACAAGACAAAGAAAGGGTTGTCTAGCCTGTGACTTAAGAGACTGGGACAAAATGACAATCACTATAGTGTCAAGAATTCTTCCCCTTAAAGGGTCAGAGCAACCTGGTCTGACTGCTGCTACTGTCTCTTGCCTTGGTGCTCAGTTGAGTACTGCTGGAAATCTTTCTCTGGTAGCAAGTAATTGAGTGAGTCACTGACTCTGAACCTCTAAAACAGAAGCACAGAGTTCCCATGGACGTTATGCTTTGGCCATTGAGATTTTTCCATCTCTGGCTTTTGTTTTTTATGCTTTAATTGTCTTTTTAAAAATAAATAAATAAATACTTTTGTTTGTTGAGAGGCTATTATCAGCTGATCACTAAAAACATGTACTTTTGCATATTTTCTCAATTAATCATCCAAGAATTGAAGGAAGAGGTGTTATTTCCATTTTACTAATAAGGAAACTGAGGTACAGAGAGGTTAAGAAACTTGTCCAAGTTCATACAATAGTAAGTGTAATGGGGCCAGCACTTGACCCCACATCTGATCAATTCCATAGACTACTCCTTACCCCAGACTACATGAACTTCTTTGTGTCCGTGGTGCTTTCTAAACACTGGCCCTGGTGTAGATACAGCTTCTGGAGGTCATTGTATGTTAAATTTTGATTCATGTAGTACCTTTGCAAATAGATTTCTAATAGACATTGTAACGTTGTGATTGCTCACAAGGTGCTTTCGTGTTAGTTATTCCAGGTTTGAAAATTATTTTTTAGCTTAGTAGCTACATGACCTTGAGCAAGTCATTCTTCCTCCAAAGGTCATTATTTCCCCATCTGTAGAATGAGGATAGTGTGAGGAATAAATTACACAATGTATGTAAATATCTTGCAACATCTGACACACAGTAAGAATTTTATAATTGGGGATGGTGATAACACAGATGATGAGGAAGAGGAAGAGGAGGAAAATCGATCATAGTGTGGATCTAAGGAAAAACTGTTGGGAGAAAAAGAAAGAGGGGCCTCTAGAGATGTGCTTTTTTCTCCCAGAAGGGAGAGGCTCTTAGAGGAGAGGAAGTGATTGCCTAGTATATTAGTTAGGGTTTTCCAGAGAATCGGAACCTTAGGGTTGGGAAATGAAGAGAGAGAGAGAGAAAGAGAATGGTTTTATAGAATTGGTTTGTGTGACTGTGGAGGCTGGCACATCCAAAATCTGCAGGGTAGCCAGCAGGCTAGAGACCCAGGGAAGAGTTGACATTGCAGCTCAAGAACAAGGCAGCCAGCTGGCAGAATTCTCTGTTTCTTGGGGAAGGTCAGTCTTTTTTCTCTTAAGGCCTTCAACTGATTGGATGAAACCCACCCACATCATGGCTTACCCATGTAATCTGCTTTACTCAAAGTCTGCTGATTTAAATGCTAATTTCATCTAAAAAATACCTTCACAGAAACATCTAGACTAGTGTTTGACCAAATATCTGGATACTGTGATGTATTAGTCTGTTTTGCATTAGTATGAAGGAATACCTGAGTCTGGGTAATTTATAACAAAAAGAGGTTTATTTGGCTCATGGTTCTGCAGGCTGTACAAGAAGCCTGGCACCAGCATCTGCATCTAGTGAGGACCTCAGGAAGCTTTCAATCATAGCACGCTTGAAGGGGGAGCAAGCATGTCACATGGTAAGAGAGACAGGAAGCAAAGCAGGGCCAGAGGGAGGTGCCATACTTTTAAACAACTGGCTCTTGCATGAACTCACAGAGTGAGAACTCACTCATTACCACAGGAATGGCACCAAGCCATTCATGAGGGATCCACACCCATGACCCAAACACACCTCCCACCGGGTCCCACCTCCAATATTAGGGATCACATTTCAACATGAGATTTGGAGGACCAAGCATCCAGACTATATCATGTGGTCTAGCCAAGCTGACACATAAAATTAACCATCACCACTTGCCTCCCAATTTAAATGTACTTGTTGCTTAAATTTACCAGAACCTCCAGGACAGGGACCACAGTCTTCCCCTATCTAATCAGAGATGAATAGTCCAGCAACCTGTCCTTAGTGTGGCCAGGGCAAAAAGACGGGGAAGGCACACAGGCTGGCCTTAATGGTACAGTGACTGTTTTTTTGTGCCTGTTTCCCTGCCCAAGGCTCCTTTTCTCTCTGCTCCCCTTTAACAATGTCACCAAACAAACAGAAAAACCAAGGCAGGAGATCGTGGTGGGCAGTTGAATTGCAAGATGGAAGAGTTACTACAAATATTTTGGTCGACCAGCCCCAAGTCATGAAAGAGAGACCAGCCCTCCCCACTGTGCCCTCTCATCTCTGGATGCCCCAAAAGAAATAATCTGGATTATGTGGGCAGCAGCCTCCTGGAGAAACTCCAGTGTTATCTCTGGAAATTCCAGGCATTCCTAACCAGTGGATATAATATCAGGATATAAAGAAATTCTGACAGGTCAAAATGATGGTCTAATTCCAACAAAATGAACCTTAACAGAAATAAATGTACAGTCTTTCATTTAGGACCAAAACAAAATAACATAAAATAAAACATCTACTAGGAAGGATTCAAGGAGACCTTCCCATTTAAAATTGCACCTGGCTAACATTTCTCAGTGAAGCCTTTATCAACTTCCTCACTAAAACACTCATGGAAACATCGATAAGGATGAAAATCACGACACTGAAAACTAAGACTGATGGAAAACTTAATGACAGAATCTGGAGGGAATCTCTGCTTTCAAAGTGGCAAGCAGAATTGAGATAGAAAAAATATTCCCAGGTTTCATCTCATATCACATGGAAGCTCTGCC
Organism: Macaca fascicularis; assembly: GCF_037993035.2. Classification (NCBI taxonomy): domain Eukaryota; kingdom Metazoa; phylum Chordata; class Mammalia; order Primates; family Cercopithecidae; genus Macaca; species Macaca fascicularis. Next base: position 122,246,315 of record NC_088375.1, on the reverse strand, counting down.
TTACTGTGGCAGAGCCTGTTGGTGCTCACCGACATCTGTGCTCTCCTCTGCTTCACGGACCCACAGAGCCACTGTATTTTACAGCCTCCCTTATAGTTGGGTCTAGCAATATGCCTGAGTTCTGGCCAAAAAATATGAGCACAAGATATGAGGGTCACCTCCCAAGCACAATACTTCATACTGTCTTTCTCCGTTCTCAGACTGAGTGGAGACGGTCCCAAAGACACAGAGGATGGTGGAGACACAGATAGAAGAAGCCCAGGTTCCTCTGTGAGTAAGTTGTCCAGAACCTGGACCCTGCTTCACTCCCCAACACCAGTACACACTGTATTGTGATGTGCATGAGAAATTATCATCTTTTACTATGTTAAAACACTGGGATTCTGGAATTGTTTGTTATAGAATAGTGTCTTCCTTGATATACTCACAAAATGGAGGTGACCTAGAAAGTTCACAAGATATGATATATCTGTCATTCTCTGGCTACTAATGGACCCTATCAGTGCATGTAAGAAAAGGTTCTAGCTGGAGTCAGCATCAGGAAACACGTTGGCAGCTGTACATACTGCTTATTGTAATTTTCCACTTATTCATGCATTTAACAAATATTTATTATGTACTTACTATGTGCCAAGCTCTGTATAAGTATTGGGGGTGCACAAGTAAGCAAAGCAGACATGGGCCTGCCCTTATATAGCTGACAGTCTGGTGGGATACCAAACATGAAACAAATTATTACTATATGAGTGGTTATTATGAAAGGAGACATTATAGGCCACCGTTGGGAAGAGGGGTCTCACCTAGACACTAAGGCGATCTAGTGTTTTTACCTATATAGCACATCAAAGAACCAGGAAATGTGAGCAGGAGAGCCTGTGTGGCTAGGAAGTAGATGGAATCATATACATCACTCAGTCCACTGACTTGCTCCAGTGGACAAAAAGGAGGCCAAGATGGTTCACATACTCTGCCTATAGGAAAACATCAGGTCTGGAAGATCTTGCTTTGCTCAAGGTGAGTAAGAGAAACTGTCTGATAAGGAGCTCAAGATACAAGGAAAATATCACCCAAGAGACTAAAAAAGAGGTATGCTGGTGAACACATGCAGAGCTCTGAGGCCAGGCAGGGGGTAGGTAGGGCAGAGAGGAGAGAAGATCACATTTTTTTCAGTTAGAAGTATGATAAAACTATAAAAAGCATATTAAATCACTTATAAAAGAAAAGTTATTTAATCTGCAATCATATAAGGCAGATTGTTTTAAAGATCTTTTCATCAAGACAGAAAATTAAGACCAACTCATTCTCTAGTTTTCACTTAAACACACTAGACCACTAGACCTCACTTCCTTAGTGTCTAGGTGAGACCCCTTCCCCCTAAGGTGGCCTATAATGTCTCCTTTCATAACATTCAGTCATACTAGTAATAATTTGTTTCATCTTTGGTATTCCACTAGACTGTCAGCTATACAAGGGTAGGCTTCATGCCTATTTTGCTTACTGCTCTATCTCCAACACTTAGCACAGAGTCTAGCATGTAGTAAGTAAATAATAAATATTTGTTAAATTAATGAATAAATGGAAAATTACAAAAAGCAGTATGTACAGCTACCAAGGAATTTCCTGTCGCTAATTCCAGCTAGATCCTTTTCTTATGTGTACTAGTAGGGTCTATTAGGAACCAGAGAGACAGATGTATCATATATTGCAAACTTCTTAGGTCATTGCTATATCCAAGTAATTTGTGTAACCATCATTTTTGTCACTCTGCTTTTGTACCTCTTAAAACGATATACTACTGGAGCCAGAAGAAAAATTCCAGAAATTACCTGACATTTATAATAGATGCAAAAAGACAGTGCTTCTAAACAATATGAACAAAACTCAGGACATGATGAAACTAAAATAACATGGGTAAAAGAAATATATATATATGGAAGAATTTGAAGGAAATAAATACATACATAGATTAGAAGAGTTAAAGTGTACTTTGGAGTTAGTAAAGAGGAGTACCTTTATTGTGGAAAGTGGAATAATAATTTGACAGTCTAGTAGGATACCAAACATGAAACAAATTATTCCTATATGATATATTATTCCTATATTAATTTATATTAATTTAGAGGCAAAGAATGAAGAGATAAAAGTGAGGGAGGGAAGAAGAAGACCATAAGAAGACTGTAGGCATGTTTTAATGAATTGGGAAGGGGGAAAGAGTAAGCAATTGTTAAATTTTAGTCACCCAAAGACAAAATTTGGAATACGAAAGATAATGTTTCACTGTTTACTTAAAACATTCTGTTAAATATAAAAAGTACATTTTTAAAATTTAGGAGAATTCAATATGGTACCACTGCATTCAAACAAAGGAGATGACAGGAATAAAAGAATAAAAAAGAAGTCCAAATACCAAAAAATAAAAAAGGCATCATGAGCAACAAATGCATACATGGTGGGTATTTGTTTTTTCTGGGAGTTCAGCATATGGCAGGTCTGACTCCCAGAATGGAAGATGATGGGGGAAGATCATCATTTTCCAGGCACTTGGCCCTGGACTTCATTCTTAGCAGTTAGATGCTACAACCTGAGGCTTTGAAAGGAAGGAGTGACACAAAGTATACTTATAGTCAGAGATTATTTGGGCTTGGCTGCTGTGAGATCAAGAGTCCACCCATAGAGTGGAAGTAAGAAGAAATAGCAGAGTTGAGGGGTGGCAGCAGCGAGGGATCAGCTGCAGTGCCCTCCCACATCCTTTTGCATAATTTCTGCTCTGCCTTACCTTCCACAGTTCCTATTTATTCTCAGAACTTGATTTTCTCTTTCTAGATATCCCTCCAGTACTTCCTTTGTCTGCCTGTGTTATATTAGGTTTCTGTTGTGTGCAAACAAGAACCCAACTGCTATAGCATAAAGCATGATAGCAGTAAACACAAATGTGTTCCTTATAACAATAAAAATAGATGGATCAAAAATCCTTTTTGAAAGACAAAAAAATCTCAGGTTGATTTTAAAATGTTAAATGAGTTATTACAAGAGAGATATCTAAGTCAAAATAGCTCAGAAAGATGAAAAGAGTTGGTAAAGATATATCAGGTAAATGCAAATAAAGGAAAGCAAAGGTGGAATGTTACTACCATTAAAGTAGAAGTTAAGCAAAAAGATTAAATAGGATAAAGAGGTTAATTTTATATTTTTATTTATGTTTAATCACACAAATTATTGTTATGAGAACAGGTTATTATAAAAATTAAATCAATACAGAAATATTTTTAATGTGAAAATTCCTTCTTCTAGTCTTTGAATATTACTCCCTTCTTAGAAGGTAAACTTCTGTTCAGTCGTTAGTGTGTATATTTCTAAAACTCTATGCGTGTATATACTCACATACAAATATATGACTTTGAGGATTTTGTTCAATCATAGCTGTGATCATGTGGTATGTCATAGCTATGGCAGTTGAAGTGCAATTCTGAGAACTGGCAACAGCCTCCAGCCACAGCGTCTTCAGGCCTACTTTAGTGTTTGAGCCAAAGTTATGCTCTCACAGGGCTGCAGCCAGCCAATCACTGAGCACAGAGGGGCTCCTAGGGTCTGGACATTTCTTCCCAGGGCAGGACTCTTCTATGAGTGATCTTTATACCAAGTCCCCCTGATGCACCAGCTAAACCTTTCTCGGAGCTGCAGTGCAGCCTCTGGCTCTTCCTGCCTAATCTCCCTTCCTTCCTCCTCTTCTTTCATGGCATCATGTCTGCAAAATGGTTTGAAAGTTTTCCTGTCTACTCCAGATTTCTCTTCCCTTTATCTTTCATGAGCATCTTTCCAATGAATCTCTTGCACTTCTAACTCCTTTTTGACATCCGAATAATACAATTCATACTAAAAGTAGTCCAACAAAACAGGGACAGAGATGAGGTTTTAAGACTGAATCACTCACTGCTCAGCAAGAAGGGAGGAGCCTATTGAGTAGTATGTCAATCAGATAATATTGTGTTCATGATAATGTGCCCACAATCTAGGGCTTAAGGAATACTTAATAAAACCAACAATATATTAGGACGTAAAAATAAATCAGTATATTTCAAAAAGCAAAACTTCTATAGGACACCATCTCTGGTCACAATATAATGAAATTGAAATTAAGAACACACACACAAACACGTATAAAAAGCCCCTAACCACTTTGAGGTTAAAAAAAAAAAAGGAAATATTCTGAAATAACTACTAGATCAATGGTGAAACCAAAACCACAATTATCAATTATTTAGAAAATAAGAATAGTATATACCATCAGTAATAAATAACCTACCAACCAAAACCAAAAAAAGCCCGGGACTTGATAGATTCACAGCCAAATTTTACCAGATGTACAAAGAAGAGCTGGTACCATTCCTACTGAAACTATTCCAAAAAAACTGAGAAGGAAGGGCTCCTCCTCAACTCATTATCTGAGGCCAACATCATCCTGATCCTAAAACCCGGCAGAGACACAACAAAAAAGAAAAATCTTCAGGCCAATATGCTTGATGAACATCGATGCAAAAATCCTCAATAAAATACTTCAAACTGAATCCAGCAGCACATCAAAAAGCTAACCTACCATGATTAAGATTAAGTTGGCTTCATCCCCAGAATACAAGGTCGGTTCAACATACACAAATCGATAAATGTGATTCATCACATAAACAGAACTAAAGACAAAAACCACAGAATTATTTCAACAGATGCAGAAAAGGCTTTCAATAAAATTCAACACTCCTTCATACTAAAAAACTCTCAATAAACTAGGTATTGAACCAATATAACTCACAATAATAAGAGCCATCTATGACAAACCCAGAGCCAATATCATACTGAATGGGTAAAAGCTAGAAGCATTCCCCTTGAAAACTGACACAAGGATGCCCTCTCTTACCACTTCTATTCAACACAGTACTGTAAGTCATAGCCAGAGCAATCAGGCAAGAGAAAGAAATAAAGGACGTCTAGACAGTAAGAGAGGAAGTCAAACTATCTCTGTTTGCAGATGACATGATTTTATATCTAGAAAACTCCACAATTTTGGCCCAAAAACTCCTTCAGCTGATAAAAAACTTCAGGAAAGTTACAGAACACAAAGTCAATGTACAAAAATCACTAGCATTCCTATACATCAAAGCAAGTCAACCCGAGAGCCAAATCAGGAAGGCAAACCTGTTCACAACTGCCGCAAAAATAAAATGAAATACTTAGGAATACAGCTCACCAGGGAGGTGAAAGATCTCTACAATGAGATCATTGAGAATTCCACATGAGAATTACAAAACACTGGTCAAAGAAATCAGAGATGACACAAACAAGTGGAAAAACATCCCATGCTCATGGATAGGAAGAACAAATATCATTAAAATGGCCATATTGTCCAAAGCAATTGATAGAGTCAATACTATGCCTATTAAACTATCATGGACATTCTTCACAGAACCAGAAAAAAAATATGTTTTAAAATTCATATGAAACCAAAAAACAGCATGAATAGCTAAGGCAATCCTAAGCAAAGAAAACAAAGCTGGAGGCATCATGCTAACTGACTTCAAACTATACGGTGGGGCAACAGTAACCAAAACAGCATGGTTCTGGTACAAAAACAGGCACATAGACCAGTGGAAGAGAATACAGAGCCCAGAAATAAGGCCATACAGCTATGACCATCTGATCTTCAACAACGCTGACAGAAACAAGAAATGGGGGAAAGACTCTGTATTCAATAAACGGTGCTGGGATAGCTGGCTAGCCATTTGCAGAATATTGAAGCTGGACCCCTTCCTTGTACCATATACAAAAATCAACTCAAGATGGAATAAAGACTTAAATGTAAAACCCAATACTAAAAAACCCTGTAAGACAACCTAGGTAATACCATCTTGGAAATAGGAACAGGCAATGATTGTATGACAAAGACACTAAAAGCAATTGCAACAAAAACAAAAGTTGACAAGTGGAATCTAATTAAGCTTAAGAGCTTCTGCACAGCAAAAAGAAATCACCAACAGAGTAAAACAGACAACCTACAGAATGGGAGAAAATATTTGCAAACTGCATTTGAAAAAGGTCTAATATCCAGCATCTATAAGGAACATAAACAAGTTTACAAGAGAAAAATAAACAACCCCATTAAAAAGTGGGCGAAATACATGAACACTTTTCAAAAGAAGACATACATGAGGCCAACAAACATAAGAAAAAAAGCTCAGTATCACTGATCGTTAGAGAAATGCAAATCAAAACCACAATGAGATACCATCTCACACCAGTCAGAATGACTATTATCAAAAAATCAAAAAACAACAGATATTGGCAGGGTTGTAGAGAAAAGGGAACACTTATACACTGTTGGTGGGAGTATAAGTAAGTTCAACCATTGTGGAGAAGAGTATGAAGATTCATCCAAGAGCTAAAAGCAGAACCACCATTCAATCCAGCAATCCCATTACTAGGTATATACCCAGAGGAATATAAGTCATTCTACCATAAAGGCACATGCACTTGAGTGTTAATTGCAGCACTGTTCACAATAGCAAAGACATGGAATCAGCCTAATGCCTATCAATGACAGATTGGATAGAGAAAATGTAGTGCATATACACCATGGAATACTATGCAGTTATAAAAAAAGAACAAGATCATGTCTTTTGTGGTAACATGGATAGAGCTAGAGGCTATTATCCTCAGCAAACTAACATAGGAACAGAAAACCAAATATCACATGTTCTCACTTATAAGTGGGATCTAAATGATGAGAACTCATGAATACAAAGAAGGAAATAATAGATACTGGGGTCTATTTGAGGATGCAAGGTGGGAGGAGGGAGAAGAGCAGAAAAGGTAACTATTGGGTACTGGGCTTAATACCTTGTTGATGAAATAATTTGTGCAACAACCCCCCATGACACGAGTTTATCTATGTATCAAACATTCACATGTACCCCCAAACCTAAAATAAAAGTTTAAAAAAAAAAAACACGATAAAGTCAAGAAACAAGCTAAAAAGCAGAATATCATATACCAAAATTTATGAAATATAGCCAAAGTTTCTCTAAAGGAAAACACATAGAATTAAATGCTTTAATTTTAAAACAAGAAACATCAAAGTTAGCATTCAACTCGAAAAGTTAGAAAAGACGAAAACAAAAAAATAAATAAAATGGGAAGAAAAACATTAACAAAGCCAAAAGCATAAAATGATGAAAATTTAAAAGTTAAATTGTTAAATAAATCCAATAGATGATTTGTTGAAAGTATTTATAATTAGACACATCTGTGGCAAATGCAATCAATGAAAAGATAGAGAAAAGACAGGTACATAGAAGAGGTATGAGAGAGTAAATATGACCACAGAGGGGAACTAAATGAGAAAATATTAGAAATAATAGTATGCTAATTGAGTTGAGAATGTAGGTAAAAAGAACCAACTTTTGGAAAATAGAATCTCCAATATTGCCTTGTGAAGCAGAAAATCTGACCAGAGCAATAACCAGGGGAGAAATCATAAGGATTTCTCATGCAGATCTTAGACCCAGAGACTTTCATTTCTTTCAAACATCCTAAGGGGAGACGTTCCCACTAGTCAACCTGTTTCAGAGCCTAGAAAAACATTTTTAAACTTCCAGATTCATTTTATGAATCCAACATGTCCCAAAACTAAATCATAAACTAGGCCTTCTCCAAACCTCGTCTACTAATATAGTGGTAAAAGTCCTAAACATGATGCAAACCATATTACATATTTCAAATACACCATAACCAAGTAAAGCTTATTTTAGAAATGCATGGGTAGTTCAGTATTGGGAAATACATTAATATAATTTACAATGCAAACAAATTACTGATAGATCAAAGGAGAAAAATTATGATTAATAGATACCCCAAATCAAATAAAATTCAAGATGTCTTTTTGATTATATATTTTTTTAAAATTCTCAGAGAACTATGACAAGAAAGATAATTCCTTAACAAATGAATTTTTTGTCTCACACTAATAGCCAACATCATACATGATTATAATGTCTTAGACATAGCCCTATTAGTTTTAGAAAAAACATAAGGATGCCTGTTATCACCACTATTATTCATCACTGTTCTGAAAGCCCCAGCTAATTAAATAAGGCAAGGTGTACAAATAATAACAAAAAGACTAAAATTTTATTATTGCTATTAATATTATTATTATTTTAAGATAGAGTCTTGCTCTGTCGCCCAGGCTGGAATCCAGTGGCGCCATCTCGACTCACTGCATCCTCCGCCTCCCGGGTTCAAGTGATTCTCCTGCCTCAGCCTCCCAAGTAGCTGGGACTACAGGAGTGCACCACCATACTCGGCTAATTTTTGTGTTTTTAATAGAGATGGGGTTTCACCATGTTGGCCAGGCTGATCTTCAACTCCTGACCTCAAGTGATCCGCCTGCCTTGGCCTCTCAAAGTGCTGGGATTACAGGCATGAGCCACCATGCCCGGCCAAAAGACTAAAATTTTATTGTGTGCTTACTATAGTCCAGGCACTGCTCCAAGCACCTTTTGGTTTTCACTTAATTCACATAATAACCCTAGGAAGTATCATTATTATGCCCATTTTACAGATAAGGAAATAAGTCACCGAATGGTTAAATAATTTGCCAAGGGCAGGTAAAAGTAAATACTGAAAAGCAAAACACAATGATCACAATTTTTAGATGTCATGGTTGCCTTCATGGAAAGTCTAAGAATTAGCTGAAACCCACTTAAAAAGTATTACTGATAACAAAACATCCTTTATTTCACCCCCTCAAGCTTCTCTAGAATGCCACAAGAGCCATCAGGCAAGACAGATGTTTAATTTAGTCCTGGCAAGAGGGTAAGATATCTGTCTTCCCCATTTACTCATCTTAATCCTTAATTGCCACCCATCTTCCCCAAGCAGTCTGTCTCATTTACTTTGCTCCCATTTGCAATCAAGGGCTGAGCCTCAAAGACATCTGGAGTTTTAAAACCCAGTAATGATAAGTAGAAACCAACACAAAACAAAACAAAAAACATCTTTTAGAAATCTCTGGCCATAGATGATGTGTATCTATAAGGCCCCAAAAGCTCCAGTCCCCAAGCTTAATATCAGTGGAGAGGAGGGAGGATTGGCAGAGGTACATCCCTCTTTAGGACTCAGCCTCATTTCAGAACTGACTGTGGCTGCCACTCAGCCAGGCTCTGGGTCACAGCACCAGGCTCTGTAAGTTCTCAGAGAGCCAGGGTCAGGACCCAGGGACCTGCCTGAGAAGGAGGCCTGTGGGGGCAGCATAGAAAGGGCTCAAGGCAACCTGCAGCATTTCAAGGACCCTGGACATCTGTAGGGGCAGTAGCAGTATGTAAAGAGGCAGAAGAAATAAAGGAATGAGCACAATAACTAAAGCTTGCCCTACCAGGACAAAAATTACTGTTCTAAGGTCATTTGGCCTGGGCCACTATAACGGTTCCCAACTGTTTGAGAAACAGTATGGTGGAGTGAAAGAAACACCACGCCAAGATCAAAAGACATGCATTCATGCCCTCTCCAGGTCACTACCATCTGTACATCATTTGAGGAACCCCTTTATCTTTCTGAGTCTATGCGCTGTATCAGATGGTTGTGGGAAGCGTTACATAAGGCTGGAGTTGAGACTGACCAGAGAACGTGAGGAGCTAATGTCCATGTCTTGACTTTAATACACTAACTTTAATTTTCCAGCCTTTCTTGAAGAGAGGAGGCTGAGGCCCAGCAGTGGTCTGAGGTCTTTCACATTGTGTTCGTGAATCTTCATTGTAGGATTTTCCCTGCCTGCTTTGTGGAGGACATCACCTAAACCACAGACTCCTGGGTAAAAGAAATATTCCTCTGCTTTCAATACAGTGGGCCTAGAAGAAATGCATAATAAAACCTATAACATGGAAATAGCCATTCCTTTCCAGACTATTTCCCAAAATTGTCATGAGTATTAAAAAAAAAAAAAAAAGATATGAAAGTGCTTTGTAAACAGCAAAGTGTATACAAAGGTGACGGGCTTATTGTCATTATGCTGATTTATCTTAAAATCACCTCTCATTTCTCCCTTCTGAGTTATCAGCAAAATGCCTTTCTCAGATTGACCTTGTTAGGGTATGGGAGACATCACATGTAGAGCACATGTAAACTGCGTGGCCAATACATACTAGATGTATTTGTCAGGGTTCCCTAGAGGGGCACAACTAATCAGAAATACATAAACAAATATACATACATATTTATAAAGGGAAGTTTATTGACTATATTAACTTACACAATCACAAGGTCCCACAATAGGCTGTCTACAAGCTTGAGGAGCAAGGAGAGCCAATCTGAGTCACAAAACTGAAGAACTTGGAGTCCGATGTTTGAGGACAGGAAGCATGCAGCACGGGAGAAAGATGTAGGCTAGGAAGCTAGGTCAGTCTGGCCTTTTTGTGTTTTTCTGCCTGCTTTATATTCACTGGGAGCTGATTATATTGTGACCACCAAATTAAGGGTGGGTCTGCCTTCCCCAGCCCACTGACTAGGGAAGTGTTAATCTCCTTTGGCAGTACATTCACAGACACACCCAGGATCAATACTTTGCATCCTTCAATCCAATCACCTGAACACTCATTATTAACCATTACAAGTCCACCCCTTGTCAATTTGAACCCATATGCATCCCCTGAGATCATACATAATCTTCAAATAAAGACAATAATAAGGTTATAATTAAGCCTAACATAATACAACTATCCTTTGTACAACTGGAAACACACCAATCCCCAACCCAAACACTATTACATAAAGTTAACAATACTTAAATGCTGATATGAAGTCAATAAATCTTGTGTCACGTGATAAAGAAGAAAGGAAATAAAAAGAAGATATTTTCTTAGCATAAGTGTCTGTATGCACAAACATGTTTTTAACAAAAGAGGGAAGAAATACTCATAACAATTACTATCGTCGTTTCTACAGTTGGTCACGTGGTCATAGCTGGTATTGGTGACTACCTTCTTTTAACCTATTCTGTATTCCCTTTGCCTTCAGCAAGCACCTCAGCAGGTCATGATTTTTTTCCTAGTGGAGTGACCCAAACCTTCATTCCTGAGGGATCTGGGCCATTTGTAGTCCTGCCTGGATTGGGCTGTTGTAGTTTCCCATTGACCTTAATCACAGGACATGGTAATACTAAGAGACGCCGTAATGGATCTGCTGTATTCCATTCATACTCTTCCTTTCCTCCGTTGTGGAGTAGTAGACTGATTTCATCTTGATAGTCCAGGTCAATCACACCAGCCAACACTGTAACTCCCTTTTAGCCTGTTGACTTAAAGGTGGGAGGAGCACAAAGTGTTCAGGTGGCACTCTTATCTTCCAGTTTAATGGAATTGTTGTTGTGGCTCCTGGTGACAACATTCCTCCCTCTTGAAGTAAGACGTCTAGGCCAGCAGAACATAATGTAACAAGAACAGGAAGCAAAAATTGTGCTAGTGGATCACTAGGGGTGATGGTGAGTGGTGCCATTTCCACTTCCACCCCTTGATTCCTGGACCTGTGCATCCTGGCTATGGGAGAAAGAGTACCATATATTTGATGTTGATTCAGAGCATACACGGTTTTCTGGAGAACTTTGCCCCAGTCCTCCAAAATATTGTCACCTAGTTGGCATTGTAATTGTGACTTCAAAAGGCCATTCCACCATTGTGTCAATCCAACTGCTTCAGGATGATGGGAATCATGGTAAGACCAGTGAATTCCATGAGCATGAGCCCACTGCCACACTTCTTTAGCCATAAAGTGAGTGCCTTGGTCAGAGGCAATGCTGTGTGGAATACCATGATAGTGGATAAGGCATTCCATGAGTCCACAGATGGTAGTCTTGGTGGAAGCATTGCATGCAGGATAGGCAAATCCATATCTGGAGTAAGTGTCTATTCCAGTGAGGATAAACCTCTGCCCTTTCCATGATGGAAGAGGTCCAATATAATCAACCTGCCACCAGGTAGCTTGTTGTTCACCCCGAGGAATGGTGCCATATCAAGGGCTCAGTGTTGGTCTCTGCTGCTGGCAAATTGGGCACTCAGCAGTGGCCATAGCCAGGTCAGCCTTGGTGAGTGGAAATCCATGTTGCCAAGCCCATGTGTAACCTCCATCCCTGCCACCATGGCCACTTTGTCCATGGGCCCGTTGGGCAATGACATGGTGGCTGGGGAAAAAAGCTGAATGGTGTCCACAGAATGAGTCATCCTGTTCACCTGATTATTAAAATCTTCCTCTGCTGAGGTCACCCATTGGTGAGCACTCACATGGGATACAAATATCTTCAGTTTTCGACCACTCAGGTCCATCCACATACCTTTTCCCCAAATTTCTTTGTCACCAATTTTCCAATCATGCTTCTTCCAAGTCCCTGACCATCCAGCCAAACAATTGGTTACAGCCCATGAATCAGTATATAATCGCACATCAGGCCATTTCTCCTTCCATGCAAAGTGCACAACTAGGGGTACTGCTTGGAGTTCTGCTCACTTGGAAGATTTCCCTTCACCACTGTCCTTAAGGGAAAGGAGCTATAGTGCTGCAGTTGTCCACTTTCTGGTGGTGCCTGCATATCGTGCAGGGCCATCTGTGAACCAGGCCATAGTCTTCTCTTCCACTGTCAACTGATCATAAGGAACTCACCATGGGGCCATCGATGCAGGCTGAGGAAGACAAGGCAGGGTGGCAAGAGTGGAGATCAGGGCATTTGAGCCACTTCCTCATGTAACTTACTTGTGCCTTCAGGACCTGCTCGAGCCTGATGACGTATATACCACTTCCATTTTGATGACGGAATGTTACTGTGCATGACTCACTTTATGGCTAGATGGGTCAGAAAGCACCCAGTTCATGATAGGCAATTCAGGTTGCATGTGACTTGATGACCCCTAGTCAAACGTTCAGTTTCCACCAAAGTCCAGTAACAACCCAAGAGCTGTCTCTCAAAAGGAGAGTAGTCATCTGCAGAAGATGGCAGCACCTTGCTCCAAAATCCTAGAGGCCTCTGCTGTGATTCACCTAGAGGGCATGTCAAAGGCTCCAAACAGCATCCCTATCTGCCACTGACATCTCAAGCACCATTGGATCTGCTAGGTCATATGGCCCAAGTGGTAGAGCAACTTCCACAGCAACCTGGACCTGTTGCAGAGCCTTCTCCTATTCTGGACCCTGCTTAAAACTGGCAGCCTTTCAGGTCACTCAATAAATGCACCAGAGTAGCACACCCAAATGAGGAATGTGTTGCCTCCAAAACCCAAATAGGCCCACTAAGTGTTGTGCCTCCTTCTTGGTTGTAGGAGAGGCCAAATGCAGCAACTTATCCTTCACCTTAGAAGGAATATCTCCACAGGCCCACATCACTGGACTCTTAGAAATTTTACTGAGGTAGAAGGTCTCTGAATTTTAGTCGGATTTATTTCCCATCCTCTGGCACACAAATGTCTCACTAATAAGTCCAGCGTGTTTACTATTTCTTACTTACCGGATCCAATCAGCATAATGTTATCAATGTAATGGACCAGTGTGATATCTTGCAGAAGCAAAAGGTGATCAAGGTCTCTCCGAATAAGATTATGACACAAAGCTGGAGAGTTTATGTACTCCTGAGGTAGGACAGTAAAGGTGTATTGCTGGCCTTGCCAGCTGAAGACAAATTGCTTTTGGTGGGCCTTATGGACAGGAATGGAGAAAAAGACATTTGCAAAGTCAATGGCTGCGTACCAGGTACCAGGAGATGCGTTAATTTGCTCAAGCAATGAAACCACATCTAGTAGCAGCAGCTGCAACTGGAGTTACCACTTGGTTAAGCTTACAATAATCCACTGTTATTCTCCAAGATCCATCTGTCTTCTGCACAGGCCAAATGAGAGAGTTGAACAGGAATGTGGTGGGAATTAACACCTGTGCATCTTTCAAGTCCTTGATGGTGGCACTAATCTCCACAATCCCTCCAGGGATGTGATATTGTTTTTGATTTACTATTTTTCTAGGTAGAGGCAGCTCTAAAGACTTCCATTTGGTCTTTCCCACCATAATAGCCCTCATCCTACCAGTCAGTGAGCCAATGTGGGGGTTCTGCCAGCTGCTGAGTATGTCTATGTCAATTATGCATTCTGGCAATGGGGAAATGACCATAGAATGAGTACAGGGACCCACTGGACTCACTATAAGTTGGACCCAAGCTAAAACTCCATTAATTACCTGATCCCCAAAAGTCACTATTTTAACTGGAGGACCACAATGATGTTTGGGTCCCCTGGAATCAACATCAGCTCACAACATGTCCAGTAGTCCCTGAAATGTCTGATCATTTCCCTTTCCCCAATATACAGTTACCCTGGTAAAAGGCCAAAGGTCTCCTTGGGGAAGGATGGGAGAAAGATTCACTGCATAAACTGTCCATAATGTAGTGGGGTCCTTCCTCAAGGAGACCCAGCCTCTTCTTCATTCAAGGGGTTTTGGGTCTGTAAACTGGCTCAAGTCTGGAAACTGATTGAGAGGGCATGATTCTATGTTTTTGTAATTCAAATTAGGCTTTTGTCCATTCTACCTAGAAGTTTTCTGTTTGTATAATTTAAGTAGGAATGCAGTAGGCTTCCTATCAGTTTCACTTCTAAGAACACCATGATTAATTAGCCAATGCCACAGCTATACACAGGTCAGATTATTCTAATTGCTGCTTTGCCTCTGCTTTCCATTACGGTAGCTATACCAACCTTTCCTTTGACAGTTGAGTGCCACCACTTGGTCCCTGCCACCTCGGGATTCAATTATTCCCATTGTATTTCAATTTTGTAGTTGAGTGACTGCTGTTCCCACTGTTAGATCTGACATACAGAGAAGAGCAATTACAGGGCTCTTCAAAGATGCAGATGCTGTCCTCACAAATCTATTTTGCAAGGCATTGATCAAGGGTATATCTCATTCCCAGCTGGGATGAGTAGGTCTAAAGTGACTAATCCACTCCACCATCCCAATCTCCCTAAACCTTTGGGTCCCTTCTTTTATATTAAGCCAAGGAAGATCAGGCATTTCCAGCTCACTCACAGTGGGCCATCTTTTAATCCATATTTCAGCTAACCAAGCAAATAAACTATTAGAACCTTTATGAACCCCCTAAGCTGCAACATTAAATGCAGAGTCCCTACTTAGTGGACCAATAAATGTAGCCTGATCCAACTCTGTGTTCCCTCCACCATTATCCCACACCCTTAATATCCATTTCCATGCCTGTTCTCAGATTTCTGTTTATATAAATTAAAGAACTCAAGCACATTCTTTTTGATGTGGTGCACCTCCTCATGGGTCACACTCTCAACCTCACCTCCAGGGTCCCGCTGGGACTTTAGTCTAGTTATAGGTCTAGAAGAAAATAGGGGTGTTGGGGGAGGCTCATGAGGAAAATCAACATTATTTTGCCTGGCAGCTGCCTCAGGGGAGGCCATCATTGTTGCCACAGGCAGTGCAGGGTTTATCTCCTCATACAAAGGTGGAAAGGCTGATGGCAGCATGGGTCATCGGGGGATATTGCCACTACTGGGGATGGGGAAACTGTTCCTTCTGGCAAGAAAGGTTCATCAGAGTTTACAAACTCAATGTCTACAGCTTCATCAGGGTCCTCCCACACATCCCCATTCCAAGTTTCAGGGTCCCATTCTTTTCCAATCAATGCCCTGACTTTAACTGTAGACACCTGCTGAGGCTGTGCAAGCACCTTTCATTGCAGGTCAGCCACTCACATGATAAGAGCTTGTTTCTGTTTTTCCACAGTTTCAGCTCTTTCTCTACAAGAGGTAAGACTCTCACTAAGGGCAATCTTGCAGATTTGAGAGTCAGTATGTGCTTCTGAAGCCAGGAGACAGAATCCCTGAGAGCTCATCATTTTCTTTCATCACTTTGTCTACTGAACTTAAGAATAACCAACCAGCTTCATTATGTTCCTTGGTTCTACACATATAGTCAAAGGTATTAGGTATAAAGTCACTAAACTCCTTGCCTCTCATAAGCAGTGAATCAGGAGTGTCAAATGCATTTATTTTGCATAACTCTCTAAACAGTTCATGCTAAGGACTCTCAGTGTTCTCCATACTATTAGAAGTACAGTCCTTCTGCATCCATGTCCCTACAAAGGACACAAACTCATCCT
Source organism: Macaca fascicularis (assembly GCF_037993035.2). Classification (NCBI taxonomy): domain Eukaryota; kingdom Metazoa; phylum Chordata; class Mammalia; order Primates; family Cercopithecidae; genus Macaca; species Macaca fascicularis. Next base: position 122,230,120 of record NC_088375.1, on the reverse strand, counting down.
TTTTTATGGCTGCATAGTATTCCATGGTGTATATGTGCCACATTTTCTTAATCCAGTCTGTCACTGATGGACATTTGGGTTGATTCCAAGTCTTTGCTATTGTAATAGTGCCGCAATAAACATATGTGTGCATGTGTCTTTATAGCAGCATGATTTATAATCCTTTGGGTATATAACCAGTAATGGGATGGCTGGGTCATATGGTACACCTAGTTCTAGATCCTTGAGGAATCGCCATACTGTTTTCCATAATGGTTGAACTAGTTTACAATCCCACCAACAGTGTAAAAGTGTTCCTATTTCTCCACATCCTCTCCAGCACCTGTTGTTTCCTGACTTTTTAATGATCGCCATTCTAACTGGTGTGAGATGGTATCTCATTGTGGTTTTGATTTGCATTTCTCTGATGGCCAGTGATGATGAGCATTTTTTCATGTGTCTGTTGGCTGTATGAATGTCTTCTTTTGAGAAATGTCTGTTCATATCCTTTGCCCACTTTTTGATGGGGTTGTTTGTTTTTTTCTTGTAAATTTGTTTGAGTTCTTTGTAGGTTCTGGATATTAGCCCTAGCAAACTATCACAAGAACAGAAAACCAAACACCGCATGTTCTCACTCATAGGTGGGAACTGAACAATGAGATCACTTGGACTCGGGAAGGGGGACATCATACACCGGGGCCTATCACGGGGAAGGAGGAGGGGGGAGGGATTGCATTGGGAGTTATACCTGATGTAAATGACGAGTTGATGGGTGCTGACGAGTTGATGGGTGCAGCACAGCAACATGGCACAAGTATACATATGTAACAAACCTGCACGTTATGCACATGTACCCTAAAACTTAAAGTATAATAATAATAATAAATAAATAAATAAATTTTTTTAAAGAAGAAGTACAGTCCTTAGCATTTTTGGGTCTAATCATATTAAGTAGCCAACTCCAGAAACCCCAAAACCAACGAAAGAACTCCATCCTTAATATCTGTTCCTCTAGAACCACTCCTGGTACCAAAATCAGTTTATGGGTCCCCTAGAGGGACAGAAGAAATAAGACATATGAGGAGTTTAGTAAGTATTAACTTACATGATCACAAGTTCCCACAATAGCCTGTCTGCAAGCTTGATGAGAAAGGAGAGCCAGTATGAGTCTCAAAACTGAAGAACTTGGAGTCTGATGTTTGAGGGCAGGAAGCATCCAGCATGGGAGAAAGATGTAGGCTGGGAGGCTAGGTCAGTCTGGCCTTTTCACGTTTTTCTGCCTGCTTTACATTTGCTGACAGCTGATTATATTGTGCCCACCAAATTAAGGGTGGGTCTGCCTTTCCCAGCCCACTGACTCAAGTGTTAATCTCCTTTGGCAACACCTTCACAGACACATCCAGAATCAATACTTCGCATCCTTCAATCCAATCAAGTTGACACTCATTATTAACCATCACACTAGGCAAGACCACAAATCAGGTTCCAGGGGCTCAGACCCCCACTACTCCCTGCCCTTTCTCATTCCCTTTTTATTCCTCCAACAACCTAAAGTCATTGGCAGCATGATCAGTTCTAATCTTGGAAACTGTTTTTTTACTCTTCCACTTTCCCTTCCCTCTCCTTAACATCTTTCTATCTCCACACGTGTTCCCAACTTAGGAGGTGCTACATATTTCGTGTTTGGATTATGCATAGCGTGTTCTACTCATGGGAAGGATGACAGGAGTCCTTAAAAAGAAATCGGGGTCAAAAACTCCCTGGGGAGTGTTTTCTCATCTCAAGCCATGACTGCACTTTCCACCTTCTATCTTTTCCCAACCCTTCCAAAACGACAATGAGTGTACTTCATACCTGCTCTGTAATTCAAAGACTCTAGGCCCATGAGAGGCTGTCGGCCACACTTATCAGAGAAACTGATGCAGGGAAAGCAAAAAAGAGTAAATAGGAGACGAGAGGAATAATCCCAATCAAGATGGAAGATTCTTGGCTGGGCACAGTGGCTCACGCCTGTAATCCCAGCACTTTGGGAGGCCAAGGTGGGCGGATCTCGGGGTCAGGAGATCGAGAGCATCCTGGCTAACATGGTGAAACCCTGTCTCTACTAAAAATACAATAAAATTAGCCAGGCGTGGTGGCAGGTGCCTGTAGTCCCAGCTACTCGGAAGGCTGAGGCAGGAGAATGGCTGAACGCAGGAGGCAGAGCTTACAGTGAGCCCGAGATCGCGCCACTGCACTGCAGCCTGGGGGACAGAGCCAGACTCCGTCTCAAAAAGAAAAAAAAAAAAGAAGAGGAAGATTCTTTGGAGTGGAGAGCAAGGAAAATTCCAGCACCGTGTCTTTGGTGAGCAGGCACATTGGGATTGGAGTTGGTGTAGGGATGTTAAAGGATAGTCTAGGAGGCCCCATAGAGCAATATTGCCAGCCCCAGAAGTGGTTGCACTTCACAGGAGGCTGGCTGGATTCAGAGCTCTCCAAGGTCCTAGCCAGGAAGTCCCAGAAATTTCCAAATTTTTAGTGGCAAAAATAAAGGCGGTCAGGAGAGGCTGAGCTGAAATGAAGGACACACTCTGCTAGCCAGCCAGAAAGATGGAAGCCAGGCTGAAGGCTGAAAACAAGTATGCCCCCTCATTCTAGCTGCCTTCCCTTGCATTATCAGCATGACTTGTAGCAAGAAGTGTCTCCTGCTGGGAGAAATTCAGCAGGTATTTTGTGGAGACTAACACTTGAATTATAATATGAAGGTGACTCACCTCCTGGGAGACCAGAGGACTGGGCAGTCATTGAGGTCTGCAGGTTTGGGGTGTGGAGATTAGAGGGGAAACTAGCCTCAAGCAATCTGTCTTCATCCTATAGCCAGTCCCCGGGGTGCCTTTGCTAGCCTAAAGGTACAGAGTAATGTCCCATATAATTCTCTTGATTTTGAATGATCGACATAGGCTCTGTTTTGTGCTCTTTTCACCTCATTCTCTCTGCCGACTCCATTTCTGCCAGGCACCTTCCAAATAGGGCTGAACATATGAACTCTCTTGGTCTGGAGTCCCTGGGCTCCAAACTCAGTGTAGCCTCCTGATCCTTGCTAGCATTGTAACCATAGGACGCACAGGACTAAAACTGCTTCCAGTGACAACACTGGAAGCAGCCTTAGGCTATAATCAAACACTCCACCATGGCAAAGAACCTGAGGTCAAAGCCTGCCTTGAAGACGTTAAGAGCCACCTCATAAGCATCCTGTCTGTGTAAGAGACTTCTGTTGTCCTTGTTCCAGAGAGGACCAGTTTATTGATGCCAGTCATCTTTCAGAGGATGGCAATGCAGTTGACATTCAACACGTGTGAGGCTCTTTGGGAGCTTGTCTTTTCCTTTAACCTGTTAAGGGGTGGGCATAACCTTTGACTTCTGCTCTCAAAGGCTATACACCAGGGTTCTCTTCTCCCCTCCCCAGTCCACCCTTCCCTTTCCCATCAGACTCCCAATATGCTCTCTAACCTTTAAGCCTGCTGTTTGGCCAGTTCCTCAGGACTACCTAGATGGTCTCTCAAGTTGAATTGACTCTACAGGTGCTGAAGAAACCAGTTACCTGTGCTCTGTGATTTCACATTCACCAAAAGATCTACTTCTTGGCAGCACTTCCTGTATTAGGAAGAGTACCGACCAGAGTGTCTGAAATCTTACCAGTAAAAACTAATTCCAATGGGGTAAAGCAAAATGCCTCCAGAATCCTCCATTAGGGTGAAAATGCCCTCACCAGAGAAAAATGCAGTGACCTGTTGCCCAATGTAAATGCACTTCCTTTCTCCAAAATAGTGCCTGGGCATTCCCAAGTGAGCCAGGGCCATTAATACACAGTTCTGAATGTTAAAGGATCAGATTGTGGATGGCAGTACTGCCTACTGATGGAAATTATGGGCTAGGAGTGAAAATTAGACTCTAATCCCAGCCAAGAGAACATGGGCAGTTCATTCAACCTCTCTAGGACTCAGCTTCTACCCCAAAATTATCTCTATTCTACCTCTCAGGGAAATCATTAGAACTTAGTAGAATTGCTCTGAGAATACTCTCTCTCTCTCTCTCTCTCTCTCTCTCTCCAACAATCATTTATTTCACAATTCTCATGTACCAGGTCCTAAATGAGTAAGAGGAAATTCTCAGATGACTGAAACTTGGTCCTTCTGTGCAAGATGCTTCAAATTTAGTAGGGTAGATGATTACTATCAATATACTAAGTGCAGATACTGGACTGTGCACAGGAGTCTATAGAGCCCAGAGGGTCATCTAACCCTCTGGATGTGGGCAAAGCAGATGAACCCTGAATTGGAAGACTAATATAATAAACTAGGGAAGGGGGTTAGAAGAGGGTAAAAATAGCCCATACAGAAGGAATGACTTCAGCAAAAGTATGGCAGAGGAATATTAAGATACATGGCTAAATATGACCAATTAGGAATTACTAGAGCTTAAATTATGAAAAATGGAATGTCAGGATATAAGGCTGAGGAATACGCAGGAGCTAAACCATGGAGGACCTTTTGTATTAAATTAATGAAATTGGAGTTCATGTATCAAGCAACCCACTACTGAAGTGTTTTAAGCAGGTGAGCGAGAGTCAGTTTAATTACGGATCCCTTTGGGAGCAGTGTGACAGGTGGGTCATAAAAAGATAGGGTAGAAAGTGATCTGCAAGGTAATGGCAATGGAGGCATGGCCAGTCCCTTTGACTCATTGGTTAAATAGGATGCTGACTGAGAGCTGCTGTTGCTTGGAAGTTATGGCTGCCTGGTCCCATACAAGGCTGGGCCCTAGGAAGGGACTTCTGGCAACATCTACAGAGTGTTTTCCAGTAGTTTTTTTTTAAATGCCCTGATATCCTAGGCTCAAAAGAACATCTTAAAGGGAAGTCTTTAGTAGGATGCCACAGGTCTATCTCCTGTACCATCCTGGTCAACATATCTGTTGATAATTGAATGAGATATCACACCTTTAGGGGCACAAAGCTAAACACAATAGCTAATGTATTGTATGTTAGAATAAAGACTAAAAATATTCTGATGGGCTGTAACAAGAAAACCAATAGATCAACTTAACCAGATAAATGTTAAACCCTGCTTTTAGATTTCTTCAAAATCCATTGCCTAATTGCAAGATTTGGGATACATGGCTTGTTGGCGAAATATTTATTCCTTCAGCAAACGCTTACTGAGAACCTACTATATGCCGACCTCACCATTCCCTGAGCTTACGTCTATCACCATATACCATACATTTTATTAGAACCAGGTCTGCTTCCCTTCTTATAAGTTTTTCTAGGTGAGAAAATAAGCCTCACTTTTATATCTCAGGAGCCTAGGGTCATGTACAGGGAAAGACAAAGACTTCATGAATGCCTACAGGTGCCAATACTTTCCATCCAAAACCTACTTAATTCTTTTTTTAAATTTTACTTTAAGTTCTGGGATACATGTGCAGAATGTGCAGGTTTGTTACCACATGTGCCATGGTGATTTGCTGCACCTATCAGCCCATCATCTAGGTTTTAAGCCCCACACACATTAAGTATTTTTCCTAATGCTCTCCCTCCTCTTGCCTCCCACCCCTTGACAGGCCCCAGTGTGTGACGTTCCCCTCCCTTGGTCCATGTGTTCTCATTGTTAAACTCCCACTTATGAGTGAGAACCTGCAGTGTTTGGTTTTCTGTTCCTGTGTTAGTTTGCTGACAATGATGGCTTCCAGCTTCATCTATGTCCCTGCAAAGGACATGAACTCATTCGATTTTATGGCTGCATAATATTCCATGGTGTATATGTACCAAATTTTCTTTATCCAGTCTATCATTGATGGGCATTTGGGTTTATAACAGCCCTATTATATTCATTTCATAGATGACAATGTTAAGTCTCAGAGGTATTAACTAAATTGCATATGGTTTTGTTACTAGTAGATTTCCAAGCTGACATTTGAACCCAGATCTGTCTTTCCACTGCACCACACTGACTCCACATTTGCACATAATCCCAATAATGTGCATGGGTATTGAGCTGTAGCCAGAGCTGTACAAAACGGAGCCTGTCCTCAGGTTCTGGAAGTTTAGTAGGTTTATTTTACCCAGCAAATGAGAGGTAAGGTGGAGGAAAAGGCACCAACTCCATATGTGCCTCCAGTTAGATGTAGCTGCTCAGAGGAAATGGTAGCTGCGTCTGCTCTGATAGGATTACGAAATCCAGAACAAGAACTGTGATGGCCCAGCTGTGCTCTGTGTTGCTCAGACTATACCTGGACTTCTGGTCCAGTTCCAGCCAAGACACTTTGGAGGGAACAACTGCCAACTAGAAATTATTCAGAAGAGAATAGTCAGCATGGTAGGGATCTAGAAAGCATGTCATATGGAGAATGACTGGGGGAAAGGTAATATTTGGCTTGAAGAAGAGAAAGCTTAATAAGGCAAATAATTGTCTTCAAATAGTTGAGGATGCAATTGCATAGGTTTTCTGTTATGTAGGTAGACAATTACTGGTGTTTATGTATTGCGATTTCTGAAGGTTGGAGGAGTTGTGGAGAAGAGAACTAACATTGACTTCAAGAGAGCTTCAAGGTCATTTATAATCTAGTCCCTGTTTACAGACACTTTGTATACATCTAATCTAATTCTCATAATTGCCCTGCTGAGTCCTCTACTTTATAGATGAGGGAGACTCTAAGAACTTTGCCTAACATCACAACCTGTAAATAGCAGAGCCAAGACTTGTGCTGAAGTTTGTTGTTGCTCTTATACAGCATGCCTTTATCTTTCTCTATACTTCCTCATGATTATGTTTGGCCAGAGAGGACACCTGCAATGAACGGTCATCTTAAAGAGCATTTCCCTACATGAAGAAGAGGGCTCACAAATTCAGGAAGAATTCCTCTACTCATGTGTCAATTTTCACAGTCTTGCCAACCAACTAGAGTCCTCAGTCCAGAATCCAGAACTGGGTCAAAAACTCTCATGCTCTTTAGTGAAGGTGGCATAAAACTTGGGTCCAACTCCTCACAGAGACCTTCAAGGTCCTTTATAATCTAGTCCCCGTTTACCTCCACATTCTCACCTCTCAGTGTCTCCTGCCTTCATGATTTTCCCTCCACACTCTCCATCAGGCCACTTGCTTGTTTTCCCATCCAGGCTTTGGCACACACTCTTCCCTCTGCCTAAAATACATTTACCACATCCCCTTCATCTGCACTTCACCTGCTTGACACTCATTCAGTCTTCAGATTGGAATTTGAGCATCATTACCTCTGGGTGACTCCCCCTATCCTTGACTGACTCCAGTGTCTTCACTGCACTGACTCTGTGTCTATCTACATCCTAGCACTTTTCTCACTGTTAGAGCTATTCTGTAGCCATTTGAAGTCAGGGACAGTGTCGTGCCCTTTTTATCTCACTATGTAATAAGCACAGCACAGTATGCCTATTACATAGTGTTGTTGAATAAATGAATCAATGAATGAATATGGGCTTAGGAGTCAGTCAAATCTGGGTTTGAAGACAGGCTCTACCACTTACAGATTAGGTTAAAACCTTAGGCAGTGTACTCAGTTTCAGAATTTCAGTGCCTTTCTCTGTTAATTGGGAATAATAACACATATATCATAGAAGTTATTATGAGAATTCAACATATCAGTAAAGACACTGGCCAATATAACATACATACAGTTAAGAATGATGAGACCAATACAGTGTAATATTAGAGTCCAACCTGATTCACTCACTAAAAAGTTATCCTATTCTGGAAGGCATTTTTTCAATACCAAGGATTACAAGAATATATTAACTAAAGCATTTGATTCTGTGTCTCTGTATGGACAGAGTCCAAAGTGGAGACTGCTACTTAGTGTCCTGTCTATGCTCTTGTGTCCAGCGTGGGTTGAGGAAGTGGATGGAACGGGCCACCTGCCTTGGGATGCCACAAACCAGTCATGCAAAATTTCCATAGGTTCCCTGAAGACCTCACTGTCACCTGGACAGCCTGCCCTTACTTTTCCAGTAGCTAACTCCCAGGAGATTAACTCAGGCATTACTCCCACCCCATTCCCTACTCCTTACAATACTCAGCAGGGGCCACCTCCGTGTTTAGGTAGCTCCTTGAGATACCTCTCTGAACATCCATCCCACTGCCCTGCTTCTCTCTATCACTAAGCTGTGAGCAACAGGAGTAGAGGAGATAACTCCGGCTCAGCTGTGCAGGTCCACCTCCATTCCAGTGCCTAGTCCTAGAAGGTATCACAGACTTCAGTGGGATTGTCTGAACAGCACCCAGCAGCTCTTCTCCTGGAAGCATGATGCAGTAGGTGTTCATGCCACTGGGTTGGTCCAGAATATGGGCACCTGATCCAAGTAAGCCCAGGTCCTCTTGCCAAGAGTGAGAGCACTTCAGAGTCATTTTGTCCTGGTGGCTTGCGTCTTAAAGATGTAAAGCTTGGAGCTCGAGACCATGTTTCTGAAGTGTGAAGAAAGCCAGTCAGGGATGGTAGAAATTATAGGAGGGATGAAGAGTCCTGGTAGCACACAGGGGTCATGGTCCAAAGTGCTCCTGAAGCTCAGCCATGGTCTTGGGCTCCTGGCAGCTTGGGCTTTAAGCATGTTAATGACCAAATGAATGAATGCCTTCAAAGAATGTTCACATTGAACTTAGATGCACAAGAGCAGTGAGTCAATTCAGTTAACCAAAACAGTCAGAACTAACACCTAGATGGGAGCTGGTATTAAAACAAAAAAACAAAAAACAAAACAGTAGCTTTCTTGTCCCTCAGGGAGCTAACACTGCCTCTCGTTTCATCTCATCTCTAGGGTATCCCTATGGAGAGAGAGCTTTGGTTGCCCAGAGCAGCAAACTGCCCATTAAGGCACACTTTACAGGCTCCATCCTTTCTCTGACTTACTCCCCATTCCCTCATAGTGCTCCTGGGATCACCTCCCAATATGCTCTTTGCATACTCTTCCTCCCTATAAAATTCTCCAAGAGGAATACAGTAAGAAAGGATGCTGAGAAGAGGCTCCAAATAAAACACTAATCAATTTTTCCTAAACTCCTTCCCAAACCACCATAGAGACAGCCACTCATATCTGGATGTCTGGTGACTTTAAGAATCTCTAAGTACATAAATACATTTTGTTAAGTCATTAAGCTTGTAAGAAATAAGAAATTAATTAGCATTAGCATGTTGAATCGCTTAGGTGTCAGTAGCTAATATGGCTAATTGACATTTAATAAGTCTTGCCATCTAATTTACTATGAATTACATTAAATGTTAATTAATTGCTTAGTTATTCTTCACACAATTATTATATGCTAATGTGAATTTAATAGCTTATTATTTGGATGATTGTCCTAATGACAAACAAGTTACCTGTTAACTCTGGTTTGAACATATTCAAAACATTTCTAAAATCACTCTCTTAAACATAATCAATTAATAGATTAATTAATATAATTTGAAACCATTGAAAAAATAGCCATCAGTTTACTGAGCCACAACAATCTAAATTGGCAGAGCTTTCAGGACTTGATCTGCTATCAGCAGCCATAACATAGAATATCATTACCTATTACATTAAGCCATTTCCTGGTGCTGATAAACTAGCACACTTTATAGTCTGTTATTTTTGGCCCATGTTTAAATCTCAGAAGTTTCATTAACAGAGTAATGTGGCTGACAGAAAAGCAGATGTGATTTCGGCTGCATTAGTAGAAGCACAATATCTAAAACAAAGGAGGTGATAGTCCTGTTCTTTCCTGTGCTGGTCTGACTGTATTTGGTCAATTCTGGGAATGATATATTTAAAGTGGCATAAATTATGCCACGTGAAGAATTCATAAATAAATTGAAGATGTTTAGCCAGATTTAAGAGAAAATTCCTGGGAAGACACAATCTCTCTCTTCAAATATATGATGAAGTTTGTGGAAGATAAATTAGTTGTTATCTTTTTAAACTTATTGACTCCACTGAGAATATTAGAATCATAAGTTTGAAGTTAGAGGAACAGATTTCGGGCTCAGTCAGAGCTGTCTGAGGAGGGAATGAGCTGCCTCTGGAATGATGAGCTCCCTGTCACTGGAGGAGTTCAAGCGTAGTCTGCAATCACTTGTGCACAAGAGATTGGAGCTTGGGTGGGTGGCTGGAGGTGACCTTTCCAATGTCTTTTAAGGCAGACATTCCACAATTCTCGTGATAAATTGTTTCCCCAATACAACTCATTGGCCTGAATATAGCCTGGAGCCCACAGAGACCACATTATGGGCTCACTTTCAGCTCTAGAAAGAACCTCACAAGTATGCATAAGCACTTGGAATTCAGTTCTGATTGGTCACCTGGCAATGAACATTGCCTCTCCATTGTGGTGGAAAAGACTGACTTGGGAGGATCATCTGACGTGTTGGTTTCCCCTGGGTCTCCTGCTTTGTGGCTTCCCTTCAGGTGTCCTCCAGCAGCCCACGGTTTGAGGCAAAGCTTAGAAGGGATCAGCTGAGCCACTGGAGCCATTTATCTTTGACAGGACAGGACGGGAGAAAGGGCAGGCGCCTGCCAGGTAAATAAACTTAATGAAGTTTGTAATAGACTGCAGAAATATCAGCCTCATGATCAAAGCAGGACTACGCCACAAGAAACTATTAATTAAGACTCTCTCACTATCTCCCTCGTCCTATTTCCTTCACTGTCGTGGTAACCACTCTAATTGTTCCCAGCCTCTCAAGGATTCCAGGGCGGCTTTTCTTTCCCAGATTTCAAAGGGTTGTCGGGGGGTCAAGTGTCTGGTGCAATCACTGGCAAGCCCTGAGGGTCCCTATGTTCCCAGCTTTGTCCTCTGTAAGAGGGAGAGGTGTCTTGTGCCAAGCGCCTGCTCCCCCATGCCCCACGCACACAATGTTCTGCCCTAGAATGTCCTTGCTGACCTTCCAAGCCTGACTTAAAATTCCTCTCTTCAGGAAGCCCTCTCTGACTCTGACCATCTGCCCTTACCCCTTACTGCCTGGTCATGCTGACACTCGCTGGTCCCTGCCGCTGGATCAGGGTACCAGACTTGGGTCTGTTATTTTGACCTTGAAACTATTCCTGTAGTTGGGGCATTTGTATCTGGGCAAGGGTAACATTAAATATTCAAAATATTTAATAGCCAGTATAGTAATATAAAGCAGCACACAAGTTAACATATCAATAATTTCTAAATCTATTCCTTTTAAATGTATTTTCTAATTTAAACTGCTTACCAAGTGGTGCAAGCTGTACTACAAGTCATTCATCAAACAACTCCAACAGCATCCTATTTGTTGATTTTTTTTAAAGTTGTTGTGATCTTTTGTTTGATGCAGTTGTCACTAGCTAAATGATGGCCCTCTCTGTCTATGACTGGACATAGAGAACTGCATCAGCTCTTCCAATAATCTTCCTATTCAATTGCTAGTCCAGAGGTCCCCAGGGTCAGATCCTTGTGCAAAAGTCACACCATGGTTGGATGTGCACCTGATGCCAACGCTTACCACGTGACCTAAATCTGAGGACCTGTCTTAGGTCCCCCAACAATGCTGCCGCCAACCCCGCCTACCCTATGCCCTCTTCCATGTCTCATCAACACTAGGCCACGTTGGAGAAGGGGGCGAAGGCTGTGTACACCCCTATGATTGATCTCAGTCAGCTCAGTAGCTGCCCAAGGTCCCCAGATCTGCTCCCCACTGTTCTCAGACCTCATTAACCACCATTGTGGCCACCTCTGGGCAACATCAAATGGTGGCTCAACAACTTATACTATTTACCAACTAGCATGGAAGTGGCTTAATATTTCAACAACTGGTTTGCTTTACGGACGCATTCACATATCCTGCCTTCCCATGTACCCTGTCACCCCACTAAGAGCAGGTGTTCTAGAAAGCATCTGCCCCTTTCAAAAGAGAAAGCAAGTCTGCAAAGGGTCCCAAGATAGCAAAAAAGTGACAACGCTGTTTTGCCAGCCCATCGGGTCTCAAAAATGATCCCCACATTCTCTGTCCCCCAACACATCTCTGGACAAGTAGGGAATCCAGTCTCCATTCTCTGCTCCCCCAGTATACATCTCCCCATGAAGCACCAACCAATTAATATATTCTGATTTAGGAATATAATATAATATAATATAATATAATATAATATAATAGTCCCATGGTTCTCTTCCTGAAAGTGTCAGAGGTAATCAGAGGGGCCCACAGACAGGGGCAGCCTCAGTTCCTGTATAAATTTCTACCTGCTCAGGAGATTTATAGAGACAGATGGCTGCGTGGGGGTGGGAGGGGTGAGAGCCAGTAGCAGAAGGGATGACTTACTATTGCTGTCGACACAGGCAGGCCCTTGTTGTTGGAAATGGCTTTCTTGTTGCCTCATTGGTTGAAGCCTCAACAAATGTAGAAAGATGAACTGAGGGTCTCATCAGGGGCTGAGGGTTTCTAAGGTGGAGATCATTAGCAAGAATAATTCTTCTCCATGCATAGCATTTATCATCCCTGCCCTTGGCAGGAGCTGGTGGATCTAGTAGTTCCAGAGAAGAACAGTGGCAGAGGTCGGTCAGGATGTGAATGACAATTGCCAAATCCAAAGTTATTATTGCCTGCTCCCCTGCCCTCACCGCCTTCCTGAGAAAAGTTGGCCCGTTCAATTAGCTTAATGACATGGTGGGAGATGGTATTTTCAAACAGTGAAAACAGCTGGGCTGCGATCGCTGTGGTTTCTGGCATGAAGCATGTCTGGCAGCCTCAACTATGGCACAGGGACCTTATCAGCGTGACACACATTTTGGGAAATGCTATAATTCAGCATCGACACCTCGATCAATAGCGTCATTTTGTGCTGCCTTCCCAGGGAAACAGACAAGGTATTGGCCTCAAACAGCTCAGCAGTCTCTGCAGTGGCAGTGGGTACTTGTCCCTATCCCCCATTCTGGTTCTGCTGGTTGCTATGTGTGGCTCTGCCATCTACTGCACACACTGTCTGAGTGCGAGCTCTGAAGTCAGGCACGGGCTCAAGTCCTGCTCTACCACTCAATCCCAGTGTAATCCTGGGCAAGTTACTTAATTATTCACCTTCCTCCTGTTAAGAAATGATACGGACAATCAAGTGTTATGGGTGTAAAACCATAAAGAGAATGTATATAAAGAGTTCTGGTCCCCGCCTGGTGTACTGAAAATTTCCCCTAAGTGTTAGCTGTTGGGGCTGTCCTCTCTTCTCTCTTCTTTTCTTTTATTCTGCTCTCTTTTGGTCTGTGTCTCTGTCTCTGTGTACCCATCACCAAACCTTTCTTAGTATCTGTCTCTGCTTTGGTCTTTGTCAGTTTGTTTCTGCTTTTAGTTCCTCTCTCTCTCCTCTGTGCTCTCTGGGTCTCTTCGTCTCGGCCTTCATTTCTTACTCTATCCCTCTCCTTGGCTATTTAATATTTCCTGGAAGCTTAGACTTGAGGCATTATGGTATCAGAGGGTTTTCAAGTCTTGTGCAGGGAAAATGAACTCTCCTGAATGGTGATCACCACAGGCTCAGTGAAGCTCGAACTGTGAAATCTAGAGTTTACTACTTAATTATCTTGCCTGATGCTGTGCCAACTTGACTGGGCTGGCAAAGCAACCTGCCAGTCAGGAGCCATTCTCCACCTTCCCATTGAACATGGAGATGCAGCTGGGTGCTAAAAATAGGCATCAGGAGGCTGGGGCAGCTCAGAGCAGGGGACAAGCTAAAAATACACTTCTGACAATGCGGCCTTCCTGTGCCCCACAGACTGCAGGCTGGCAGGGGCATGGGGCTTCAGGAACCCTGGGATCTGCAGCTGCGTGGCCCCAGCTGGGCAGGGGGAGGATGGGGCAGAAGGAACACAGGCAGACGCTCGAGGCTGGCGGGTCCATCAGTAACTTGGGAGGCACAGCAGGCTACAGAGTCAGTCACAGAAGCTGTGAGGCTGCAGAACACACTTAGGCAGTGAGATGGTTTATGGCTGCCACCCCCAGAGCCAGTGAGAAGGGAGATCAGCTGTGGGCACCTGGGTACATCCAAGGCTCCTTTGGCTTTGTCTCTTCACTCTGGCCTCTGTGATTCCCCCCAAAGACTACAACTGCATTCACTCTTTCCTTATGAACTCTTCTATTCCACCCACAGATGCCTCCTAGTCCCCAGAAGGGAGAGGTTTCCTGCCCTTCAACCTAGCCCCCAATCACGCAGTCACCCAGAGCTGCCATCCTCTCCAATAGAGAAGACAGACATTTATCTTTGCTGAGCACTGACTCTGGAAATCGCAGCAATCCTGGAGGTTGGTATTATTATTTTCTTCAAATTACAGATGAGGAAACTGAGGCTCAGGGAAGCACAGTAAGTTGCCTGAAGTCTGGCAGTGATTCAGTGAGAGACCAGATTTGAATCTCTTTTTGTCTGACTGTAACTTCTCTGCTCTGTCCTCTACATCAGTGGCTCTCAACCAAGGGTGGTTTGCCCCACAAGGGACCCTTGACAATGTCTGGAAATAGTTTTGGCTATTATAACTATGGGAGGGATTGCTATACTGGCTTCTAGTGGATAGGAGCCAGAAACACTGCTAAACATTCTACATTAACAGCCCCCCAAACCCCCGCCACAAGAAAAAGTTGCTAGCCCCAAATGTCGAGAGTGCTGAGATTGGGAAGTCTCTGGTCTTCATCATGCTGCATCAGTGCCTTGAAGCAAGTGGTTGTCAAACTTGGATCACATCAGAATTACCTAGGGAGATTGTTAAATCAGAGACTTGCACCCCACTCCCAGACACTCACATTCACTGAGTCTGTGGAAGCCCTCCTCCACCCTCCACCCTCATTCCAGGAAGTGCCCACTTAGATATTCCGTGTTTCCACTGGGAAACACTTTCCAAGAAAAGGGTGCAAAGGGGCAGATGCCAGGTCCCCGTCAGCTGCGAATGGACCCCTGACACAAGGTGAACACTTGGAAAACATTCCCTTGAAGGAACCAAGGAACCAGGTAGCCACAAAAGGTAAAACTCCTTTGGCCCAGAGCACCAGTTTTGTGGCCTCCCTCACCAGCATATCAATTACCTGAAAAATTGCTTACCTTGGCTCATGGTCAATGGAAGTGTGAATCAGTATGTCCTGCTCCCAACTCTTCTTCTGATACAAGCAAGGTGGTACATAGCGCAGACGGGACTGTTTGGATTAGCAGCTAAAGTAAGAATGAGTGAAACCACAGGTGCATTGTCAAGATTAATATGCAGGCATCTTCAGAATTGGAATGGTACCAGGTAACATCATGCCTCAATAGGAAGAGTAATATGAACTGACTTGAGACAAAGGGAAAACAAATGGAAAGTGACAAGCACAAAGGGGAGCAGCAAGAACCAAGGGGCTGAGCAACTAAGAATTCCATATGGCCCATCACGCAGCCTGCGCCCTTGGTTGTTTCTTCCCCATCATCCAGGAAAATTCCCCAGGACTAGGCTCCTAAGCATCTGGATAGACAAAGCACCCTGCACCATGTCAATAACACCTCCACTATTGTTGTCAATTTGGTTCAACAGATGTTTACCTCAGGCAGGGAAGATAAATGAGACACCATTGTAGGAAAGAAAAGCCAGGTGCTCTGAGCATCTTCGCTTCATAGGAATCACAATTAGGAGTGTGAGCAGAGGTCTGAGTCAGGCCTGCCCTCCTTCCTTCCTTCCTACCTTCCTTCCTTCCTTCCTTCCTTCCTTCCTTCCTTCCTTCCTTCCTTCCTTCCTTCCTTCTCACTCCTTCCCTCCCTCTCTTTCTCCTTCCTTCCCTGCCTGCCTTCTGAGAACATGCAACTGTGGGGGCCCTGGTGGAAAGCACCCTCCATCCAGACTGCTAGAGTATCCCTAAGCAAGGCTTATGGGGATGGGTTTTTATTTTGTGGTTTGGGTTAGTGGCTGCTTTGCCTTTGTCTCTGCTGCTCAGATGGCAGGAACTTAGAGGTCCAGCAGGGCTCTATTAATTGGAGAATGCTACTGGATAAAGATAGGTGATCCTCAGAATCAAGAAGAAAATGAGTTTATACCCACAGGAAGAAGAATATTTTTAACTGTCAGGCTGACAAACTGGGAAATCTTGACGACCCAGAATTGGTGTGGGAGCAGGATTATACCAAATAGCTCTGATGTAGATCCTGCTTGCCGTAAATTTCTACTATCTGCCAGGCTACAGTAAGCGTTCAATAAATATCTGTTGAATGAGTAACTAAGCCCTCATTACACCAATGGAGATAAAGAATGGCAAGCCCTTTTCTTATAGCACACTTTCCATTGTGTTCTTTTTATTCTCATATCGGCTGTTTTATACATCATTGAAATCTAGAGAGATACCCAGATACCCAGACTCTTACAAATGTAAGACTCCCAACATGCACGGTGTCCAATTTATAGAGTAGCTTCCCAGCCTTGTCAGTATCTGCTGCTCATGGTAAATGTGTAGATTTGGTCTCAAGTTCCAATTCCTGTGGCTTCAGGTGATGGGGCTAGGCATGGATCCAACTCAAGCTGGGCCACTAATGCATGTAACAGATTTTTATTGAACTCCTAGGAATGCAAGCCATAGTGCCAAACAGGAAAGATACAAAAATGAGCAAAAAAGATTATCTCTTTTCATCTAAACCATATCCTACATTCAGAGAATGGCATCAGTCAAATCATAATAAAACTATAAAATTTAGCTGTGATTAATTGAGTACCCTGGATGACAGTTACAGGACAAGATGTGATTGCTTGATAAAGTTGACGTAATGTAAGTTGAGGCAGCAAGAAAGTTTTCCCTTGAAGAAGTGACGTTTTAGCTCAGAGCAGATGGATAAGTAGGATTTAAAGATGGTGGAGTGAGTGTGTGTAGTTTTCTGGGGAGAGGCTTAAAATGATTCATCTCTGTGTCCCCGCTCAAATCTCATCTTCAATTGTAATCCCCAGGTGACAGGAGAGGGACCTGGTGGGAGGTGATTGAATCATGGGAGTAGTTTCCTCCATGCTGTTCTTGTGATAGTGAGCAACTTCCCATGAGATCTGATGGTTTAAAAGTGTGTGGCAGATCCCCCTTCAAGCTCTCTCTCTCTCTTCTCCTGCCACCATGTAAGATGTGCCTTGCTTCCTCTTCCCCTTCCACCAAGATTGTAAGTTTCCTGAGGCCTCCTCAGCCATATGGAACTGTGAGTCAATTAAACCTCTTTACAAATTACCCAGTCTCAGGTAATTCCTTATAGCAGTGTGAAAATGGACTAATACAGAAAATTGATGCTGGAAGAGTGGGGTACTGCTATAAAGATACCTGAAAATGTGGAAGCTACTCTGAAACTGGGTAACGGGGCAGAGGTTGGAAGAGTTTGGAGGGCTTGGGAGAAAACAGGAAGATGTGGGAAAGTTTGGAAATTCCTACTGACTATTGAATGGTTTTGACCACAATCCTGATAGTGATACAGACAATGAACTTAGGCTGAGATGGTATCAGATGGAGATTAGGAACTTATTGGGAACTGGAATAAAGGTCACTCTTGCTATGCTTTAGCAAAGAGACTGGCAGCATTTTGCCCCTGCCCTAGAGATATGTGGAACTTTGAACTTGACAGAGATAATTTAAGGTATCTAGAGGAAGAAATAACTAACCAGCAAAGCATTCAAGATGTTAACTGGCTGTTTCTAACAGCATATACTCATACGCACTCACAAAGAGACGATCTGAAATTGAAACTTATGTTCAAAAAGGAAGCAGAACATAAAAATTTGGAAAATTTGCAGCCTGACCGTGCCGTAGAAAAGAAAAACCAGTTTTCTGGGGAGAAATTCAAGCTGGCTGCAGACATTTGCATAAGCAACAAGGCACCAAATGTTAATAGCCACGATAATGGGGAAAATGTCTACAGGGCATTTCAGAGATCTTCACAGCAGCCCTTCCCATCACAGGCCCAGAAAACTAGGAGGGAAAAATGGTTTCATGGGCTGGGCCCAGGACTCCACTATTCTGTGTAGCCTCAGAATATGGCACCCTGTGTTCCAGCCACTCCAACTCCAGCCATGGTTAAAAGAGGCCAAGGTACAGCTTGGGTCATTACTTCAGAGGGTGCAAGCCCCAAGCATTGATAGCTTCCATATGTGTTGGGCCTATGAGTACACAGAAGACAAGAGTTGAGGTTTGGGAAGCTCCATCTAGATTTCAGATGATGTATGGAAACACCTGGATATCCAGGCAGAAGTTGGCTGCAGGGGTAAAGCCCTCATGGAGGACCTCTACTAGGTCAAGCAGAGGGGAAATGTGGGGTTAGAGTTCCCACACAGAGTCCACTAGGAAACTGCCTAGTGGAGCTATAAGAAGAGGGCTACCATCCTCCAGACCCCAGAATGGTAGATCTACCTTGCACCATGCACCTAGAAAAGCCATGGGCACTCAATGCCAGCTGTGAAAGCAGCCATGGGGGCTGCACCCTGCAGAGTCACAGGGGTGGAGCTTCCTAAGGCCTTGGGAGCCCACCCCTTGCCTCAGTATGCCCTTGACGTGAGACATGGAATCAAAGGAGATTATTTCAGAGCTTTAAGATTTAATAGTTGCCCTCTGGATTTAATAGTTGCCCTTTGGATTTTGGACTCACATGGGGCCTGTAGCCCCTTGGTTTTGGCCAACTTCTCCCTTTTTGAATGGGAACATGCCTGTACTCCCATTGTATCTTGGAAGTAAATAGCTTGCTTTTGGTTTACAGGCTCCTAGGCAGAAGGGACTTGTCTCAGGTGAGACTTTGAACTTGGACATTTGTTGTTGTTGTTGTTGTTGTTGTTTTTAATTTATTTTTTATTATTATTATACTTTAAGTTCTAGGGTACATGTGCATAACATGTAGGTTTGTTACATATGTATACTTGTGCCATGTTGCTGTGCTGCACCCATCAACTCGACAGCACCCATCAACTCGTCATTTACATCAGGTATAACTCCCAATGCAATCCCTCCCCTCTCCCCCCATCCCCCCTCCCCATGATAGGCCCCGGTGTGTGATGTTCCCCTTCCCCAGTCCAAGTGATCTCATTGTTCAGTTCCCACCTATGAGCGAGAACATGCGGTGTTTGGTTTTCTGTTCTTGTGATAGTTTGCTAAGAATGATGGTTTCCAGCTGCATCCATGTCCCTACAAAGGACACAAACTCATCCTTTTTTATGGCTGCATATGAAAAAATGCTCATCATCACTGGCCATCAGAGAAATGCAAATCAAAACCACAATGAGATACCATCTCACACCAGTTAGAATGGCGATCATTAAAAAGTCAGGAAACAACAGGTGCTGGAGAGGATGTGGAGAAATAGGAACACTTTTACACTGTTGGTGGGATTGTAAACTAGTTCAACCATTATGGAAAACAGTATGGCGATTCCTCAAGGATCTAGAACTAGATGTACCATATGACTCAGCCATCCCATTACTGGGTATATACCCAAAGGATTATAAATCATGCTGCTATAAAGACACATGCACACGTATGTTTATTGCGGCACTATTCACAATAGCAAAGACTTGGAATCAACCCAAATGTCCATCAGTGACAGACTGGATTAAGAAAATGTGTTACATATACACCATGGAATACTATGCAGCCATAAAAAAGAACTTGGACATTTGAGTTAATGCTGGAATAAGTTAACACTTTGAGGGACTGTTTGGAAGGCATGAGTGGTGTTGAAATGTGAGAAGAGCGTTAGATTTGGGAGACTGCAGGGTCAGAATGATATGGTTTGGCTCTGTGTCCCTACCCAAATCTCATCTCAAATTGCAATTGCCTCATGTCAGGGGAGGGATCTGGTGGGAGGTGATTGGGTCATGGGCATGATTTTCTCCATGTTGTTCTCGTGATAGTGAGTGACTTCTCATAAGATTTGATGGTTTGAAAGTGTGTGGCAGTTCCCCCTTCATGCACTCTCTCTCTCTCCTGCCGCAATGTAAGATGTGCCTGGCTTCCCCTTCCCCTTCCACCATGATTGTAAGTTTCCTGAGGCCTCCCCAGCCATGTGGAACTGTGAGTCAATTAAGCCTCTTTTCTTTATAAATTACCCAGTCTCAGGTAGTTCTTTATAGCAATGTGAAAAAGGACTAATACGAGGCCCAATATTGGAGGGAGCTTTCTAATTTTAAGAAATTGAAAACAAAGGCCAGCCAGGGGTGAGGAGAGAGAGAGAAAGCCAGTATGAGTTACAAACACAGATGATTTAACAGTACACCTTCATGAGTGGTTGCCCAGAAACTTCTTTCCACTGAGTCTGTCCTCAACAGCCTTGACTAAACAGAAGCCAGTGTAGCGGAAATGGGAGAATAAAGAGTGGGCCAAAGATGACATTGAAGAGACAGGTGGGCCAGAAAAGGCAGGATGTTAAGGATTTAGGATTTTATTCTAATCCCAGGATGAATCTTAAATCTATCTTCGTTTATGCAATGAAGAGGCTTGATCAGGTTTGCATTTAAAAAAATAAATTCTTCTGGCCCAATATAGAGAATGGTCAGCATATTAGAGAGAGTGTAAAAGTGGTATGGAGATACTCATTAAGAAGCTATCATATTAATCTAGGCAATCTAATAGCTTGGACTAAGGAAGTGTCAAGGAAGATAGAGAGAAAAGATATTTAGGAAGTAAAATATATAAATTTGATGATGGATTAGGTGTAAGGAATGGAGGAAGAGAAAATGTCAAGGACAATGACAATAAGGATATCCACCCATGGAAGGGAAAATGTCAAGGACAATGACAGAGAGCTCACTCTTGAATGGATAAGGATGTGTAAACACTAGAAAACTACCTAATTGGGTGGGGTGGGAGTGGGGAGGAAGGTGGGTGGAGAGAGTGTGAGCTTTGTTTTGCATATATAAAATTAGAAGTGTCTTTGAAATTTAAAAAAATAATGGAGCAATCAAGTAGGCCAGTGAATGTATGGGTCTTGAGTTCAGAAGGAATGTCTAGGATGGTTTATAAATTTGGGAATCATCAGTGTGGTCACTGAAGCCATGGGAATGGATGAGGTCACCAAGAGAGCTAGTATAGAGCAAGAACAAAAGAGGTAAAGGTGGATACATCTGCAAAGGACTGAAGGGGTGCCAAGACGGAAGGAAAACCAGGCATGTAGTACCAATTGAATTCTCTCCCTGACAGGTCTGAGTTAGGACCCAGAGATTAACATTAATTGGTTTTGAGCACCAGCACTAAAGGAACATGGGTAGCAGGGCAGGGAGGGGGCATTTCTGCCACATGCACGCAGTGCCTAGAATGCTGGTCTGCAGGGAACAATGAAGGGGAGAGCAGAAGCAGAGAAAAGAGGCCATACACCACACAGCCCAGACAGATAGGGGCTGGGCCTCCAGCTCCCCACCTTCCTTAAGGTCCATGGTCAAGGACGTACCTATGTGTCCTTCCTGTGAGCCCACTTTTCACCATGGACTTGTTTGAGTGTTGTTTTTCTTGATGGTGAAGGATGAAGTCAGGAGAGAGCAAGCCTGTGTTGGAGGTAGGAAGCTGATGGTCCTGAGCAGGGCAGGCACAGATAGAGTCCAGAGGTGAGAGAAAGACAGATCTGTGGGGCACCACGAGCTTGGCACTTGCGCACAGTCTCAACTGAACTTCATTGCAACCCTAAAAGACAAGAATTCTTACCCTCCAATTTAGGTGAAAACACAAAGGCTTAGGGACTTTCTCAGGGTCACAACACTAGTACTCAAGGATAAGACTAATAACTAATCCTTCTGATGTCTAGTGCAAGACAGTAGTTATACAGAGGAGAGAAAAGAGTGACTGTTTTGTAAGAGTCTGTAAGGAGAAATAATTAGGAACCACTATAGGTATATTAATTAGTTATTAATGGAATAAAAATGGCTCCTGGGAAGGATGACTTGAATTGCTGTGATAAGCATGAATTAAAGAGGGAAGCTGGAGATCGGGAAGTTTATTCCAATATCTAATCCTAGTAGGAAGTGGCAGCATCTCCTGACCCTACCACAGTGGGCAGGGGTGGAGAAAGCAGAGAAGGATCAAATCAAGCCCCTTCATAGGCTCAGAGTGAAATAAAGCTTTCAAAGACAGGTAAAGAACCTCTTCAAGTAATGAATGAGCTGATTTACTTGGACCTATTTTAGGTCTCAGTGACCTTACAGCTCCTCACACCCTAGGTGTGTTGCTCTTTGGTTCCCACTCACCTGTGGATGGAGGGTGATGAGAAAAGGAAGAGGCTGGTTTGGGAGAGGGAGACTAAGGTGATCAGGAAAGCTACCAACGTCCCCACAAACCAGGGGTGGGCTCAAGATGCAGAAGGGACAGGGAGAGTGATCCGGGACACCTATGCTAATGCTCCTTGGATCGGGTACTAGATTCTGAGAATGAGGGCCTGCCCTGAAAATGGGAGTCTGAGTTAAGAGTGGGAGAAATGAGCTTGGAATATGGGGTGATCTGGCAAGGAAGGGTGATGCAAGGAAGGGGTCACTGTTGATTCTGGAGTGTCCTCGAATAGGGGGACTTGCTGGGAAGGGGAGAATGAGATCTGGGCATGTAGGGCTGCTCTAGGAAAGTGGAGACTATGGGAAATAGGAACCAGAAAGAGATGTTCTGGGAACAGGGCCGTACTGGAACGGAGCTTAGTGCAAGGAGTTGGAAAGCTAGTGAATGTAGGAGGCCTCAAGGTTATCCACGACACAAACTGCTTTCCTGAACTGATTTGGCAGGGATATTCCTTTTCAAAGAAAGATTGTCTCCGTGGCAAGTGTGAGGAAGGGACCTGTAGAGGGGTCTGCACCTGCCTCAGTGCTGATGAATGGGCTGCTATCGGGTCAAGGGCTTGCAAGTATTTCCGTCAGATAGAAAAACCCTGTCATCTCATTCTCCATTTTATTTCCTTCCGTTTCACCTCATATTTCACTTAATGGGAGCTGCCAAGGAGACTCTTTGATTTTTTTTTTTCCCCCTCCTTCTCCAGCAGCTTATGCAGTCTGTCAGCCTGAGACATGGGTCTTTGGAAGACCCACAGTGAAATAAATTGTAAAAGCTTTGAGTTTTAGGGTGTGTGTCCATGTGCATTTCTGTGACTGCAGGCTTGTCTGTGCTCACCTGTGCACCTGAGCATGCATGCGTGTGTCAGCATGGGTGTGTGTGTGACAAAACTGAATCCATGTGGAACAAGGAGATGAATGTATGGGTTTGAGTTCTGCCTCTGATATTTAGCATCCCTGTGCAACCTGAGCCTCAACGGCCTCACTTGTAAAATGAATATAATAATACAGTCCCTTCAGGGGTTTGTGTCACAGGCACTTAAATACAGTCTGTGATCAATACGTGCTACTGATAAGTACAACCACCACCTGTGTCCTTGAGGGGTTCTTCCTGATCCAGCCTGAGTTCAGTGGGGTCTGGTTTGATGCTGCCTCCTCTGAAATGCTGGACCCCCAATGCCTTGATCCTCTCAGAGCCATCATGCCAGTCCCTGATCTTAGCCCAGCTCCATTGACTGCCTCCTCCACCCCTGCCCACAGGCCAGAGAAAGTCAGCAAATACATTTTATTGGAGAACTTCTAGAGTTATTCACCTATTCGCTCGACAAATACCTATTGAGCATTTATTATTGACGAGACTCTTTCCTGACTCTGGGCAAACAGCATTGAATAAAACAAAGGCCCTG
The DNA here is from genome assembly GCF_037993035.2 of Macaca fascicularis. Taxonomy (NCBI): domain Eukaryota; kingdom Metazoa; phylum Chordata; class Mammalia; order Primates; family Cercopithecidae; genus Macaca; species Macaca fascicularis. The sequence continues at coordinate 122,206,482 of NC_088375.1, read as the reverse complement.
TGCACAAGGAACTTTCTAACAAGTTCAATATTTAGAGTTTAAGATAAAGAGTATTATGGTAGATCCAAGCCTGTGGATGATAGCAGTGCAGAGGAGGGCCCCTGACCTCAAACTGACCCCTGAAGCAGGGGAGAGAGTTGGCCATGTGAAGGGAACATGTGCGAGGACCCTCAGGCTTTCCACTGCTCTGCAAATCTTTAAGCCCTCTTTTGAGATCCCCCAAGTCTGTCCCCTAATTTCTCTTCCACATTTTTATCACATGACTCAAGTTGCTTTCATAATCTCCAGATCTTCCTCCTCCATCAGTCCAGTCCGTGACCACTGGGTTAATCCTCCCAAAGCATTGATACAATTAGTTCCCTCACTGCTCAAACATTCCCATTGCATACAGAACAAAGTTCCAACCCCTTAACCTGGCTTCAAGACCCTCCACAAACAATGCTTCCAACTTCCTATCCCACAGTACACAAATACTGGGTCAATCAAAGCTCATTGCCAGTCTTTGCAAATACTGTGTTCTTTCCCCTTCTCTATCATTACTCCCTGCTCTTCCATATGCCAGGAAAGTCCTACCTGCCACCACATCATGTTTTCCCCTTTGGGGATCACGGGCACACTTTGAGTCCTTGCTAAGATTCCACTCTCTCAGGATGCCTTCTAAAATCCCCTACCCGACATGCGAAGGAGATTTTCCCTTATCTATTGGATCAGGTGACCAAGAAAGTTCAATATTGGACCCCACCACACATAGACAAAAGGGACTGTTTTCATATCAGGGACAAGAAGAAGAAACAATCATGGAACTTTGGGTATCAAGATCAACGGCAGGGTGGGCATAGGAGACTGAGGTGCTCATAAACATCAGTTTACCTAGGTTGCTGTGAACATTGACTCATGACAGAATAAATGCACATGTTTATATCTATTTCTTCTCAAAATGCAAAATTTCTGAAATGACTACAAATTATTTTTAAAATATAAATTCACAAAGACAAAGATCATGGAAGTAGAGACCATAGTAAATGAGAAATGTCACATAATCTTTGAACCTGGAAAGCAGATGGGAAAACACTGATTTCCCAGGACAGTGAAACCTAAGTTCCATGGTGAGAAAGCAATGAGAGGCAAGTTGATCCCCACTCACATCAAATGCCTCCTACGCATCACTTCACAACCTCCTGGTCTTGCCTTTTGCCACTTACTCCTTACCGTGTATTATGTCATAACCAGCTGTGCATGGGATCTAAACAGATTCATGCAGGCACCAGCCACCAGTACTTCACCTCATGTTTGTGCTGCCCTGCAGCTTCCCTGTTGACACTGTCGGACTCGCTCAGTGCCCGTCCTGCATAACCCGGAACTTTAGAGAAGTTAACTCCCTTTAGGTGAACTTTTGACCAGTGTGATCATGGGACTAGTAAGTAAATTCATCCCTCTTCCTTCCCTCACATAGATTATACCAAGGTGCAGTCATATTTAAAAGCCACCGACTCCACTGCAGCAGTCAGTGGCTCTTTAACTGAGTGATGGCCAGCACAGGAACACATTTTGTGTTTGCTCTCCTTTACCCCTGTCTTACTCCCATTTTCCCTTACTCCTTTGTCCCTGGGATTGAGCTGCCTAATATAATGCAGTACATAAAGGCTATGTTTTCCTAATCATGCTGAGATACCACCAGAAAGCCAGAAAAAGAATCAAGCCTAGATAGCCTCCAGAGATCTCTGAAGGCAAGTGTGAGGGATGGGGCTAAAAACAGGAGGGTCTTTTAAAATCTATATAAGAAGTTTACACTCTCAGATCTCCTTCCAGTCCAAGATGCCAGGCAACTGCACCTCTACCACCCTGCGTAAGCCTTGAGTAAAGTTTGTGCATTGGAGAAGCTTATTTATCTATTTTCTTTTTCACAGACAGGGACTCACTCTGTCACCCAGGCCAGAGTGCAGTGGCGAGATCATAGCTCACTGTAACCTCAAACATCTGGGCACAAACAATCCTCCTGCCTCAGCCTCCTAAGCAGCTAGGACTACACATGTGTACCATGACACCCAGCTAATTTTTAAATTGTTTTCTAGAGATAGGGTCTTGCTATGTTGTCCAAGCTGGTCCCAAACTCCTGGCTTCAAGCGATACTCCCACTTCAGCCTCCCAAGTCGGTATCCTCAAATTCAAACTCTTATTGAAACTCTTGGCCTGGAAAAGTTTCAATAAGACTTTGAACTTGAGGATACCAGACACCACTGAGGGCAGGGCTGAGTAATCTTACTGAAAACATGGAGACTGAGCATCTACATATTAGAAAACAGAGTCCAAAGAAACAAATAAAGACAATAAACTTGAAGGAAACAGAGACAATGTATACAACAGAAAAGAACTATTTTAAAACAATTTCCCAAAAAATAAGATATTGCATCCGTGAAACAAGAGCAGAGTACTACAAAAAATTGAAAGCACAGGAGAATTTTTGGAAATTAAAAATATAGTAGCATAAATAAAAGTTTTAATAGATTGGGGACGAAGTGAGGAATTGTTTTGATAGTGAAACAAGAAGACAAACAGATGGAAAGTTTTCTTTTTTAGAAGTGGGGAATCAGGCCGGGCGCGGTGGCTCAAGCCTGTAATCCCAGCACTTTGGGAGGCCGAGGCGGGCGGATCACAAGGTCAGGAGATCGAGACCACAGTGAAACCCCGTCTCTACTAAAAATACAAAAAATTAGCCGGGCGCGGTGGCGGGCGGCTGTAGTCCCAGCTACTCAGGAGGCTGAGGCAGGAGAATGGCGTGAACCCAGGAGGCGGAGCTTGCAGTGAGCCGAGATCGCGCCACTGCACTCCAGCCTGGGCAACAGCGTGAGACTCCGTCTCAAAAAAAAAAAAAAGAAGTGGGGAATCAATCTAGAGGTCCAATATCCAGCTACTGGAACTTCCGGAGAAAGAATGAGAGGATAGAGAATGTGCCTAATATAATGAGTTTTAAAAGAACCACACAAGACACATGCTCATGAAATTTTAGAACAAAGATAAAGAGAAAAACTTCAGAGGGAAAAATACATTTAAAAAATCAGATAACAATATGGCATTTGATACATCTACAAAAAATATTAGAAGCTAGGAGATAATAAACCATTATCTTTAACATTCCAAGAGAAAAAACAAATTGCATCTAACCTGGAATTCAATAGCCAAGCAAACTTTCTCTTACTCTTACATGTCCAGCAAGGTCTAGAAAAAGGATGATCTACCATGAATCTTTCTCAGGAAGCACCATCAAAATGAAAAACAGGCAGGGTATGGTGGCTCACACCTGTAATTCCAGCACTTTGGGAAGCCGAGGTGGGTGGATCACTTGAGGTCAGGAGTTCAAGACCAGCCTGGGCAACATGGTGAAACCCTGTCTCCACTAAAATACAAAAAAATTAGCTAGGTGTAGTGGCACGTGCCTGTAATCCCAGCTACTCGGGAGGCTGAGGTGGAAGAATCACTCGAACCTGGGAGACAGAGGTTGCAGTGAACTGAGATCGTGCCACTGTACTCCAGCCTGGGGGACAGAGTGAGATTCTCTCTCTCAAAAAAAAAAAAAAAAGCCACAAATACATCAAAAGAAAAAGATAACAAGTCCAGGAAACAGAAGATCTAAACAGTTCAAAGGCATGATTTCTTGGGATGACAGTGAAGGGAAATGCCAAGGTCATAGCAGTATAGTGAACCTTGGAGGGTGAGCAGCCCAGGGACAAGGCTGGCTGAAGGCTCCTGGCGGATATTAGTCCTAGGAAGAACTCATTAGGACACAAAGACTACCTCATGTGCTCAACTTTACTGAGGGGAGTTTGATAATTTTGTTAAGGAGTCTGAAGATGAATTATTTATATATTACATATTAAGCAAACAACCAAAATGAGTAAAGATTGATCCCAGTGAAAACAAAAAATTATTCAAGAACGGAAATGTAATCATTACAGCTTGACTGTTAAACTTGCATAGCAACAATAACAGATACACTATTTAATCAAAATTATTAAATAACTATATTAGAAAGATTGGGGGAAGGAAATATTTATGGTAGGGTGGGTGGAGGGAGAGAGGGTAGTGGAAGATCTAATTCTCCTCTTCTGTGTTGGGAAGGCAATAAATAATAAGTAAAAAGTTTTAAATCCAGAATTGGTTACACGTGTACATTATTTAGAAATAAAAATGTAATTATCAAGAGAAATAGAAAAAGTTGAATGTGTTTGCCTTTGGGAAATGGGACACAGCGTTAGGAGGAATAGGAGAAGCAACTGCTTTCTTCTGTTATTAATCTTGTGAATTCCGTTTGACTTTTGAAACTATGTACATTGTTACTCTGATTAGAAGTGGGGGGTGGGCAGGCTGGGTATGAGAATTATAGCAGTATGTTAAATGGAATTTTTTTTTATTGTCTTGGAATTTGAGCTGAGGCTCCAAAGCTGAGAAAAGTGATGGTGAAATGCCCACACATTCTAAGAGAGTGCTTAGACACATCTCATCTTCAGGGTTTAGGCAGGAAAATTCCATCTGTGACCCTCACCCCATCACCTGCTTCAGTCCCATAAATAAGAGCAGGTAAATCAAGGACGGTTCAGAGAGTAGATTTCCTGAGACTTGTTACCTTAGTAAGGAGTCCTGTCCCCCACCTCAGTCTTGCAGAGAATCATGTTTAGAAAGTGCAGGCCGTCTGCAATGAGCAGAAGGAAACCTTCACTCCATAAGGCTGAAGCAAAGCAGGGAAAGAGCTTCTGGAGAACCTAAACTACATCTGCGGAGTTTGAGGGGCACAGAGACTAGGGACTGGCATCTGATCCTCACCTGGCAGCAGAAGGTCAGGCCTGGCTGGAGCTGCCTGTCAGAGCTACCTGGGGGCCCGAGTCTAGTGGGGCTTTCCCTGGGACAAGCAGATGTCACAATAAGAGCCAGACTAGAGTTATCTTAAGAAGAACCTGCCCTAAAGGACGGCTTGCTGGGATGAAGTGACCCCAGCAGAGAGGCTGGGGTAGGGGGCGTGACCCTGCAGAAGGAGCTTAGGAGAAGTCATCGGAGGTCATCCAGAAGTCCTCATGTTAGAGAACAGCGAGGGAAACCTTTAAAAGACCCATGAAAGCACCCCATGAAGGAAAGAGCCAGCATTTGGACACCCAAAGAGCTCGCACAGGTCCCTGCTACCAAACTGCAGCAGCACCAGTCTAGTTAGATGTGTCCCTCTCTCTGCTTTCTCCTCTCACCCGGCCCTGCAAGAGCCCCAGGCAGTGGCCAGTAGGGGGGATGAGATGGAATAGGGAGCGTAAGAAATAAATAGCCACCCTCCACCCCACCGCAGGCGGCTGAGCATGAGTAGGCCCTGAGTTGGGAGGAAAGAGAAAAGCTTAAATTGGATGTGAAATGAAAGTATTGATTTAGATCCACCTGGCCTTTTTAATACCTGTAAATAAAACTTCTAATATCTGAAAGTGACTGGAAAAGCTTTAGAATCTGTCCAGGGGCAGAGAAGGGTTATCCAACAGGGCAGGTTTGAAGGACAAGTTGTTATTTGCTGGTTCATTTTTTGAAAGTTACCCTATTTTTTTTTTTTAAAGAACCAACATGTATTGACACCTACTATGTGACAAGCATATACACAGATTATCTCATTGAATCCTCACAGCAATCTTTCATGGTAGTGGTTCTTATCCCTGGTTTGCAAGTCAGGGAATTGAAGTTCAGAGAGGATGAGGTTCTCAAGATTACATAGCTAAGGGGCAAGGCCAGGCGGTGGCACACGCCTGTAATGCCAGCACTTTGGGAGGCCAAGGCACGCGGATCACAAAGTCAGGAGTTCGAGACCAGCCTGGCCAGCATGGTGAAACCCCGTCTCTACTAAAAATACAAAAATTTGCTGGTGTGGTGGCATGCGCCTGTAGTCCCAGCTACTCAGGAGGATGAGGCGGGAGAATCGCTTGAACCCAGAAGGCAGAGGTTGCAGTGAGCCAAGATCAGCCACTGCACTCCAGCCTGGGCGACAGAGCAAGACTCCATCTCAAAAAAAAAAAAAAAGTAAGGGGCCAGGAATCAGATGTAGGACATGTCCCAGAGCCCATACACATCCCAGAAAGAGTGATTCAACACCCAGGGACTGATGTCAAACAGGACTTTAAACTCCTATGAGGGCAGTAACTGACACCATCTCTCTTGGACAAGTTATTTACTCTCCCTCAGCCTCACTTGCCTCATCTCTAATGTAGGGAAATAATGCTACCTATTTCAAAGGCTTGTTATGGGGATTAAGGGAGATCATTCACACTGAGTTCAGCCTATTGCCTAGCACATAGCAAGACTTGATGAACAGTATCTACTGTTATTAAACTATACTGCACCCTGAATAAAAGATGATGAAAGGAAGCAATAATTCAGGAGTGCCTGGAATATCACAAATACTCAATAATTGGTTGAATGAAAACTGAGTTTCTTCTCTCCTGTGAAGATACATATACTTGTATGGAATGGATTGCATTCTGCATTGTATTGTAGATATTTCATAAAAACAGAATCATAAAATCGGGTGGGATCTGGAACTCATTGAATTAGATATTTTCTTCCCTGACAGACTATGAACTACTTAGAGATAGAGGCCATGTCACTTTATCTATTAACTTATTTATTTACGCATTCAGGAAATATATATGTAAGATCTAAGGGTAAAGTATTGCATGAGGTATTTAGAGAAAGACAGAGATTGTTAGAACTTACATCCTGCCCTCAGGAGCTTAAAACCTAAGCAAAGATGAGAATAGTGGCAGGAGCAGATGTGCAGATGGTGTCCTGGGACAGCGCAGCACATTTTACCCCATGCAGCACTCCTCACAGTGCCTGACACAGAGAGAGTATGCACCAAATGGTGTGAACCAATAGTGAACAAATGTGCCTGTGAGCAGGAGAGTATGCGTGCCTAGGACAGAAGAATGAGTGACCTGAGCAGACATTGCGGGCATTCAAATTTGATGGTGCCATGGGAAACAAATGAATGGTGCGCCAAGCTCTCTGTCCCAGGTTATCTATTAAGTCCTTTCTTCCAGCCTGCTCTGTGCCCATGTTGCCCTCTGCACTGTAGAAGTTTATTGGACTCATTTGGGAGCTCGATATTGATCTGATTAGATCATTTCCCAAATTCAAGACTGATACAATCTCTGGCCAGGGCCTTCCCCATTGTGTCAGAAAGAAGAGAGGACTGAGAGGGCTGAGGAGAGGGAGGCACGAGGAAGGTGACTGGCTCCAACTGATCAGGTGTCTTCCCTCTGGGGCCCTTCCTTTAATGGTGTTGCCTCTGGAGAAGTAGACCATGTGTGGTTCATCTTCACACTTTTTTTCTCTCACTCTAGGAGCTCAAGGATTCATGACAGCATCCACACTTACACATGCATTCACAGCATGCTCTGACAGAAGCACCCAAAAGCTCTCACAGGTAAGAGATGCCGCCCTTCACCTGGCCACTTTGCATCACAATGGTACATCAGGGAAACATCAGCCTTCCTTCTCCAACACCCTCTACAACCATCACCACCAAAAATTGGGGCTTCCAGTGCTGGAAATTCTACACTGGCAAACACCACAAGCAGGGACCCAGCATTCAGCCTTCTCAGTCACTCATGCCTCAGGATGAGTGGGAGCAATGGATCCTTTCTGAGTGGGCAGTAGGAGACATGAAAATTGAGCAGAGAGAGAGGGTCTAACTCCATGCGGGAACAAAGGATTTGGACAAGGGCAGTTGGAGTTATCTTCTACTGTTTGGCTTAATTTCATTCAATTTCCATTGTATTGTCCACCAACCACATCCTAGGCATTGTTCTGAGCACCAGAGAGAAACAGGGAATATGACCCAGATCCAGAGCAACTCACAGATTAGCTGCTACCAAGTAAATAAACAAGTGGTAAGTAAACAAAAGTAATAAGTTCTACAATTGAGGCAAAGATTAGGGTGGTAGCACAGCGGACGAACAACTAAACCCAGGCCAAGAGGCAAGGGTTAGGAAGGAGAGCTTCTTAGAGATGGTACACACCACAGCTGAACCTTTAAGCTTAGAACTAAGGGTGCACCCTGCCAATGTTTCAAAATGAAATCACCATAGGCCATTGAAATTGGACAAGAATGCTTTCTGAGTCTGGACAATTTCCACTTTCTAGAGATGCAGGATGATGTAGCAGAAAGCACACAGACCCAGGCTCAGGCCCCCCAAGTTCATATACCAGCCTCAATGTCCTCCAGTCAAATAGCTTGGGAAAGGCACTTAGCCTCTCTGAGCCTCAGTTTCCTCAAGGTTCTATCCGCCCTGCCTGCCTCCTCAGGTTGTTGTGAAGACCTGATGAGATAACCTTGGTGTAAACACTCTATAAACTATTACTGTATGAGTCATTACTTTTCTCTGTTTTGGCAAATCCCTTCTTTTCTGCCTCCTTAAGTGCCAGGATGAGCTTAACAAAGGGTTTTCTTCCTTGACACACCAGCTCCAAGCTTTCTGAAGTATCCCTTGGAGCTGTCATGAGGGCCCCAAGCATCTGTTCCCGGCTCCAGACTTCAGTCTCAGGAAGCAAGACTCTCCATGGGGAGAAGTGTAAAGTAGAGACCCAACCAGCAATGAGTTGCGTGGGGTTTGGGAGTAATGAGCACATGAGCCATGCAGCATTAATAACTGCACAATAAGGACTCTAGCAATGGTTTGGCTCAGAGTCCTCTCCCTACAAATGCCAGTGACATGCCTAAGCAATAATTATAATATTAAATATTCAGTGTTTTATTAAAATAATAATACCTTTTTTGCTCTCTGTAATCACTCATATCCTTTCTTTATACTCCATTTATTCTGAAAATCCACTGACAAGTAGAAAATAAACAGAAGTTCAAAGATGGAAGGAGGCCAAGAGCTAGGGCTGTCTGAGCCTCCTTGATTTTGTCTCTCAGAGATGTGTCAATGTCCATGGCTTTGAGGATTACAGTCTCAGTTACATGATAGCATTTAATGGAAGAACCAAAGGTTTAACTCCCTGATGGACTGACCTTTGGCAAGAGTATGAAATACGTGAGCATTGCAAAATGGTGAAAAGTGCAATTACATTCCAGAGACTTGTGCTCAAATCCAAATACTGTCAGCTCACCTTTGGGCAGGAAAGCTGACCTCTGTGATATTCAATGTCCTATTCGTAAAATAATCACTGTCTCATCTCCCTCCTAAAGTTCTTGTGAGGACAAAATGAAATATTGGAGGTAAAACTGATCTGTCAATTGTAAATTAGTTAATAACATTGGTAAATATTATCCCACAGCTACCTCCTGTGTTGCAGTCATTTTCTTGTTCCTAGTCTGTTGCCCCAAGTACCATACTGGAGAGCCCTGTTAAAGCCTGCCCTCAGTGGACAGCTCCTCTTTTCATAAATGTAGCCCAGTTGCCTAATTTTCATCTGTTATTAGAAAACAAAGTGGTCATTTTACTAGTTTAAGCTAATGTGTGAATAAACATTTATATTCAGGAGCTATCAACTCCACAGGACCTGTTACTCCAAACGCACTAACTTCTAATGGAAACTCAAATTAAACTCTAATGGGCTAAAGGAAGACATGTTACAAGTGAATGGGACCTTTCTCATATTCTTCAAATTGAATATACTCAACCTGGTCATATCACTCTCTATCCGTAAAGTCCATAGATCTTAGGATGATATTCAGGGTCCTTCATAATTTGACTCTAACATTTCATTCCAACTTTATTTTCCACTATCTCCATGAATTCTTCCCTTTGGTCACATGGAACCTCTGGTTATTCCACATTATATACCTCAGCTTTCTGGTCTCCATGCCTCTATTTATGCTATTGCGCTTGCCTGGAATGCCCATGCCCTCACCTCTGCAGGTCCACATTCTACTCATTCTGTAAGACTGAGCTCAAACTCCCATTTGAAGCACAAAATATTCCGATTCCTCAATACAGGGATGATCTCATCTTCCTACCACAGGAAGGATGCCTCTCCTATAGCTTCCATTTTCTATGCTGTGTGATGGCTATTTGTATGCACACTTTAGCTCAAGAAGGACTTCATTCCCAAAATATACCCCTCAGTGATATCTGAACTTTTGTCTGTAGGCTCTCAGTTAATCAGCATATTAATTTGTTTCTATCTGATACAAAACAAAATGGGAACCAAGGAGAATATTCAGAAGTTTCTCTGAGGGAGCCCATGATTTCATTGAGGTGCCTAGTAGTTGATACAAACAAGAAATGCATTAGTAAAGACCAAGGAGAGCTCACCAACATTGAAACAGACCTTTCTTTGGGTTAAATATTGCCTTTCCAGAAAGTCTCTTTTAATGCACATGTATTCTTGACAGTATCTCAGTATACTTCCAACACGATGGCATGGTAGGTGACAGAGCAAGACCATGTCTGAAGGAAGGAAGGAAGGAAGGAAGGAAGGAAGGAAGGAAGGAAGGAAGGAAGGAAAGAAAGAAAGAAAGAAAGAAAGAAAGAAAGAAAGAAAGAAAGAAAGAAAGAAAGAAAGAAAGAAAGAAAGAAAGAAGAGAGAGAGAGAGAGAGAGAGAGAGAAAGAAAGAAAGAAAGAAAGAAAGAAAGAAAGAAAGAAAGAAAGAAAGAAAGAAAGAAAGAAAGAGAGAGAGAAAGAAAGAGAGAAAGAAAGAAAGAAAGGAAAAGGAAGGAAGGAAGGAAGGAAGGGAAAGGAAAGGGAGAAAAGAAAACAGAAAACCCAGAGAAGTGACTGGGAGATAAACTGTGGCTGGTCTGAAATACTAAACTTTCAACAGAGTCCACAGCTCCTAAGAACTCTAATATAATGAAAATGTTGCTAAGATCCTTCATTCAATGTGCAGCTTTCAGATTCTTCTAGAACCAGATCAGGCTTCTAACTACATAACTAGTATAAAAAGAAAAAAGTTATAATAGTGCTTTACATTTATATAATTCTGTATAGTTTACAAAGCACAGTTACACATATCTTCTTTCCCTTTAGCCTGTCACACTGGAGATCCAACCACATGCTGCAAGAAGTGTGAGTTCACATTTCTTGAATAACAAAAACCAGAGGTGACATGTTGAGAGCTCCCCATCCTCATTCCCCAAGATGTCTTAGAAAAGTTTCTACATTCTTTTGGTTTCATGACTTCTACTCCACATGGCTATGTCTCTCATTCCATTTAGAATCAAAAAATCAAGGGAGACAGAATGGGAAAATCAGAGATGAATCAGAATCTGGTGACCTCATCAGAGAGCTGTAATACGATGATGTCAATCCAAACAATGCCACAAATTAGTGTTTATAATCTCTGGTGGCAAAACCCCACTTATTTATGTCAATTCTACGCAAATGTCCTCAGTACCCTCCTACTTCATATCAGTGTGATGTCCTTGTGCAGCAATGATGGGTCTAGTCAGTCTCCAAGAAACCCCAGAAAGCCTTCAGGGCCCAGAAGGCCAAGGCTGGTGGCCAGAAGTCACAGTGCTGGGAGTTGTGGCCCCTTGTTGATTCAGTGGATGTTTCTATGTATTTTCAATAAAAATTTAAGGCAGTGATTCAACATAGCTGAACACTAGAATCACTCATGAAACTTTTAAAACACACTAAAACCTGAAAAATATTCTTACATATTCTGATTCTGTTTTTGAGGCATGCTGCTGGTACCTGGCCTCAATATTTTTACAAGCCTCCAGGTGATTCTAAAGTGCAGCCAGTGTTGAGAACCATCACTCTAGATGTAGAGGTTCTCAAACTTTAGCAAGCACCAAAATTACCTGGAGGGTTTGTTAAAACACAGATTTTAGGGCCTGGTTCCATAGTTTCTGATTCAGTTGATCTGGAGTGGGAGCCGAGAATTTGCATTCACAACTGGTTCCCAGATGATGCTCATGCTGCTGACCCAGGGACTATAGTTTAAAATTCACTGCTCTAAAGTGTCACAAAGCCTTTTACTTACCTATCAAAACCAATTCACCTAAACCTTTCTACTTATAAGAAATACCCCTCACTGGCTATCAGACAGTTCTACTTATTTAGGCTTAATTATTTGCCTGACTCAGTGTGAAACAATGAAGTACAGTGAAACTCAATTTCAAGTCCTCACTCTCCCAGTCCCTCTCTCTTTCCCTCCCCTCTGTGCTTTGATGGAACCTGGAGAGCAGTTTGTTTTTTAAAAATCCCAAGAAGGTCATTTCTGAAAATTTGCCTGGGAGCCCTAAACATCTACCCAATAGTTAAGGTTGCTTCGTGCTGGGTCAGTTCTTGGCAGAGACTAATGGGCGCTGGTTTCAGCACCTCGGAGAGTGGCCTCTGAGCTGCACTCAGAGATGGAACAATGGAACTGTAGTCATCATTCCCAGTGAAAACGAGGAAGAATAAATGGCACACAGCATTCCCTGATCTGTGACAAATTTATAAATCCCATTAGGCAAGCATTGTAAAGTCCCTTGATATTACAAGTCCCTTAAAACTTAATGGGCTTCTGATCTATTTACTTCTAGTTACTTGCATGTGCCAATAACCACATAAAATTTTTCAGCTTTGCTTTACTTGCTTGCTTTCCTGCCCATATGCCTTTCTCCTCCTATTTCCCCTTCCCTCCCTGTCTGCTCTCTCTTCTCTATTAATGACAGCTATTTTAAGTCTATCAGGCTGTGAAAGGCTGTCTCTATCATTAAAAATAGTGCCTTGCACCTGGTAAGTGACCAATAAATAAATAATTATTGAATAAAGTATTTAGGAGAAAGTATAGCAATATCTTCAATTTATCTTGAAGTGCACCAAGACATTTAAGTGTTTCTCTAGTTTGAACACTCACCTGGAGGGTTTGTTAAACCACATATCATTTTCCCACTGTAGAGTTTCTGATTCAGTTGTTCTGGGGTCTGGAGTAGGACTGAGGTGGTTTGGTAGATGATTAGAAGGAGTTCAAGACCAGCCAGGCCAACATGGTGAAACCCCATCTCTACTTAAAAAAATACCAAAAAAATTAGCCAGGCATGGTGGTGGGTGCCTGTAATCCCAGCTATTCAGGAGGCTGAGGCAGGAGAATCACTTGAACCTGGCAGGTGGAGGTTGCAGTAAGCCGAGATCGAGCCATTGCACTCCAGCCTGGGTGACAAGAGCAAAACTCTGTCTCAAAAAAAAAAAAAAAAAAGGATGAAGAGATTATTATGTAATAATACAAATATACTAAATTGCTAATGGCAGAACCTGAAAAGTGGGTATATAGATCTTCATTGTAAAATTCTTCATTGTAAAATTCTTTCAACTTTGTGTAAGCCTTTAAATTTCCATAATAAAACGTTGAAAAATGACAATGTAGTGTCTGAGTACCTGGCTTTAAAGAGCACAGAAATTTACAGTTCAGATCTGTGCGTTCTCTCTCTCTCTCTTCCCTCACCCCCTTCCCCCTCTGCTTCAGCAGCTTGGCTAGCAGAATCCTGGAGTGGGTGTGTGGCTCATTCAGGGATGGAGGGGCACTCCAACAACTGCCTTCTCCCGGGGACCAAAAGCTAGATAGGAAGTGCGCTAAGGGGAGGTGGTTGGGAAAGATTGGAAGCCAGCGAGCCGAGCCGTTAGAGGATCCCTACGATAGAGAGAAAGTAAACACGACTGTCCTCAGCCACCAAGAGGCAACCTGAAGCCTACCGCCTCCCTGCCTCCAGCTGTGCCACAGCAAGGATTGCACCTCTTTCCATTGTCCACCCTGCAGGTCCAGGAAAGGAGTCTCCATCTGGATGAGGTTGCATTACAAACTGTGAACCACTGCAGGACAAAGCCTATGCCACATCCAGAATGGAGCAAGTCGTCAGGCTGGAAAAGCCCTCCTGAGTTGTTGCCAAGCAAGAACAATGATCACGATGCCAAATCTGTTCCATTCTTTCCCTCCAAGAAACATGTGATTTGGGGCAACAACAAAAAAATTTGGATTAAATATAAGAAAGGCCTGTCCCAACATGTGGGTGCTCCACATATTGGCTGAGGAATCTGTGACATCTTATTTTATAAAGGCTCTCAGGCAACAGCTCTACATGGGCATGCTCCTTCCAAAGCCCATCAGCAATTTTCAGACTATACTTCTTGCAGTATGTTAGAAAATTGTGCAAGTGGGAGAGGAAGGGGTATGGAGACTGTCTCGGGGCCTGGAAGCCTGGGCTTTGGCTCAGCTGCTTGAGAAAGGTCTCTGTCTTCTCCCATTCCATTCTTTTGCTGCTGCTTCTGCCCTTACCCCCACCCCACAGCCACAGGACCAGAAGCAGCCCAAACTGAAGAAAAGGAAATCAGAGCCCATGCTCCCACCTATGCCACATAAAAAAGCCCAAGTGGTTTTCTGTCATGCTTTCTCCCTGGTGCCTTTTTAATTAGCTTAATGAAGCCCTCCCACTTGTGGTGCAGAAAAAAAAAAAAAAAAAAAAAAAAGGAGATGGGAAAAAATGTGAGACTGAACAGCCCTGATGACTCAGTGCTGGAGGTTGTGTTGTACCCTGGAAATGAAGGAGGCTGGCTTTGAAAAAACAAACTATCCCTTTTACTGTATTGCTGCAGCAGCTGGCAAAGGAGACAGCTCCACACCCCTTCCCTACTGGGGCCCCTGACATCTGGATCTCCCTAGGAGCCTGTCCCAGGGGCAAAACAAACCAGAATTTGTCCCACAGGAGCAGTCATGGTGCCTCATTAGTCTTGTGACTCCAGTGTCGAGCATACAGCTTGGCATATCACAGGAGCTCAGTTGATGCTGGATCCTTTTGTGTGTAAATGTATGACAGCTTCCCACGCATTCACTCCCCTTCCCATTGTTCATTCCATCTGGATGGTAAGTTAGAGCTCCAGCCAGGGAGACGGCGAGGACCTCAGTGTGTGAGTGCTTAACACTCTCCTCACAGAGTTGTCACTCTGGCACCAACGTGCTCTCCCTACAGAGTAGGTCCCACATAGATTTTTCTCCTCTGAATTCTCCAGGAAGATATATTGATCCAGTCCAAGTGACATCAATAGACCCAAGTAACTGAATAAAACTTCTGGAGTTTGCCTTTAAATATGCATGATATAGACTCAAGACACCACCTGGTAGCTTTGCCACCCTCCCTTCCCCTGTTCTCAATCCACTGTGACTATTAAACATCATCCTCATCTCAGCCCTAGCCTTCCCTTCCCAACCCAGGTACTTCTTGTGCAGTCCCAGGATAATGTGAGGAGGTCGTGGGTAGAAATTAAAGGTGACAGTGAAAGGAAATGGAGGAAACCATGCAATTCCTTCCCATGTTCCAAAGCAGACCTCATCAACTACCTGATTCAAAGATTCTCAGGGCTCTGGCCACTTCTGCTCCATCTTTCACAATAAAACTATTTGAGGCCTATTTGCTCCTTAGTCTGGAGAGTGAACTCTGCCCTTCACCCTCCAATAAGTCCCATGCCCCTTTGCCTACTCAGTTTCTTCCTGGGGCTGGGACTGGCACTGACATGAGCTCCAAAAGAGGTGGTTTGATTCTCCTTGGACCCTACCCAGCCCCCACTGTGACTCTTTGGGACTGTTATATCATTTTCCCTCCTTAGGGATCCACAGGATGTATGTTCACATAGACCACTTTGCCACCTACAAGTCCTGTGACCTAAAGCAATGTTCTATGCCATAGATCCCTTCCTTAACATGGAAATAATAATACCTACCTCATAGGGATTAACTGAGATTAAATACATGAGGTGTTTAACTTACTGCCTGGTATACAGCATTAGTGGTAAAAATAACAGCTTCCCCCTCCTGAGCACTTATTATACATTAGGCAGTGCTTACATTAATCACTCCAATCCTCATGACCACCCTGCGAGATAATTGTCAGAGCCATTTCACAGATGTGGAAACTCAGATTTAGAGAGCAAAGTAATTTGCCCCAAACCCACAACTAGTAAGTGAGAGAGCTGGGATTTGAACCCAGTTCTTTTTTACTCCACGGCTTGTGTTCCTAACTACTGGACCTATTCAAAATACATATTACTTCCCTTCTCCCTTTCTACTCATCTCTCCCCACAACTACCACCTCACTGTGGAGTTTTTTGTCAAGATGCAAGGTTTGACAGTAAGGGTCAACAAATTTTCTAAAAAGGGCAAAATAGTAAGTATTTTTAGCTATGTGGGCCATATAGTCTCTGTTACAATTACAGTCATGTGCTGTCTAATGACACACTTCAGTAAACATCAGGTCACGCATAGGATGGCAGTCCTATAAGATTATAATACTTTTTATATGCCTTATATTTATATTATATACTTTTTATGTGCCTTTTCTATGTTTAAGTACACAAATACTCACCTTTGTGTTATAGCTTTCTAGAGTGTTCAGAACAGTAACATGCTGTGTAGGAGCAATAGGCTATACCATACAGCCTAGGTGTACAGTAGGCTATATATCTAGGTTTGTGTAAGTATACTTTCTGATGTTCACACAATGAGGAAATTGCCTAACATTTCTCAAACTTTATCCCCATCGTGATTCATGACTCTACTGACCTTTGCCAGTGTAGTATGAAGGCAGGCACAGACAATAGGTAAGTGAATGGGCATGGCTACATTCTAATAAAACTTTATTGACTAAAGCAGGTGGCTAGATTTGGCCCAAGGGCCATAGTTTGCTGACCCCTGCTCTAGAGTAACAGCACAGCTCTAGAGGAAACAGACTTACAATAGAGAGTACCTGACAAACTGTGGATGCTCGGTAAGTACTTGTGGGTTGATTTTGAGGTCATTTTGTCCACCTTCTTGAATCCAGGTGGTAGCACCAATAGCCAGTTCTTCTTTGATTACAGTTTCACAATAAAGCTGATTTCACTTTTTACCTAAACTGTCTTCGTGTCTCATTTATGTTGGGAAGATGCCCTCCTATCTTGGCTCATCTGTGAATTAAGATTTTCACTATTGAGAACTAATAGTGAAAATATATGCATCAAAACTAAACCTGTCTCCTCCCCATGCCCTGAACAACTACATTCACCAAGAGACAATGCCACTCTCCTTGCAAAGCCACTGCATCCACAACAGTTGTTCTGTTTCACTGAAGATGGGAAGAGTCAGATACTTCCTCCCTGGTATTTAGGCCATGTACTGTTGGAAGGGAAGCTCTTCACAACACCTCTGAGAAGAACTGGAGTTCCTGATGCCACAGCAATTGACTACAGCTTTTTGGCCTCCTAGAGGTGAGAAAGCACTGTGGGTGGGATAGGTCCCTTCAAAACAAGGCCTGTGTGATGAAAGGATTGCCAGTGCGAGAGGAGCTAGGAAGACAGCCTATCAGGTGGCAGTTCCAGGGTTCCTTGCCTCCTCTCCAGCTGTTGCCACTGGGAGTCGAGCCTGCAAGATACAGAGAGAACATATTTTGAGCTGATTTGTTTTCATTTGTATTTATTGGTTTGTGGGCGTGGGATGTCTGAAATGCCCATATGGTCTTCAACACAGGTTACAGCAAGGAAAATAATCTTGGGAATTGAAATGAAGCCAGAATTAAACAGCCAGTCCCATGAGCCATGCCATCTACAGTCCTGAGCACTCTAGAGAGGAGCAGAAGGCAGGAGAGAACTTAAGTTCTGATGGCCACCAAGGATCAACCAAATGAGCCAATGCCTAATTATTGGGGTTGGTTCATTGGCCCGCTTGATTTTTCTCATTCTCCCCCCTACTTCTTTCTGGATTCATCCTCTGCCACCTCATGCCCCACGAGGGCTCTCCTCAAGGCTAATGTCTCCAGAGGGCATCAAAACCATAACTACAATGAGGCCCCTCCACTCTTGGAGCAGGTTTAGCAAAAGAAAAAAAGTGAAGATACCAGTTGCAGGGCAGCATCTGTTGTTTCCACTGCTTGGAGCATCTCTGGCTCACCCACAGTCACTGGTGTATCTCCCATGACAAAGAGCATACACCTAATCCTTTCCAGACTAACCTCCCCTTGCCCCCACCTTTCACAGCATATTCGAATTCTCACCAGTTGGCACTTTGCTACCCATCATCTTATATTCCTCTCTAAATATTCCAGATGTTACCTCCCCAAGTATAAAGGAAGCTCTTTAAGGGTAGGGTATATTCTATTAGAATAATAATGACATGTGAAAATATTGAGGACAAAAACAATAATAAATCAGTCTTGGATTAGCAGTTCATACTGTTCTGCCCATGGGCTTTGGTAGACAGGGTTGCACTCGTTCCTACTTTACAGACTTTGCAAGATTGTTCCCTTCATCTGGTATATTTCTCCTGTACTCCCACCCTTTACATGTTGATGCCTTCACATCAATCAGATCTCAGTTCAAATGCCATCTCCAAAGAGGCTTTCTCGTGTGACTCAAGCTACAGTAATCCTAGCACTAATCAATAAACATCTGTTGAATGAATGAATGATCTCCATTTTGTAGATGAGGAAAATGAGACTCACTGTGATTACAAAGTACTTAGCCATGGTCAAAGAACCACTAAAGGCATAAACTGAGGTCTTCTGACACCAAAATGCTTATTATTTCTCCTCCACTGTAAGTGCACCTTGGCAATTGTAATTTCGTATTCCATATCTATCCAGCTCTGCATGCATCATGAGGACAGGGCTTGTATCTGTCATGTTTCTCCTTGTCTAGCTCCACTGTCTAGTATGGGATGTGGTACTTCCACATTGACTGTAGTAATGACATAATATCGATGAGTCAATTAATTGCCATCTAGTTGGGTCTCAATAAATATTTACCCATATACGGAGATTGGTGAACTCAGGACACAGATGCATGAGACACCCTTCACTTATTCTAGTCCTCTTTCTCAAGTGGTAAAACAGCCTTTTCCTGGAATGTCCCCTGGAATACAGGAGTGACAAGGATGCTAGGGGAATTCTTTGAAAACCTGGAACAAGAACAGGGAAATTGAATATCTAACATGAGCAGTTTTTGTGCCAAGTTACAAATCTCAGCTAATTACAGCTCAGTGCTGCTCCTTTGGGGGTCCTTCATCTGGCATGAATTGCCTTCACTTGGGAATCAAGGTTCCTACTGCAATCTTCCCCAGTCCCTTCATTCCCAGAGTGAGCTTTGGTCTGGGTCAGAGGAGTAAGGTGCTGTTGGCTCATCTCAAGACAGACAGTTTCATGGCTGGGAGCAGAAACAGCAATAAAGATAGAAATTATGAGTCTACAGCCAGCAGGGAAATAGAATGGGAAGCTGCTAACACACCATATTCATCTCTAGAAATTTCATAAGATTTGATTCACTCTCATGTCATACACTAATTTACTTTTTTTTCTTCAGGTTAGATTCCCCTTCATTTTAGTCAACTACTCTTTTTTTTTTTTTTTTTTTCAATATCAAGTACATTTGTCCTCTTAGGCTTTCTCTCCCTCTCTTTACATGCCACCTCTGCCTTCCATTGCTTCCTTACCAGTTTTAAGAAGGCAGTGTAGTATAACTGAACAGGATTTGCAGTCGTGCTAATCTGGAGTTAAATCCTTGCTATACCAGTTACTAGCCGCTTTTCTACAAACAAGTCACTGAAACCTTATGAGTCTCAGTTTTCTTATCTGTGAAATGGAGATAATCCTCATAGGTGATTTGTGAGGACCACATGGCATGTGTTGCCTGAAGGATTTAGCATAATGCATGACAAATTCAACAAATGGTGGCCACATTATTCCTGTTACTTGTCTCATTTCCCCACACCCAGCTCCCTCTATTTTTCCCTTTGACTGTGTGTGTCTACACACATGCATAGCCTGGCTTAACAAAACACTGATTACCTTATCCATTTTAGTATCTCAAATTCACCAAGATTCTTGATTAGGCAGTCCCTGGTATTTCAGATTTTGTCTCTCTCTCTCTCCCTCCTTCATTTCCCCAAATCCTTTTCTCCTTGATACAATTTAATTTCTCCATCTTTCCTGAAAATACCTGGGGAGACAGTGGCCATGAGCATTACTTTGTAGTCATAATCCCCACCTGGATTCTATTCAGAATATTTGGCTGAAAGAGCCAGGATATCTGCCACTTATAGCCTCTCTCACTTTGCCCAACATGTTTAATTCATGTGTGTTGCAGGCCATTTAAAGGGGTTCAATGAGCTGTGAAGATCAAGATATGAGCCATACAGATTGTACATTATTGAATTAAGATGCTAAATATGGAGACTAAGTGATGCCAAGGAGAGAATATTGAAAGCCTTAATGGTTTATAACAATGAAAAGCAGGGTAGATCAAGTCAGTAGAAAATTGAAAAGATGCATTACTTCAAAGAAAAGGCTGTTTGTCATACTAGAGTCATCCTCAATTTCTCCCTCTCCCTCACCCTCTACACTCAATCCATCACTAAGCCCTGTCAGTTCTACCTCCAAATAAATCTCAGACATCCACTTCTCTTCATTCCCACTGTCACAACCCAAGGTCAAGCCCCTATTCCTCTTGTTTGACTATTACCATTAGATTCACTTGTCTCTTTGACTCTATTTTACCTTTCTGTAAACCACTCTCTACTCAGCAACATTTCTAAAATATAGACCAAATCTTGTCACTCTTCTGTTTAAAATCTTTCATTGCTCTTACAACAAAATCCAGATTCATTAGCACAGTTTTAGAGCTCTTCATGGCCACTCATCTCAGCCTACACTTCTTGCCTCTTGCTTACTGTCCTCTGGCCAGTCTCATCTCCTTTCTGTCATTTCAACATGCTAAGTTCATTCCCACCTTAAGGCTCTTGCATTGTTGTTCCCTCTGTCTATGTTTTATACAACCAGTGGCTTCTCATCCTCCAGGTCTCAGTATAAGGCAGCCTTCTGTGACCCCCTATCAGCATAGTCTGCCCTACTTACACTCCATCTCATCATCCTGCTGATTCTCGCAACAACTTTGCTTAATTCCTTTTGTTTTCTCTCTACTCCATGAAGACAGAGACTATTTATATCTTGTTCATGATGTATCCCTTGTACTTTACGGTGCAAGTAATATAGCACTTGATCAGTAAACATTTTTTGAAAAACTAAATGAGTGAATTTATCAAAGGAAGTTCCATTCCAGGATTTGATCTTTCATTGGCCAATTACAGACTAAAATCCCTTCTTTCTCACATTCCTTCTTGTTTTTGACTCTAGGCTGCAAATCCATAGCTATAGAAATTATTGAATGTAACAGGAAGATACAGATGGTTGATCCTCAACAAAACAAGAGAAAACAACAAAACTTACACATTAGTGGAAATGAACCACTCTTTCATTCAGTAAATACTGGGCACCTATGCTGTGCCAGGTAGTATCAGGCACCCATAATACCCTGGCATTTAGCATAGCACTTGAGTGGAGCTTACAGTCTGGGAGAGGCAAACGTCAAACATATAAAATGTAAGGCCGGGCGCGGTGGCTCACGCCTGTAATCCCAGCACTTTGGGAGGCCGAGGCGGGCGGATCACAAGGTCAGGAGATCGAGACCACGGTGAAACCCCGTCTCTACTAAAAATACAAAAAAATTAGCCGGGCACGGTTGTGGGCGCCTGTAGTCCCAGCTACTCGGGAGGCTGAGGCAGGAGAATGGCGTGAACCCGGGAGGCGGAGCTTGCAGTGAGCCGAGATCGCGCCACTGCACTCCAGCCTGGGCGACAGAGCGAGACTCCGTCTCAAAAAAAAAAAATAAAATAAATAAATAAATATGTAATTATACCTTGGCTTAACTGCTTTGAAGAAAAGGGAAATTATCTTGTTGAGAATAACAATGGGGCAACAAGGTGGTCAGGAAATGCCTCTCTGAAGAGAAGATAAAACATTTGAGCTGCAACCTGAAGGCTGATGAGTGAAAAGTTAAAGGGAGATGACCCAAGGGAAAGAGTCTGGCCCCCTGGATGGCCTGTATCCATGGATGAGGGAAAGTGAGGTCCCTCACTCCAGGAATCATACAGGGAGCTCTTTGCCACTTTTTCACACACCCTTTTAGCTACAAGGGAAATCAAATTTTTTAAAATAAATTCTTTGTCTACAGATGTAACTTTTGCACTCCAAGTCTGGGTATTCGGGCCTCAGAAAGAAGACCAGACTGGTTTCTTCTTTGTTCCAACAGCTTTGTTCTATATCTTCATTGCATGTCTTTGACTTCTTGAAGGATTTGAACTGATCTGAAGAACCTCAGCATAGTGATCTCTCCCTAGGTGGCACGGATTTGTCTCTCCCATCTCCAGAGAGGAAACCATTTACCTCTTCTGATTCCTCTGAGTGTCTGACAGCAGCCCATTAGAGCAACACTTAGGCATTTATGGCATAATTTTCTGGGCACATTTATTTAGGAAAAATAACTTAATTATTTAATAGTCCATAACTCCTGCCAACTCATTATAAAGTCTGGGCATGTGAACCAGATGGGGAAGGAAGAATAAATAAAAGATCAGTGCCCTGCTGGAGCCCCAGGGCACTAATTCTGCTCTGCACAAAACCTTCAGTAAGCAACCACTCTTTGATATGCCAGGAGGGTTCCCCATTCATTGTGCTCACAATAAGGACATCTGGGGCTTCCCCCTCTTGAACCTGGAGGGACCTAAGAAGAACAATGGACAAAACACTGGACTAGAAATCTACACACAGGATGGTAGATCTACTCATTGGCTACTAGAATTTGTCCCTACCTGCTGTGTGACTGTAGGAAAGTCTCTTTTCCTTTCTAGATCTCAATATCCTATCTTTTTTTCATAAAATGAAGTCATCAAACCAGACCAGAGATTTTCTAATATGATTTTATCTGTAAAACCCTGTCTTCAGAGAAAATTTATATGGAGGTCTAATACAGTAAACAGGTAAAGTAGAGCCCACTTGTACTTTGTCCTCAGAAAGTGCTCCTTGGGATGCCCAATGCTCCTAGAAACACTGCTTGGAAACCACTGAGTTAGAAACTCTCATAGTCTTTGATTATAAAGGATTCAGAGGTTGATTTGCCCCATGCTATGGATTGAATTGTGTCTCTCCCACCAGCCCTCTGCAATTCATATGTTGAAGCCTTAATTCCTGATGCTACTGTATTTGGAGATACGATTTTTAGGAGGTAATGGTTAAATGACATCATGGTGGGGAGGCTCCTAATCCAACAGAATTGGTGACCTTATAGGAAGAGGAAGAAAGAGCAATATCTCTTTCACCACGTGCATGCACCGAGTTAAGGCCATTGTAGGACCCAGCAAGAAAAAAGCCATCTGCAAGCCGGAAAGAGAGCCCCCACTGGGAATCAAAGGAGCTAGCACCTTGATGTGGGACTTCTCAGTCTCCAGAACTGTGAGAATACATTTCTGTTATTTAAGCCACCTAGTCTTTGGTATTTTGTTAGGGCATTCTGAACTAATATGTCCCAGCTGTGGAACCAGTGGCCTCTTGGTCCAAAGATGAGAGTGGCCATCATAACTTTGAATTTGACTCCTTTAATGTCCATAAGTCAGCGTTCCAGTTTGAAGGCAAAGGAATGTCTAGTTCCTCCACAGGACTTCCTCATCTGCTCCAGCTCACAGAAACATCTTTCCTCCCTGGACTCTTCCTGCCCTCGTGTTTTGTTTGATTATCTCTTAATTTTACAAGGATAATAGCTTAAAATCATATAGGCAGGCAGTTATATCTTTTCAGTGCTCCCTCTCAACTCTTATTTTATTCCTCTGTCCAACAATATTTGTTGACTCTCAAGCAATATCAAATAAAGATCAAAATTTCACATGCCCCATCCTTGCCTTTACAGCTCCCCTACACGTAACCTAGGCAATGAACCACTTATTCTTCTACAAGCTCTGTGTTTTTCTGCTTTTTCATCTGGGACTCTACCTACCATCTATGGGTGTCTAAATTCCTCCCACCTATCAAGGCCAAACTCAGATGCCATCTTCTCCATAAAAGCTTCCCTGAAACCTCAAGTTGGAAATATTATTATTACCTCTTCTGCACTTTCATTGCCACTGACTCTGCTGATGGTGGCACATAGCACCCGTTTTTCTGCTATCGCTATCTGACAGTGTCTTAAATCTCCTTCTAGACTGTAAATGTCTTGAGAACAAGAACCATGTCTTATTCATGTTTTAATCTTATATAGTGCCTGGCATGGTGCCTTGTAATTAGAAGGTACACAATAAATAATGGTTAAATGAATGGATGGATAAATGAATTTGAGTATAACTGTACCTGATTAGGTGAGGAACAACTTAAGTACAGATAGAGATTTTAATATGCCTGTGCATAAAAGAGGAAGTATGAACTTGGAATATGTGAAGAGCTTGGGGGCAGATGTCAGAGATGAAAGGTGCAGTAACTCATAACTCATTCAACAGCTACATGTGTGTTAAGCACTAACCATATCCCAGGAACTGTTATGCTGCTGGTGAGCAAAACAAAGCTTGCCTTCTCGGGACTTGCAGTGTAGTGAGAGAAACAGATATTAGGTATATACATGAATATTATGTTAAATAATAATTATAACAAGTAGCTTGTTATATAAAGAAAAAGAAGACATTACTCTGAAGGAGAATGAGAAAGACACATAATTTAGATTGAAGGGTCAGCAAAGTGCTCCTCAAAGACAGGGAATTTTATACAAAGGTTAACTAGGTTGAGACCTGAAGGGCCAGTAAGAGTCAGGCAGCCTTAGAGATATACAAGGCCCCAATATAGGAAACTGGTGCCTGCAAGAAACTGCAAAGCCAAGAGGACCCAAGTGTAGAGGCAGAGGGATTGGTAGGAGAGGAAGATGGAGGGTAGATGAGTACTTGATAGTGTGGGGCCCTCCAGGTGAGAAGTCTGGGCTTTTTCTAAGCACAGTAGGAAGTCACTGAAGGATTTCAGCAGAGAAGGAACATAATCCACCCTTCACTTTGACTGCTGCATGGATAAAGATTAGACTGGCTACAGAATTAAGTTAGGAGACTGTGGCAGGGAAGAATTTAGACTAAAGGAGTGGCAGTGGATATGGACAGAAGTGACAATATTGGAGAAATATTTTGGGAGATATAATATTTGAGATACACTTATTGCTACCTAACTTTCTTGTATGCGTTTTCTTACTTATTGTCAATGTTTCACAATTAGAACGTAAGCTCCATGAGGACAAGGACTTGTCTTATACACTGCTGAGTCCCAGCACCTACAACAGTGCTTGCATACAGTGGGTATTGGGTAATATTTGTCAAATGAAATTATGATGGAATGATTTATAAATTTGAGGTAAAAATAAAAGAGAAGAAGGTGTAGAGAGTGAATTCCAGGATTGAAGGTGATATTTATTGAAATGAGAAAAATGAGGAGAAGCTATTTTGGAGGATAAGATCGAAACTTATTTTTTGACCTGTTAAGTTTTCTAGACACCTGTGAGATATCCAAATAGTTACTGGTCTGAAGATTCTAATTTTGGTAATAGCTACACAGATACAGCATCTCAAATCATGGTAACATCTAATACAGGATTCCTTGACTTGAAGGATATAATGTCCAAGGATCTGTACATAAAGGATTTCATAAACCTGAATGGAAAAAATATTATATCTTCATTTTTACTAACTTCCACCTGAAATTTAGCATTTTTTTTTTCAGTTATGACTGACTGTAGGCAGCAACCTATAGCAGTATATGCAGTACCTGTGACTTTTGTGAACAATAGAATTTACAGATATTTTCATACATGTTACAACCATCACAGATACCTTGCAAGATCATTTGTGCTCATCACTACTTCAATGTGATAGAAGTCATTAGACTCACCAATATGTCTGGTTATTTAACACATTGATTTAAAAGTGTATCTATTATTATATTACAAATTTGGTTTTTTATGTTTTTGTAACCGTTTTTCAAAATAACATGTTTCCTTTTTTGTCCTCTAGAGTTTACTTAATACATCTAAAATCATTACTGTGAGAAAGGGTGCACAGGCTTTGCCAGGCAGCTGGAGGGTCTGTGTCTCAGGATAGGTTAAGAGCCTCTAGGAGGAGCTGGAGGCTGGGTCTGGGGAGGAGGGAGCTTCTAGGAAAGCAGGAGCTGTTGGAGGAGAAACAGCCAAGGGGAGAGAGAAGCTGACTAGAAAAACTAGATCAGACTAAGGATGAACTAGTTACAGCTGAGAGAAGCAGGAAGCTATCAAGAACAAATTGGAAAAAGGAGGAAATGAATGAACAGCTCCAGGAGCTGACCAAGGGGCTTCACACCCAGTGAAGACCAGAGAGGATTCTGGAAATGGAAGAACGGGGAGCACAAGTTAGGCTGCGGCCTGTGAATGGCCAAGCTTGGGCTGGAGACCCTGGACTACATCTTCCAGAGAGAGGCTGGGGGCTCCCAACCTGGGTAAAAGGATGCCTGGGGCAGACACGTTAGAGGAGAGATCTCTGGGCTGGGAGAACAGGGATCCAGGCCCTGCCCTTGACCAGCTCTGAGACTTTAGTCCAATCTATGTTCTTCCCTTGGGAGGGTGAAGGGTGATCTGTTTTCTTATCCTATAGCTGAAGGAGTTGAACTAGAAGATTCCTCAGCATCCCCTAATATAAACAATGTAGGATTTGGTTACTCCTCTCTTCTGGGCTTGCTGTGATACCAGCTGGCTGGAAGTGGAGCCTCCTGTATTCGTCTGGCTGCCCAGAGCCTCCCTCCTTTGTTTTCTCCTTATACATTCTTCAGGCTTCTCTTACGACACCCTGTGGCACCTACCCATTTATAAACCTGTCGTTCCCACTCCCAACCCTACCCATAGACTATGAGCTTTTAAGACTAGGGATCTTGCCTTACAGATTCACTTTTATTCTCTGCTACCTAGCTCAAAAAACATTTGCTGAGTGAAAGAATAAATTGATATAACAATTCCATGAATAAATGATACAACAATTTATATACTTTGAGAACAATTATTTGATTGGGATAAGAGTAATTGAAGTGCAAATAGATGGTTAAATATATCAGCGTCTATACCAAAAATGGTCTGTAGTCAACAGGTGGTATCAAATTTTGTTCCTGCACTTTACCTACATATTTATCTCCACACCCTAGAGAAAGATAATTTTCATAATAAATTCCCTCTGGTCTCTCTCTGGCAAGTGAGGTCTCCACCACCATCCCTATCCCTCCCTCTCCTAGGCCCCATGGAGGAATGAGTCAAATTCTGATCTCACTGGTCTGATTTCAGGCTATTGATTGGCCCTCTCTTCTGCCTCCTCTCTCAGGAACAATAACTGAGCCTGCCCACTCAAGCCTGAAGACCAACTGCAGAGAGATCCTCCTTGGGTTTAAGCTCAAGATGCATGTTCTAATTGACTTTACCCAAAACAGCTGAGGTATCAAGCCCTAGCTCAACCAATAACAGAGTGCTTCCTGGTTTCCCATTTGCCATGTATGTATACAGCCATCTCAGGCACATTAAGGGAGAATTTGTGGCTAAGTCAAGGCAAGATTTGGCTATTCCTAGATCCACCTGGTCTTTAACAGAGAAATCCCCATTCCTTTAGATGCGTGAGGGAAAAGCACTCTGAGTCGGAGTATGCTAGTCTTGTGTAGGGTTGGAGAGGTGAATCGAGGAAATAAGAATGTCTCAAAAGCTGTTTACTTACAAGGAATGGAAAATCACTTCAACTAACTTAAGAAGAGAGACATTTATTTAGAGATACAATAAAATTCAGAGAACCAAATTGTGTCATGAGGAAAGCAGAAGATAGATGGCACAGAAATAAGAAGTCAGTGAAAGAAAGTTTAGGAAGTAGAGATAACAACTGAGGATGGTTCTTTAAGAAATTCAGCAATAAAATAGAGATGTGCATCAGTAACCCAAGAGAGTACTGGAGAAGAAAATGTTCTCAGAATGTAAATTGAGGGATAGGAGTTAGAGGAGGGGCAATAGGGAAAAGAAAGACGAGATAATTGATACACAGTAGATGCTCAATAAATACTTGCAAATCAATTGAACCCACCTGGACTGAGGAGAAATGAAGTTAAATGTCTCAAGGGACACTGAGCATGTCTTTATCTATGTCCTACAAGGTAGGCAACTACTTTCTGATTTCTCAGGCACTGCAATATGAGACTCAGACCTCACCCTCTGAGGAAATTAACAGCTTTCTCAGGCCACAACCAGGGGAACAGGCATATTGTTGAAGTCTCAAAGCCACCATGAGTTTCTCATGCCAGCTGCCTTTGATTCCTACATATTGTGAGACCAAACAGATTTGAGGAGAGCAAAAAGTAGTCGGGAATAGCCAAGATCACATTTATAAATTGGCATCACGAATTATTGCTTGTCAAATGCAGTCCCAACAGAGGCTGGTCCTTCTCTTAAAAAGGATTCTTGCTTTTGGGTCAGGATAACAGGAGATCTGGAGAAGGGGCTAGTAGTTCAATCTAATTATACTAGCATTGTATAAGAATTAAAGAGGTAGGCCGGGCGCGGTGGCTCAAGCCTATAATCCCAGCACTTTGGGAGGCTGAGACGGGCGGATCACGACGTCAGGAGATTGAGACCATCCTGGCTAACCCGGTGAAACCCCGTCTCTACTAAAAAAATACAAAAAACTAGCCGGGCGAGGTGGCGGGCGCCTGTAGTCCCAGCTACTCAGGAGGCTGAGGCAGGAGAATGGCGTGAACCGGAAGGCGGAGCTTGCAGTGAGCTGAGACCCGGCCACTGCACTCCAGCCTGGGCGACAGAGCGAGACTCTGTCTCAAAAAAAAAAAAAAAGAATTAAAGAGGTAAACTGAGTAAATGAGATGTCTTAGAGATATTTTGGTTGCAAGGAACCGATATTCACTGAAGCTAATTTGAATAAAATAGAATTTATTAAAAAAAAAAAAGAGAGATCTCCTAAAACAAAATTGTCAGAAAAAAAATTATAATGAGCCTTAGAAGAAATGGGGAGTTGATGTGCTCCCGTTCTCTCTCTTCCTCCCTCTATCTTCTTTCCACCTCAAACTACATGTCTTTCACGCCTTCCATGTTATCTTCATGATAATATTTCTCTGTTCCTAAACCAGTTTCTGTACTCATGATCCCACTTTCACACAGTCTGTCATGAATGCCCTGAAATGGTGACCTCAGTCCCTAGTTAATGGAATCTTGCAGGAATGCTCCCACAAATTAATGACTCAATCTCTGCACTCCCATTCTAAATTCCCTACAAGAGCCATCTATTGGCTCAGCTAGGACCAGCTGTCTACACTATGTAATCAGATATTACTGATGTAGAGACACATGGTAACTAAAGCCACCCCTTTCAGGCTGTGAATGGGAAGGTTTTCTAAGAATGAGGTGGCATGAGTAAGAAATGATTGACACACTTAGTTCAGAGGATCTGG
This sequence comes from Macaca fascicularis, assembly GCF_037993035.2. NCBI lineage: Eukaryota > Metazoa > Chordata > Mammalia > Primates > Cercopithecidae > Macaca > Macaca fascicularis. The sequence continues at coordinate 122,177,203 of NC_088375.1, read as the reverse complement.
CTGAAGGCCACACTGGGCTGAACCTGATTTACCAAGCACTATGGGAAAAGTGGACTCTGTTTTCTTATCTTCGTTTAGGGAAACTCTGTTCAGATTGGGAGCAAAAGGAGGGAAATGCCTAAAGATCTGCCTAGTAGATTACAACAACTCCCTATTGCTTTATGCCATGCTTTCATTTCCATACCTTACCCTGCCCAAGATGTGAACTAGCCAACACACTGTGACTGGATGGGAACCACTAAGAACTTGTCACTGTATTTGGAGAAGCATAACTTCCTTGGGAAAAGCTGGTGGCCTCAGCTTGTCTTTCTCTGAATTGGACCAAGGCAAACTCATTCTCTCCCTTTCAGATATAGCTCTAATGCCATCTCCTTTGCACTGCTTCCTGCACTCCCCCAGGGAGAGCTGTCACAACTCTGTGCTTCCATTGATCTCTTTTCACATCTTCATTAACCTATTAATACATGGTCAACATCTGTCACAAATCTGCCTTTTCCAGACTGTGACTCCCAGGGGAAGCATCTGGACACTTATTCTTGTACCATCAGCCCCCAGCATGACACATGTTGAGTATTTGATTAGTTTAGTGAGTAAATAAACCAGCAGTGGCCACTCTGGATCCATCTAAGAGTCTGGCTTGATGCTCCCAGAGACCTGTTGAGGTGTGGTTTGGGATGGTCCCCAATGACTAAGGACATGCCCAAATATCCTGAAGTTGGGAAGATGAAAAGGAGGAGACATTTGGGTAGAGGAAGAATAGGCTGTCTTTGTGTGTCTGAAGGTTTTTCATGTAGAATTAAAATAAAACTTCCAATGAATGACCACAAGGGAAAAAAAAGGATCAAAGGCAAAAACTCTAGGGAAATAGATTCCAGTTCAACATAAGGGTATTCTAAGAAGCAGTAATGTCTAAAAATGGATTAGACTAGCTACAGAGGTGATAAGCAACTTGTCACAAGGATGCTGAATAACAATACAATTCTGAAATGGCTCATTGGACAAGATATTTGATTTAGCTTCATTTAAAATTACACAATTAATCTATGTTTATTGTTTAAAAATTTTTAATGGCTAGTGAAAACAAATGCTCTTAATTTCACAACTCAGAGATCATGAGTGCTAACGTGTTGTTGTAAGGTACAGTCATCTCTCAGAATCCATGGTAAGTTGGTTGCAGAACACCCAAGGATACCAAAATTCACAGATGCTCAAGTCCCTTATATCAAATGGTGTAGTATTTGCATATAACCTGTGCATATCCTCCTATATAATTTAAATCATTTCTAGATTACCTATAATACTTAATATAATATAAATGTTATGTAAATAGTTGTTTTACTGTATTGTTTAAGAACAATGATGACAAAAAATCTGCACCTGTTCAATACAGATATAGCCATCCTTTTTTCTGAATATTTTCAATCTATAATTGGTTGAATTCACAGATGCAGAACCCACAGATATGGAGAGCTGACTGTATATCTTTATAGTCTTTTTCTTTTTATTTAAACACTTAAAATCTATATTTGTTTACCAATATAAAATATATTACTTGTAATTTATTGTATTAGTAAAACTTTGAGTCTTCTTCGAATCCTACATTACCTTAAAACATCTATGCAATACCACTCATGTTTACTTAAAGTCTTCTTGGAGCTATTTATTCACCAGAGGTAAAGTAGTAAATACTTATTTATATTTATGTACTAATTACTGATGAGCCCTTGTGATATAGCCAGGCAAAGTGAAAGCAGTACTTATTGAGTTATAGGTTAAGAGATCTGGATTCTAGTCTCAAGTATGGTACTTGTTGGCTGTATGACTTATCTCACTTAGTTTACTCAGCTGTAAAATGTGGAATCTGGATGAGGTAATCCAAAAGCTTCTTTTGGGAGTTAATTACTTCACTAGTAAATGAGCACAATACTCTGAAAGTCACTTAGGGGGCTACACATTGGTAAAATGTTTTGTAGAAGCTTACAGTTTCATTGAGGACTTACATACATGAAATTGTTGAGTAAAAATCTAAGATCATTATTGATGGAAGTGCCAAAAATCATTGCAGGAGTAAGGTATACTGTAGTGAGTCTATTTCACCACTAGCACTGATGATTTCAAGTTCATTACATATTACTAGGAACCACTTCTATAAAGGATGCTGTGTGTACTGCCTATATTTCACCTTCAGGAGTGAGATACTTAATACCCCAACTGCCAGGAGTGTGGACTGCAGATAATTTACAGCTAAATCCTTCTCCAGAATTTTCTTTTGGCCAAAGAAAGCTTCCTTGCCTATGGTTATGCCACCTTCCTAAGGGCAGCCCACACTCGATGATCAGTCAGTGTAGGGTTTAGCTCCCTTGTCTGAATTTGAGACAACTCTCAGCATTTTCACTCTGCCCAATGCTGCTCCTCTCAGTTGTTGTTCCTGAGTGTGTACCCCAGTAAACCTCCTGCTTGAACATCTACATCTAAAGATGTGTTTCCAGGGAACCTGACCTATGAAAACCACCTCTTATTTATCCTAAAATTTAAAAAGCCAAACTACAGATCCACAGATCCAAGAAGCTCTGTAAGTCCTGAGCAAAAGAAACATAAAGAAAACCACACCAAAGAACATCAAAAATCATCACATTGTTGGAAACTAGTAATAGAGATAAAATCTTAAAATAAACCAAAGGAGGGTGGGGGTGGGAGGAGCTATATTACATAGAGAGGAACAAAACTTAGAGTTACAACAGATTCCCCATCTGAAACAGTGCAAGTCAGAAGATGGTGGAGTCACATCTTTAAACAACAGAAAGGAAAAAAACCTGTCAGTATAGAGTTTTGTACAGAGTTAAAATGTCTTTTTACAAAAGAGGGCAAAATAAAGAGTTTTTAAGGTATACAAAAACTGAGATAATTTATCACCAGAGGAGTAGCGCTGTAAGAAATGTTCAGATTTCTTACAGGAAGGAAAACAATGCAAGATGCAAATTAGGATCTACACAATGGAATGGAGTGCACCAAAAATGGTAAATATGAGAGTAAATATAAAAGATGTGTTTTCTTATTTCTAAATCTCTTTAAAACATAATTGACTGTTTAAAGTAGAAATATTAACAACACATTTGGGGTTTTTTTGAACATATGTAAAAGTAAAATGTGTAACAACAAAAACATACAGGCCAGGAGGGAAAAATAAAAATGGAACCATTTACTATTATACAGTTGTTATATAATATGTGTAATGGTTGAAATTATTTGAAGGTAGACTGTGTTAAACTAAAAGTATATACTACAAACCCTAGAACAACCACTGAAAAACAAAAGCAAAAGCAAAACAAGTAAGTCAATAAAGAAGAAAAAATGATCATAAAAGATATAAAATCAATTTTTTAAAGTCAATAAAAGTAAAACTAAAGGAGGGGGAACAAGAACACGTGAGTCAAATAAAAAAGAAACATTATGGTGGCAAACTTAAGCCCAACTATATTGATCATCACGTTAAATGTAAATAGTGTAAACACGTGAATTAAAAGGCAGGATTATAAGATTGCATTAAAATATTTAAGGTTAAGAGAACAAAGCTAACAAACCTAGAATTCTGTGTCCTGCAAATAAAAACTGAGGAAAATTTTCACCAGTAGACATGGTCTGCAAGAAATAGTAAACGTTCTTCAGAGAAAGGAAAAGCATATATATCAGAAACTTAAATCTACATAAAGAAAGAGCACTGCAGAAAGAATAAATGAAGCCATAACAAAATAAAATATTTAGTTTTCTTATTCTTATCTGATCTAATAAATAACTGGTAGCTCAAAATAATGATGGCAACAATTCTTTAGGTTATCATACCTTAAGGATAAGTAAAATGAATAACAGCAATGATACAAGGAATAGAAGGGAGATATTAGAAATACCTTACTATGCTGACACTATTTGTGAAGAAGTATAGTGTTACTTGAAAGTAGACTCAGAGTAGTTGTAAATGTGTATTGCAAACACTAGGACAATTACTAAAATAATTTTTTGAAAAGAAGTATAACTGATAAGCTAAGAGAGGAGAGAAAATGAAATCATGTAAAATGTTCAATTAAGATCGGAGAAGGCAGAAAAAGAAAGGAAGATTGAAAAAGAGTCCAATAATAGAAAACAGTTACAAATTTGGTAGATATTTATCCAGCTACATCGATAGTGACTTCAAACGGAAATGGTTTAAATACAGCAATTAAAAACAGAAACATCAGAGTCAATTTTTTTAAATAAAAACACCCATCTATAAGTTGTCTATAAGAAATCTTTCGAATATAAAGATGCTTATAGATTAAAAGAAAAGGAATGGAGGCAGGGCAGGGGGAGGAAAGAATTAGTGTTTAATGGGTATAGAGTTTCAAGCTTGCAAGATGAAAAAATTCTAGAGATTAATCGCACAACAATGTAAATATGCTTAACACTACCAAACTGTACACTTAAAACTGGCTACAGTGGTAAATTTAATGTTATGTGTTTTTTGCTACAATAAAAAAGTAAAAGAATGGAGAAATCTGTAACATACTAACATTAATTAAAAGAAAGCAGGAGTAGCTATATTAATTTCAGACAAAGCAGGCTTCAGAACTAGAAAAATTAGCCCTGATAAAGAAGTCAATTAATCAAGAAGACATAACAATAATAAATATTTATGTGCCTAATAACAGAGCTCTAATATGCATGAAGCAGAAATAAAAGTGCAGAAATTGACAAATCCACAGTTATTGTCAGTGATTTCATACTGTTATCTAAATAATTGATAAACACCATAAACAGAAAATAAAGATATAGAAGACATGAACGACACTATCAACCAACTTGTGCTGACATTTATAGAATATCCTATCCAACAGAAGAAAATACATTCCTTTCAAGTGTATACACTAAATGTTTGCCAATATTTACCATATTCTAGATCATGAAACGAGTCTCAATAAATTTAAAAGGATTAAAATAATCCAGAGCATATTATCTAACCACAATGGAATTTAAGTCGATATCAATACAAAAATACGTGAAAAAGATCCAAATATTTAGAAACTAAGAAACCTCCTTTTAAGTAACCCATGAGCCAAAGAATAAATTGCAAGGAAAATCAGAAAATATTTTGACTGAACAAAAGAAAACACAACATATTAAAATTTCCCTTTTAAAAAAAAGCTAAAGCAGGACTTACAGGATAATTTGTAGCATTCAAATCTTATATTAGAAAAATAGAAAAATTTAAAATTGATGACTAAGCTTCCTCTTTAAGAAACCAGAGAAATAAAACCAAACTTAATGTGAAATGAAGTAAATAGTAAAGATAAGAGTGAAAATCAATGAAATAGAAAACAAAAATAATGGAGAAAACCAACGAAATCAAACCTCTTTCTTTAAAAATAACAATAAAAATGATAACCTTCTAGACAGGCTGATCAGGAGAGAAACATAACAAATTACCAATATCATCCTGAATGAGAGAAGGGCCATAACTATAGATCTTGCCAACATTAAAAGGAGACCAAACAAATATAAAAATTTTATGTCAATAAATATAACTTAAGATAGAAAATGGGAAAATGAAATCATATAAAATTAAAATTGGAGAAGGCGGAAGATTAATGGAAGATTTAAAAAGAGTGCAAGAATAGAAAACAGTTACAAATTTGGTAGATATTTATTCAACTACACCAATAATCACTTTAAATGTGAATGGTTTAAATTCCTTTAAAGACACAAACTGTCAAAACTTACTAAAGAAGAAATAGCTTGAATAGCCCTGTATCTATTAAAGAAATTGGGTTTGTAGTTTAAAATTTTCCCATAAAGAAAACTCTAGGTCCAAACAACTTTACTGAAGAATTCTACCAAAATTAAGAAATATGTAATATTTATTCTACATAAACTCTTCCACAGAATAAAATTTGAGGGAGCACCCTGAATTCATTCTATTACTTAAGCATTATCTTGATCCCCAAAACCAGGTGGTTATTCTAAGAAAAATAACCTACAAACTAATTTCCACCATGAACATAGAAGCAAAACTCCTTAACAAAATTTAAGCAAATTGAATCCAGCAATATATAAAAAAGCTAATACATCATGACCAAGTGGAGTTTATCGCCAGAATGCAAAATCAGTTTACCATTTAAAAAAATGTATCAAAGCATGATGATTAGGTTTTCACACTCATGTGTGAGATATGCCTCTCTTGAACTTTGTTACACTGGCACTTTACCCATTTGACATGCGGGAAAAAAACAAAATGAAAAAAAATCAGTGTAGTTGCCATATTAACATTCTAAAAGGAAAATCATATGGTCATCTCAATAGTTACACAAAAATCATTTGCCAAAATTCAAAACACACATTCGTGATAAAAACTCTTAGTCAACTTAGAAGGGAACTTTCTCAACCTGGTAAAGGTCATGCATGGGAAACCTACAGCTAGCGTAATAGTAAATGATGAAAAGCTAAGTTTTTTCTCCTAAGATCAAAAACAAAGAAAAGATGTTTTCTTGCCCTATTCCTAGTCAACAGAGTGCTGGACATACTAGCCATGTGCAATTTGGCTAAAGAAATAAATAGCACCCAGACTGGAAAAGAAGAAATAGAACTATTTTAAAATTGCCTTTCTCCAATTTCATTAGCCATGATATTTGGGTACAGACTTAGGTAGGATGAGGCTTAGGGACTCAACCTCTCTCTATTCTTGGTTCTGAGCTACCTTCCACCAGGCAAAAGGAATCATCCATACGGCATACAAGAAGAGCCTGTGAGGTGCGGTGCTACAGCCTCACGGTGATAACACTGGAGCATTTGCCTGACCTTGCCCTCTGCACACACTGCTTTCAGGAACACTTCAGAGTTGTCAATGTCTGGCACAGACAGCCAAGGACTCAGAAACCTAGGTTCCTGTCACATCTTGCTCAATCTTTCCATTACCAGCACTGTCATATGCCATATAACAACGTTTTGGTCAATGACAGACCATGTGACATGGTCCCATAAAAATGGAGCTGAAAAATTTCTATCTCCTAGTGATGTCATCACCATGATAATGTTGTAGCATGATTACTTTATTTTTTTTCATAAATTTGGTGTGGCCTAAGTGGATAGTGTTTATAATGTCTACAGTAGAGTAGAGTACAGTGCCGTCCTAGGCCTCCATGTTCACACACCACTCACTCACTGACTCACCCAGATCAATTTCCAGTCCTCAAGCTCCGTTCATGCTAAATGCCCTATACAAGTATATCATTTTTTATATTTTATGTCATATTTTACCATACCTTTTCTATGTTTAGATGCACATATACTTATCACTGTGTTACAATTGCCTACAATATTCATTACAATAACTTGTGGTAGAGGTTTGTAGTCTAGGAGCAAAAGGCTCTGCCATATAGGCTAGGTGTCTAGTAGGCTCTACCATCTAGGTTTGTGCAAGTGCACTCCGTAATGTTCACACAGTGATGAAATTGCCTAACGATGCATTTCCCAGAACAGATTTCCATCGTTAAGTGGTGCATGACTGTATTGTGATTACCCCACAGAGGCAGAATGAGCCATCCCTCCTCACCCGGAATTTGCTTCCAGATGTCAAGACTGATGTTGTCATACACCCACATGCCAAGAGGGTAAAAATGTTTGTTCTTCATATAATGAGATTCTCTGGGAAAAGCAGGATAGACTTCCAAGCAGGGTCAAAAATGGTTTTTAGAGAGAGTAGCAAGGGACAACTGAGTTGGAGTTTCATGGTGATTATGGAGTGGGGCTGGGGTGATGGCCTGGGCTTGCATGGTTTGAACTTCCCACTGATACAAAAGCAAAAAGCACCCTGGCTCTCTTATAACCCTCCCCAGATAAGGAGGTAGAAAGAGAAAAGGGATTAGTGGGGCTAGGAAGCTGTCAGCAGTCAAACACCACAAATGGAGTCTGATTCTTTATTACACCAACACCATCAGTAATTCCTTTAAAGAGCTGCCTCCCGACTCTCTACCCTCCGTGTGAGGAGCATCCCCCCAAGCGCTCACTCCAGAAACACCTGTCTTGGGAACAGCAGGCTGTGGGGGTGGGAGTATCACTCCCACACAAGGAACAGCCATAAGGTGACAGAACCTAATGAGCTTGCAGGGAATATTTAAATTGCTAAACAAGATAGTATATTTACTACCGCATTTATCCCTAAGCATTTGCAGTAAAAATCAAAGTGATGCCATTAAGTGATCCTCCAGTGGCATGTACTTGGAAGCTCTCCTTTTTTAGCCAAAATTGATTTGAGGTTGTGTATACTTCTGTCTTTCAAACAGCAATTTAAAATCTGAACAGTGGGAAATTAAGCAGAGAAAAAGGGAGGAGCTTAAAGCAAGGGCAGGAAAGAATCTGTTCAGCTACCCCTGGGAGATGGTTATGAGAGCCTCATCTGTCTCTGCTGTCCTATTACAGGGACTATCAGCAGTATAGTGTGAAAGAAAGCACCTCAGCTTTGAAGCCAACTGACGAATTTCAACTCTGGCTCAGTCACTTAATATGTGACCTTAAGAAATTTATTTTCTCATAACCTTGTTTATATCATCTATAAATTAGGGATAACAATACCTACCACAATAAGATTGTTATAAGGAATAGATTATAAAGTTTGTGTAAGTTTCCAGTATAATGTGTGCCACATATATAATAGGTACTCGGCAAATGTTAGTGCATTTCTACCACCATACTCCTCCTTAGGACAGCCACCAATAACAAAGAATTGTGAGCTTTAAGAAACATCCATGTTTCTTATCTCTCCATTATTCTATCCATGGTGCATACATTGCTCTCCAAAATTACCAAAAAAAGATCATCTTGTCTGCACTCTAAAACCTCCAGGAACTCACCACCTCCTCAGCACATTCCATCTTCCAGACATTCTAACAGAAAGCTCTCTCTTAAACCAAACTGAAATCTGGCTTGCCATGGCACAGAATCTTCCAAAGAGCTGTTAATAGAAAAGTATTCTGGAAGATGTTAGCAGTTGAGTAGAAAATAAAGGAAGCCCTTGATTTCAATTCCTGACCATATTTCAGACCAGAAATCTTGAAAAACCACCAAGGTACAAAGAACCCACGAAGGTAGTGTGAAATATTTTCAGATATGTTGTTTGTTTGTTTGTTTGTTTGTTTGTTTGTTTGTTTTGCTTTGTTTTGTTTTGTTTTGTTTTCTTGGAGACGAGCTCTCACTCTGTTGCCTAGGGTGCCATCATAGCTCACTGTAACCAAACTCCTGGGCTCATGCTATCCTCCCATCTCAGCCTCCTGAGTAGCTGGGACTATATGTATGTTACCATGCTCAGCCTATTTTAATTTTTTTTTTAGAAATGAGGTCTCACTGTCTCCAACTCCTGAACTCAAGCAATCTTCCCACTTGTCCTCTCAAAGTGCTGAGATTACAGGTGTAAGCCACCGTGCCCTGCCTCAAATATGTTTTTAAATGAATAATGCATAGCAGAGGTGACATGACAATAAGGAAAGTCCTCAAAAATCAAAAAGACATAAAACACCAACCCAAAGAGGTGTGAGTGCTGAGCAGCCAGTTGTTGTGAGGACACCTGCTCATCACTGGCAAACTGAAGTTTCCTTTTTCAATGAGCATTTTCCTGGAGAAAAGGAAAAGAAAAAAACAAAGGCCCGGGGCTTATAAAAGGTAAGAAGTTAATCTAAGGCCCCTGCATAAATCGGAGACCCTTAAAAGCTCAGTGAAAGGCTGGGCACGGTGGCTCACGCCTGTAATCCCAACACTTTGGGAGGCTGAGGCAGGTAGATCAAGAATAAAAAACTTACCAACATTAGATTTTGACAAATTAAGATCACATGTTATAATTTTAAAGCTAACCACTCAACTAACTAGTTTAGACTGTGCAACATCTAAACTAGTGGAGGATAAAAATGCAAAGATTTTAAAAACCCATTCCAAAAGAAAATAAAAAAGAAGATAAAAGGAAAAACAGAGTATTGGAGGGAATAGGAAGCACAAAACAAGTGGTAAATTTGGAAAGAAATATATTGGTAATAACATTAACCATAAATAAACTATATTGTTTAGTTAAAAGAGAAATATAAAGACAGACTAGATGAAGAAACAAAATCTAACTAAATATAAGGACACTGAAGGATGGAAGGAAAAGGTCTAGCTCACGCCTGTAATCCCAGCACTTTGGGAGGCCGAGATGGGCGGATTACCTGAGGTTGGGAGTTCAAGACCAGCCTGACCAACATGGAGAAATCCGTCTCTACTGAAAATACAAAATTAGCTGGGTGTGGTGGCACATGCCTGTAATACCAGCTACTCAGGAGGTTGAGGCAGGAGAATTGCTTGAACCTGGGAGGCGGAGGTTGCAGTGAGCCAAGATAGTGCCATTGCACTCCAGACTGGGCAACAAGAGCGAAGCTCTGTCTCAAAAAAAGAAAGAAAGAGAAGAAAGAGAAGAAGGAAGAAAGGAAGGAAGGAAGGAAGGAAGGAAGGAAGGAAGGAAGGAAGGAAGGAAGGAAGGAAGGAAGGAAGGAAAGAAAAAGAAAGAAAGAAAGAAAGAAAGAAAGAAAGAAAGAAAGAAAGAAAGAAAGAAAGAAAGAAAGAAAGAAAGAAAGAGAAAAAGAGAGGGAGGGAGGGAGGGAGGGAGGGAGGAAGGAAGGAGGGAGAGAGAGAAAGAAAGAAGGAAAAGTGGTGAAAAAGGTACACTTTGCTAATACCAACCATAGTAAAGTTGGTAGATTTCTGCTTCCAACCAAGATGGAGTAACAGGGACTGGATTTACCCTCATGCCAGAAAGAACCAAAAAACCAACAAACTATAAGAGAAAAAAAAAAAAAAGCCAAAACACTGCACATCAGGTATCGAAGGACAATGATCCCTGAGAAATAGAAAACAAATAAGATGAAACTTACACCTGCCCAAGATCTTACTGCATTGAGAGAGATGCCAGGGCATGGCATGGGGAGAGGACACCGAGGCAGAACCCAAAGGACTTAAGGTGAGAAGATAAAGCTAAGAATCCAGATAGATCAAAGAATATCTAGTAGGCTAGAGTGCCAGAGAAGAGAAAACTGCACAGAGAAAGAACTCTAGAAATCTGCAGGTGTCCCTTTAGCATTCAAGAGTACTGATCATCATAATGCATGTGAGGACACAACCCAAAGCCAGAAAAAGAATCACCTGAAAGGACCAGAAGTGACAGTGCCCAGCAATGACACACAGCTAAGAATAGTGACTCTTCCCACCAGTCAGACTGGAAAGCCTCAAGACTCACAGGGTACTGAGCATATTGCACAGAAAGGTCGTGCCTTAATAATGGGGACTAATTAGCCCTACACTGGGCACCACTCTGCTCCCACCTGACAGATCATACAAGCAAAGTCCTGAAAGGATCAGTTTCCAAGTGATTTAAATGCATCTTAGAACAAAGCTCGAGAATACTGCAAATAATTCAAAAATAACCAGCATCAAATAAGGTAAAGTATACAATGTATGGCAACCAATTAAAAATTACCAGTCATACAAAGAAGCAGAAAAATATGACCCACACTGAGGAGAAAAATCGATAAGCCAAAGCTGATCCAAAACTGATACAGATGTTAGAATTAGCAAATAATAATGTTAAAATAGCTATTGTCACTGGTTTCATATGTTCAAAAAGTTAAGTAGAGACATAAAAGATGTTAAAAGATTCCAACTGAACTTCTAGAGATGAAAACTGCAACATGTGAGATGAAAATATTCTGGATAAAATAGTGAACTTGAAGACCTAACAATAGAAACTATCAAAAAAGAAAAGCAGTATGCAAAAAAATCAAAGACAGGCTGGGAGTAGTGGCTGATGTCCCGGCAATTTGGGAGGCTGACGGTGGCCAGATCACTTGAGGTCAGGAGTTTGAGACCAGCCTGGCCAACATGGTGAAACCCTGTCTCTACTAAAAATACAAAAATTAGCCAGGAGCGGTGGCAGGCACCTGTAATCCCAGCTACTCGGGAGGCTGAGGCAGGAGAATTACTTGAACCTGGGAAGCGAAAGTTGCAGTGAGCCAAGTTCGTACCACCTCGCTCCAGTCAGGGCGACAGATACTCTGCCTCAAAAAAAAAAAAAAAATCAAAGAGAATTTTAAAATATCTTGATTGTGGTGATGATTTCATGGATGTATACATAATATCAAAATCTATCAAATTATATACTTTAAATATGTACAGTTTATTGCATGCCAGTTATGCCTCAAGAAATCTGTTTTTAGAAAAACTTGTGCAGCTATATTAATATCCATCAATAAATTTTAATATATAAAACAAAAATTAAAGAGGCACACTTAATAATAATCATTTCAATTTGCCAGAAACATATAACGTTAAATTTGTGTGTATATAGTAACACGACCTCAAAATACAGAAAGCAAATTTTGACAGAACTACAGAAGACAAATCATTATAGAAAATCTTAATGTTTCTCTTTCCATAATTGATAGAACAAATAAACAAATCCAGTGAAGCTATAAAATATTTTAATAATTTGATTAACAAACTTGACTTAACAGTCATATGTAGAACACTGTATTCTAAAACTATAGAATAAAGATTCTTTTCAAGCACACATGGAAGAATTATAAAAATATAAGAACATATACTTGGCTGTTAATCAGGTTTCAACAATTTCAAAGGATGGAAATCATACAGACTGTGTTTTCTGATTACAATGCAATTAAGCTAAATGTAACCAACAAACATTAAAAGTATTTACCATACACACTGGGGCCTGTCGTGGGGTGGGGGGAGGGGGAGGGATAGCATTAGGAGATATACCTAATGTAAATGATGAGTTAATGGGTGCAGCACACTAACATGGCACATTTATACATATGTAACAAATCTGCATGTTGTGCACATGTAACCTAGAACTTAAAGTATAATAAATATATATATATGAATAAAAAATAAACAGCAAGAAGAAAGATCTATGTACAAAGTAAAAAGATAAACTGGGAACAGATATTTGCAACATAAAAAAAATTTACCATATTTAGAAATTAAGCAATATACTTCTAAATAGCCTGAAGATTAAAAAATTATAATGAAAAGTTAGAAAATGTTGTAGTCTTCATGATAGTAAAAACACCATATATCAAAATTTATGAGATGTAGCTAAGCAATATTTGTAAAAAGTTTAGAAAACAAGAAAGGCTGAAAATTATGAACTAAATATCTATCATGAGAAGTTTTATAAAAGCCTTTTATAAAAGCATTAACCCAAAGAGTGGAAAAGAAAAATAATAATAAAAGTAAGAGCAGGAATCAGTAAAATAGAATACAAACATAAAAGAGAATAGTCAAAGTCAAAAGTTGCTTATTTGAAAAAATAAAAAAGTTGATAAACCTCTAAACAAGAAAAGAGAGAGATAGAAAAAAGGCACAAATAAGTGTTAAAAGTGAAAATGGAGACTTTATTGCAAAACTTACAGATATCAAAAAGGTATTATAAATAACCTTATTCCAGTAAATTTGGAACTTTAGATATAATGGATAAATTTCTAGAATAACAAAATTTACCAACCTGAACTTGAAAAGAGATAGAATATACAAATAGTCCTATAACCATTAAGTAAACTGAATTTGTAGTCTTCAATCTTCCCGAAGAAAACTCCAGTTTCAAATAATTTCACTGGTAAATTCAACAAAATATTCAAGGAAGAAAAAATTTTATCTTAACACGTATATGTTTTAGAGAATAAAAAGAAAGGACATAGTCCCCAACCCATTGTATGAGGTACCTTGATATTCATACCAAACCTGAAAAGGCAACTATTATTTTTAAAAATCATAAGCCAATCTCAGTATGAACATAGATGCAAAACTCCTAAACAAATATTGGTAAACTGAATCCAACAATACATGGGCAGTTCTCGCTTTGCACAGTTCAGAAGTGCAGACATTTCAGTTACTACTTTTTAAGTAATACCAGTCCTCAAATATAGCAACTGCTAATAATTACATAAATACAAAAATCACTGTAGATCTTCAGTCCACAAATCACTATGTAAATAATAGATTGCAATATGATTGGTGACTAATCATATAATGCCTTCAAAATCTGTTGATGATTGGTCACTACACATTTGTTATTCAGGTCATACGCAGACAGCAAAGCATGTTTCCTCTTTGTCTCTCAGTGATAAGCTCATATGACAAAAAAAATGGATAGTTTTAAAAGGGAAAAGGCCAACAAAGATGAAATGACAGCAAAGAAATGAAAAGTGATAATACTGAAAGTGAAATTCAAAGAGAATGCAAATAAAGTTGTAAAAGAAATAGATGGTCATGGGAATGTTGACACTGCCTCCTTCAAGAAACTATACGTAGACAACCAGAGAAACTTGGCGAAGACAAACTTATTGACATAAACAAGGAAGGTGGTTGTGATGAAAAGGATGAAGAGGTCCCAGAGAAAGTGACACTAATAACAAATTTCACATTAAAAAAGCTCTCAGAGATATTTCATAGCATTGAAAGCAAAAGAAACAAAATGTTGGAAGTTAGCCCAAACCTAGAAAGGCATATGACAATTCTCCAAGGCATGTAAAAGATGCTTGCTTCAAAAATTATGTAATCGTAAGACGGCAAGCACTATTCAAACTACTGTTTGATCAGCTTTTTTGCAAAGAAATAAAACATTTTAGTTCTCAATGTTTCTGTGTTTTATAGTGTACTCAATAAGCACCACTTTTACTATTTTTTCATGTATCTATATGTTTATAACAGTTTTTAATGTTTTGAAAAAAATTTCAAAGATCACAGAAAAATTATAATTTTTCTATGGAATAAGATTTCTTTGCACGGTTTCAGCTTGCATAATTACTTTACCATTGTGTACCACCATACAAAGTGAGAACTGTTTATATACATATATATTTTTAACAGTCATGACCAAGTTTTATGTGTTTTGGGAATGCAAGACTAATTTAACATTAGAAAATCAATCGATTAATTCACTAGAGTAACAAAATAATTTTTAAAAATGGGATCATCTCAGAGATTTCAGAAAAGTCTTTGAAAAATTGTAACTCCAATTTAAGATAAAAACTCATAGCAAACTAAGGATGGAAAAGAATTTCCATAATTTGATAAAGAATAAAGAAAAGTTAAACAAGTAGGAAGCACCAAATCCATAGTAAAAATAAATCCAAATGTATAATTCATCAAACTAAATGTAAATGGAATAAACAAAAATTATGAGACCCAATGTTTTTTAAAATGCCCCTTAAGACAAACTTCACCTGTTCTCATTTACTTGTGGGAGCTAAAAATTAAAACAATTGAATTCATGGAGATAGAAAGTAGAATGATTGTTACCAAAGGCTGAGAAGAGTAGTGTGGGGGTGAGGTAGGGAGTGGGGATGGTTAATGAGTACAAAAACATAGAACTAATGAATAAGACCTAGTATTTGAAAGCACAATAGAATGACTATAGTCAGTAATAATGTAATTTTACATTTAAAAATAACTAAAAGAGTATAATTGGATTGTTTCTAACAAAAAAGCTAAATGCTTGAGGTGGGGATACCACATTTACCCTGATGTGATCATTATACATTGTATGCTTGTGCCAAAATACCCCACATACCCTATAAATATATACACCTACTACATACCACAAAAATTTTAAAAGTTGTTGAATGAAGTCATATTACTTTGAATAAACAAATAACTAGAACATATGAACATAGAATAATGGGGCAAAGAAAGTTACTATATAATAATAAAAGGTCTCATTCACCAGGAATGTGTAAAAAATCTAACCTCATACACACTGAAAACATAGCTCAAAATAAGTAAAACAAACATCAAAAGAACTCTTAAGAAGAAATGTTCTAAGTCACCACCATAATGAAAGATTTTAACGCCTGTTTTTCAATAATTAATAAACAGTCAAAAAATCAGCAAGCAACATAACTTACAAGCTTAATCTAATAAATAACTACAGAATAATTGACTCAATATTGGACTATATGCATTCTTTTAATATATTCATGAAACACTGATAGAAATGTATCATGTGCATGACCATAAAGCAAGCCTCAAAACTTTCAGAAAATTGGTACGTAAAAAAAGTATTCTCTAGGCACAAAACAATTAAGTTATAAATCAATGCAAAGAGACAAGTTTTTAAATCTCTAAATAAATTTTCAAACCTAAATATGATCAAGCCTCTCTACCTGTCTACCGATTCCCCAGAAATACAAGAGCAAAGAAAAAAGTCAAATTACACTACGAGGATGCAATGATCAAAGCTCAGACTGTGCTAAACTCTGTAGGACAAACAACTCAGCTTCTTAAACATATAAATGTATAAAATTTAGAGGCGAGGAAAGGAGAAATGGCACTCCTTGAACTCCTTTCTCTCTTTCTCTCTCTCTCTCTCTCTCTCTCTCTCTATATATATATATATATATATTGCTACTAACTGATTAGTAGCAATTTCAGTTAGTAGCAATGTATGGATTCCATTTGGATCCTGATCCATACAAACTGTTGAAAGGGCGAGAAGACATTAAGAGAAAGATATTCAAGTGTTTACTGAATATTGATGCTATTGAGGAATTATTAAGTTATATGATGTATGGGAATTGCTTCAAAATAAAGGGAAGGTTCTAGAGAGGGGCATATAAGTGAAACAAGATTGCCTATGAAGTGATCATTGCTGACTGGCTGATAAGCATGGAGGTTCATTAAATTATTCCGTTTTGTGTATTTTAAATTTTCAGTAATAAATGATTAAAAGAAACTAATGAATTTAGAATGGGAATGAACATTACAGGCCAATCTCCCTCAAGGCTATGTGTGCCAGTTATTTACCCCATTACCCACCCTTGGCAGCTCAGACCTACCCTTTAATACTGTGTTCTATACTGCCAAGGCTGGAAACTGCGAAATACGTTCCTCAGTTTCCATTGCCAGCGGACTTTCTTTTAGATTCTGCTAATGGGAATTTAAAGTCACTGTTGAAAGATCAGAAGTGGATAAAGAGGGAAGTTTTCTGCTTTTGGCTCCAACAGTGTGGCAGTTGCTGGTTGTTGTTGTAGTAACAGTGAAGATAGAGATTCTGAACTCCAGAAGTTTGGCCTAAGGCAACCTTTTGTCTGTGGTTCCAACCCAGGTCAACATTTGATGGGTCCAGAACTGACTGAGATAGTTCCTCCAACAGCACAATGGCAGGTGTTGCTAATAGGTTCCAATCCAGGGCATTAGCAGCTTCTAATCTTTAGGTGTTACCCTTTTTTACTCTTGACTCCTCCAGCACCTTTCCTTCTCCTTTTTGCTTCTGCAGCGCTTCCAAAAGAAATATATCCAATTCCCTTTATTAAGTTCCCTTTATTCAAAATACCTACAGTGGTTTCTGCAATCCTGAGTAAAGCCTGACTGATATCAGTACTTGGTGTCAGGAGTGCTTCCAGAAAGAGAACCTCATAAATGGAATCCTGGGGTTGGGTTGCTGACCCGTTTGAGTAAGAGGGCAGTGATCATCTCATTACATGTTGGAAATAAGATATTGTAAATTCATGCCTTGTGGTGCCATTACAATTTCTCAAATTATCACTCGTGAATGTTTGGAATGTAGTGCCTATTAAAGGCCAGGCTTTGGAAGGCCAAGTGACTAGGGCACTTGACTGTCATGACAGTGACAATGACAGTAGAGACTGAGATAAGCTACCTATTTCTGATGAAACTGGAGAGCTTACACAAAGAAAATGACAGATTCAAAGACTTAAACTTTCAGCATAAGGCACGGTCAGAGAACTAGAGAGTACGTTGAAGCACTAAAATTATCTCTTAATTTTTGTAGCCATAAAGCAGATATGGCTGAAAATAAGATTCCAAATGTGATTTTACATGTTGCAGAATTACATTATAAGTTTAATTTATAGCTTCATCAATTCTCCTATGTGAAAATTAGGACATGGGAGGATTAGGAACCTGCAATTTTGAATGGAGATATTTTGTACACTAGAAATAATCTAAGAAATAAAATCTCCCAAATCCCCCAAGCTTCCCTTACCAACAGGAATAGTTACTTCTTCTCCTTCCAAGGAAACTAGCCAATCTTTGCTATAATAACCTCACCTGAGGCAGTTGTCTTTCAAAGGATTCCTATGCTCCTCAAGTTCATGCCAATGTACACCTATTGCTTCTAGATTCATAACTATAACCAATCCCAGGAAAGTCTCATGCAAGAGGACATAGGCTATACACACCCAAAGAATTGCATATTTCTGCTCATTTTTATTATTAGAAACCCAGAAAATATGTATTTGTGTAGAAGTAGATTCCAAGGAGGATAGAAATAGCCTTGGATAAGGCAGAATTGATCAATATAGGGAATATATTAATCAATATCTGGAAATCTGTATTTAATGCATTGTCTTTAGTAGTCAACAGTTTGTTTGATTGACTAAAATTTGGACTCAACACTCAGCACTGGTCTACAATAAGTGAAATTGAGATGCCAAAATTCCCTGGCATAAAACAGAGAGAGAGAATTAAGTTGGAACTCTGGGGGCAGCAGCAATCAACAGTATTCCCTTTACAAGGATATCCATTTCACCACTTTTATTCAGCTTAACACACAAAGTCCTGGCCAGAGCACTTATGCAAGAGAAAGAAATAAAGAGCATCCAAATTGGAAAGGAAGAAGTCAAATTAGCCTTGTCCACATATGACACAATCTTATTCCTAGATAAACCTAAAGACTCCACCAAAAAACTGTTAAAACTGATAAAATAAATTCAGTAAAGTTGCAGGATATAAAGTCACATAAATAAATTGGTAGCATTTATATACACCAATAGCGAGCAATTTGAAAAAGATATCAAGAAAACCATCACATTTGCAATAACTGCAAAAAAAACAAATCTAGAAATCAATCTAACGAAAGAAGTGAAAGATCTATAGAAGGAAAACTATAAAACTCTGATGAAAGAAACTGAAGAGGAGATTAAAAAATCAAAAGATTTTCCATGTTCAGGGATTAAAATAATTAATATTGCTAAAATGACAAATATTACAATTTACAAATTATAAAGCAATTTGTAAAGCAAATTACAAATTTGATGCAATCTCTATCAAAATACCGATGACATTCTTCACAGAAACAGAAAAAACATTCTAAAATTTATATGGAACCACAAAATACCTTGAAGAGCCAAAGCAATCCTGAACAAAAAGAAGAAAGCTGGAGGCATCACACTACCCGACTCCAAAATTTATGACAAAACTACAGTAATCAAAACATCATATAATGGTACTGGCCTGAAAACAGGCACATAGACCAATGGAACAGAATAGAAAACACAGATATAAATCCATGTGTCTACAGCCTACCCATCTTCAACAAAGGTGCCAAGAACATACAATGAGGAAAGGACAGTCTTTTCAAAAAACGGTGTCAGAAAAACTGGATATCCATATGCAGAAGAATGAAACTAGACCCCTATCTCTCACCACACACAAAAATCAAATCAAAGTGAATTAAAGACTTAAATCTAAGGCCTAAAACTATGAAACTGCTGGAAGAAAACACTGGGGAAGCACTCCAGGACTTTGGTCTGGACAAAGATTTTTTTATGTCAGGCAGCTATAGCATGGGTAACCAAAGCAAAAATAGACAAACAGGATAACATCAGGCTAAAAGTCTTCCACACAACAAAGGAAACAAAGTGAAGAGGTGACCCACAGAATGGGGAAGAATATTTGCAAACTGTCCATCTAACAAGGGATTAATAACCAGAATATATATATATGTAAGGGGCTCAAGCAACTTAATAGCGAAAAAAAAAAAAAAAAAACCCCAATCTTAAAATGAGCAAATATCTGAAAAAAATGTTTCTCAAAAGAAGATATACAAATAGCCAACAGGTATAGAAAAATACTCAACATTGCTAATCATCAGAGAAATGCAAATTAAAACTACAATGAAATATCTCACCCCAGTTAAAATGGCTTGTATCAAAAAGGCAATGCTGGCGAAGATATGGAGAAAGGGGAACCCTCATACACTATTTATGGGAATGTATATTAGTACAATCACTATGGAAAACAGTATGGAGGTTCCTCAAAAAACTAAAAATAGGGCCAGGCACAGTGCCTCATGCCTATAATCCAAGCACTTTGGGAGACCAAGACGGCAGATCATTTGAGCTTGGAGTTCGACTCCAACCTGGGCAACATAGCGAAAAACCATCTCTAAAAATCAAAAAGTAAAAAATAGAACTACTATATGATATGCTATATGATCCAGCAATTCCACTACTAGGTATATAATCAAAAGAAAGAAAGGAATTCAATATATTAAAGAGATATCTGCACTCCCATGCTTATTGCAGCACAATTCACAATAACCAAAATATGGACTCAACATACGTGCCCATCAATGGATGAATGAATAAAGAAAATGTGGTATGTATATGAAGTGAAATATTATTCAGCCATAAAAAAGAATGAAACCTTGCCATTTGCAGGAACATGGATGCAACTAGAGGCCACTGTGTTAAGTGAAATAAGTCAAGCACAGAAAAATAAATATTACACGTTCTCATTTACATGTGGGAACTAAAAAAGTGGATCCATGAAGATAGAGAACAGATTGGTGGTTACCAGGGAAGGGTAGAGGGGAAGGGAGATGAAGGGGAAAAAGAGAATATAAATGTATTTATTACCACCTAACTGTACACTTAAAAATGATGAAGATGATAAATAATTCAAAAAGAAAGACAATGTCAACAAATAGGGATGCCAGATGCCAAAGTAGGCTACAGGACAAGCAAGCTACAGCAAATAATGGCATAATGGTTCCAGGAATGCTGGTAGCTGTTTCTTGATGTGGAATTGTTGAATTTGAAGTAAAATTTTATCTGCACCTGACTCCTCCCACCCCCGGTCTCCCCGCAGAAACACTAGTATTGCCTTTAAGTGGTTCCCTTGCAGCAGCGGCCTATGTAAACAGTAGTGATTCAAAACCAGAACGGCCCTATGGAGTGAATCCTACCATGGTTCCTGCTGGTCTTCCTTGCTTCTGGACCTTTCCCTGAGCCTAGTCCTCCAGCCTTGCGATAGGTATTGTCTTTTCCATGATATTTCATTCAAAATTCCTTTTCCATTGAAGTCAACTGGAGTTACATATAACAATAAACCATGAATTTTGCAGTTTGTATTTTTATCTTTCAGCTACAAAGGCTGTTTAGTAGTCCACATCCTATTAACTTTAGTTTCAGTGATCATCTCTGTTTCTCACTGGAGAATACTGGGAGAATAGTGGTGGAGATAGCAAATTAGGGAAATGCAGATTAAAACCAGAATAAGATATTATTTCACACCCACCTAATTGTAAAAAAAATATGAAAATTCTGAAAATGCCAAGTGTTGGTTAGCATGTAAACAGTGGTTGGAGTATAAAATGGTACAACTACTTTAGAAAACAGTTTCTAGTAAAGTGGATGATGTGCACAACTCCTGTAACCCAGCAACATCTACTTGGAAGAATAGATTGTAGAGAAGGGCTTATTCATACGTGCAGGAGAAAAGTCCAAGAATGTTCACATGGCATAGTTTGTAATAACTACAGGAGAAATATGAAAGTACCCCAAACGTTCGATAGGTAAATAGACAACTAGCTTGGGATGTATTTATACAATGGAATATTGAACAGCCATAAAGATGAAATAATTATAGAACATGTCAACATAGATTAATTTTATCAATATAATGTTTAATGAAAAAATGCAATTCACAGAAGGTTGCAAACAATGATTTCAAGTGGTATAATATTTGAAAAAGGTGAAGCTAAACAATATTGTTTGGGGATACATAGAAAAGTGGTAAAATTCAGGGTGGAGTTACCTTTAGAGAGAGGAGAGAAATTTGAATGAGGAGGGGCACACAAGGGAACTTCGTAGGGATGGTAATAATCTATTTCTTAAGGTATTGTTTCTCTAATATTTTTGAAACCACTTATATGTCTTATATACGCAGTTTTATAATTACAAAATAATCATGATTTTTAAAAAGTGATTTTGTGACTCAGCTGGCTGCCACTTCAAATGCTCATGAATTTGAAAAAAGTAATTTAAAAAAAGAAAATGTCTTCTGCCTACATAGCCCTGTTTACCTACTAAACAGGTTTGGTTTTATTTGTAAACATAGGATTCAACGTCTTGTATAGTCTTGTGCATCATGAATCTCCAAGAGAAGAATTTAAAATTCCGTAATTTCCAAACTTTTTTAACCATGGAATATTTAGACTTGGAATACCTAAAATACAGATATGGTTTGAGAAAAATACTTTTCTACAGATGTGTCCTAGTTCTGTGCCACACCTCCCACCCCCAACCCAGAGTTATTCATTTCTGCATTCTTGGTCCCAAACCCTAGCTGAGTGTCTAGGACGGACGCTGCTTCCCATCTGCCTACCTAGACTCCTGTTCACTGCTGGCTCCTGGGTTCCTAGAGATGTTGCAAAACCTGTTTGCTTGGAAAAGTCCACATTCTGGCCTTCCACTCTGGCCTGAGGCAGGGTTTTTCAGGCCTGTCGTCCTCCACATACCCGTTTCATGCTGTGTTCTACCTGCAGCACTGGCGTTCCTCCCAGCACTTGCAGAGGAGCCTGTCTGCTTATCGCTTACTCCAGCACAGGAGGTAGTCATTCCAGATCATCTAACCCCGCCCTGCTCCCCAACCAGTCAGATCACATTGGATGTGACCTGACATAAAGTCATGAAACTTGAAAATCATATCCCTGGGGACAGGCAGAACTGGAGTGACAGAGAAGAAAAGACTTAGGTAGACAGGCACCAGAAAAGTATTGCGGCATTTGCCCGTGAGGTCACCACTAAACATGTGGTCATTTCTGAGGCTCAAAGTCTAGCCCAGAATCATAGCTGAAATCTCTGGGTCTTCCAAAGAGAAGAATTGGCCTTAAAAGTTGATTAGTGGATATGACTCAAGCAAGCCAAATAGCCCACAGACAAACAGACCATGGAAGAAGAAAGCAGCACCACCAGAAATCTCTGAGATAGACAAGGAGAAGTCTACAGGGCTACCAGGCAGTGAGAAGCACAGAAATGCTATTGTGGAGGATCTTAGGAGGCAGGACCTGAGTTCTGGATGATTGCAGCTAAGTGTGGAGCCAGGTGAGTACTGTTGTGACTGTATTTTTGTCCCCTCTGTTTCTCTCTCCATCTCCCTGACTTATGTGGCCTACGGAAAGATAAGTTATGTTACAAATGGAGTTCAAATTAATATGTTATGACTTACTAAGTAGCGTTTCAAACTTTAAGACAAAAGTCAAACAGTATAGGGTTCTTTATTTAAGCCATTCTGGCTAGCGTTAAATGAAAAGGAATATTTTTGAAGAATATCAGATAACTCACAAAATCAACAGAAAGCTGGAGAACAAGGCCCAGAAACACGATGGAAACCCAGGATGGCCAGTGGGGACTAGCCGGGGCCTCAGGACCCATCTGGGGAGGGCAGTGTCTGTGCTGGTCTAGGCCACCGCAGCCTAGGGGTGCTCAAAACCAACAGGGCTGACTGCCAAATCTCAAACGCTCTGCCGCCACCATAAAGAAAGTCTGACCTGTTCCAGATTCTTAGCAAAGTTCTCTTAAAGTCAAAGTGTGATATGGTAGTGCCTGTTTGGCTGAACCAAGATCACAGGCGAGCTCCCACATGGCCTTTGGGAGGCTGGGAGAGAAGAACTCTCCCCTTTGGTTTCCACTGTGAGAGAAGAGTAGCCTGCACACCCAGCAGGGGGTGGGTGGGGAGGTCCCAAACCCAGAATGGTGCAAAGCTGGCTGAGCAGCACAAAGAAATGATGACTGTTCATTACAACATTATAATGTTGTGTGGTGCTATAAACTAACAGTATTGTGAATAGTAACTATTAAAATGAGTGTGAAATGACTTAATGTGAATAAATGAAGAAATGCTGTATGTGTGTGAGTGTGAATGACTATGAAGGTTGCCAGCTGTGAGCAACAAGAGGATTGCAAGACAAAATCAAAGGACCCAGCTTCAGAGGCGACAGCACAGAGGCCACAGAACAGAACTAGCACAAGGTTCCCAGACCTGCAGGGAACCGACTGAGGAAGAGCTAGAAGCTTCTGTCAGGCTGGGAAGGAGCCTCAACATGCACAGAAAGTCCCCCTCCCCTAGGCCCAGAGAGGGCTGGTACCTCAGGGGTCTTCTTAAGGAAAAGCTGAACCGAATAGAGCAAGTTCTTGCCAGTAGAACTCACCCAGCGATTCCATTTCAACCATGGCTGCAAATGGAGAGTGGTCATCTCTGAGTGATGGGGTTCATAGGAAGTATTTATTTCTGTTTAGAACATTCATCTGCTAAACTTCCTGTGGTAAACATGTGTGGCTTTTATAATCAGAAAAGAAAGGGTGAAAGAAATAAGACAAACTTCAGTGAAAGCTGCCCCTTTCTTTTCTCTTCCTGTAAGAATAAATAAATCATCTTAGGATAGCAATTAGAAACTAAATGTGCAAGAGGGAATATGTGTCTGGTGTGTGTGTCAAAGACAAAATTTAGCAAATTGTAAATCTGTACGAAACTAGAACTTGGCCCTCATGGCTTCAGTGTGGACTGGTTTGGATTGGGTTTTTTGTCAATTTAATTGCTGCTAACTGGTTCTCACTTTGCAAATAAACAAACAAAAACCTGAAGCTTCTTATTTAATTTGAGAGGACAAGGGTCTCTATCTTTAGGGTCAACATCCTGCCTTCAGCTTTTTCCTCCACCACACTCGTATTTTTCTGGGAGACCCCTCTGTTTTTCTCCAGAGCAGCCCATTCAGCCCCCAAAGAATGTGCATAGATTATTTTGTTGCTATCAGGAATGGCTCCTTGGAGCATGCAAATGCACCCTGCAGCAGGTGCCAGCTCGCAGAAGGTTAAACACCAAGGGGGCCAAGCCTGCAAAAGGGAGGCACCAATGCAGGATATGCAAGTCCCCAGGGGGCAAAGCCTCTTCATATTCTAGACACCAGGGCAGGGTGGAGAGGAAATCCAACCCAGAGAAGCATGGCGAGTGGTGTGACTGCAGGTGTAGTACAGAAGGATCACTCCTAGGAAATCCACCTGAGGGGAGGCAAGGGGAAGCCCCAGGAAATGGCTGAGGCGCTGGAGATCTGAGAAATCTGAGGTGAGAGGCAGGCAGGGTCTGTTTTCATGCACCACGTGCCCAACCTAACCTGGGCCTTCAGGGAGCTGTCCACACCCTGTCCACAAGCCACGTGTTCAGGATTTGACCCACAAGCCACCCAGCCTTGTGTACCCATTCCATACCTCATTCCGTATTCTGGTCTCTCCATGTTTATTGTCCCTGCTTCCTTGGTCCCTTTCCAGTTCTCTACTATAGCATACCTTTCTTACTAAAGAAGTAACTCAAAGTAATTCATCATGTTTCTTTACTAGAGACAAATCAATGCTAAGAAGTGGTAAAAAAAAAAAAAAAAAAAGAGAGAGAGCGAGAGAAAGAAAGAAAGAAAGATAGAAAGAAAGAAAGAAAGAAAGAAGAAGGAAAGAAAGAAAGAAAGAAAGAAAGAAAGAAAGAAAGAAAGAAAGAAAGAAAGAAAGAAAGAAAGAAAGAAAGAAGAAGGAAAGAAAGAAAGAAGGAAAAGAAAGAAAGAAAAGCAAGAAAAGAAAAGAAAAGAACAATTTTTTTTTTTTTAAAAAAGAGCTCCTTAAAGAGATTTTCTCCCTTTGTAGTGAGAGGAATTGAAAGAGCACTGAATAAAAAGAGAA
Source organism: Macaca fascicularis (assembly GCF_037993035.2). Lineage (NCBI taxonomy): Eukaryota > Metazoa > Chordata > Mammalia > Primates > Cercopithecidae > Macaca > Macaca fascicularis. The sequence goes on along the minus strand of NC_088375.1, from coordinate 122,151,392 downwards.
TTGTACAGATAAACAGTGGTATACCAAGGATGGAGGATGGGGAGAGTTGTCCATCAAGGTGAGGAATATTTTATCACTGACGTTGCTTAGAACTGTCAGTGCAAGACGATAATAAAAAGCAGACCGACTTTTTCTTGCATCTGTTATTGTTTTAACATTCTACATAGACATTGCACATCCTTATTTCTTGCATTCAAGGCAAAGCACTCCAACCTCCCTTGGTACTGACCAGCTCTCTGAGTCTTTCTGTGTTCCAAGTGAATCTGCACATTGCAAACGTTTTCGTCAATAGCCTTTGATTTCTCAATCCATAAAATGGATCCACGAAGCAGAAACAATGGAGGCCAGGGGAGATTTAGATATCATTTAGTCCAATCCTCTCATTTCACAGTGAAGGAGATAGGTGGAGATAGATGACGTGATTTGTTGAAGTTGGTGCCAGAGCTAGGTCTTAACCTCAAGTCTCTGGTTCTCTGCATCCAGGGCTGTATCTAGTACAGAAAGGGGCAGAGCTAGCTCAACATTTTACAGTTATTTTTAGGTCCCCTTCCCAAGTCAACCAATAACTTTCTCTTAACTATTGAAGGCTCTAATAAAATAATGTGATATCTGCCTGAGCCTGAAGACAGCTGTCTCAGAAGAGGATCAAAATCAGCCACCCGAACACGGACTTGATAGCTCCCCTGGATTCCATTCACAGAATATTTCTGCATTATTGCAACAAAAAGTGCAAAAAAATCCCCTTTCCCAGGCATGTTGCTTCCTGCACTGCTCCAACTTTTATAGCTTCTTCAACTGGCCACTCCATGTAGCTTGTAGCATTAATTATTCTGCACTCTTCATCTGGAAGCAGAACTTCTCTAAAACCTTCAAGTTTTCCTCAGCTCCAGCCATTGCAGCAACCCCAGCACCTGGGAACCATGAGGTCATTGCCACCTTTCCAGGTCCTGTTGATATCTTAGAGATGCAGTAGTGGAAAACATTAGCATATCTGGAACTCAGTTATGTTTTTATTCTTCCATCCTTGGCCAGAAGAAAGTTTCTTTTCCCAGACCCCTGTGTTACAGAGATGGGCATGACGGCCACGGGTGCTCTCAAAAACAAGAAGATTTAACATCAGCTAGAATAGAGGTTCTAGAATGAATGAAGCAAATCAGCTGCTCCTGCACTGGAGAAAATCATGACCTGGTGCACTCCACAAGCAGGCTGATGTTTTTTCCAGTTGTCCATTATTTTTAGATTATCCATGTCATTCTTCTCATTAGCCCAAGTCATTGAGAGTTCACAGTTGGTATGGCTGAATCATTGCCCAAGTGACTCAGCCTCCTGATTAAAAACAGATCAAAAAAGCTTGTTAGTTCATCATTACTTATAGAGGAAAGGCTCAACTCCCTAATGGGATGTTCAAGGCTTTCCTAAACTGGCCCCAATCAACCTCGCCAGCTTCATCACCCATCATGACTGTAAAGCTCTTCTCTTTCCTTCTCACACTCCCACTTTCCGTGTCTAATGCTCACTCATCCTCCGGGACTCAGCTTAAGTCATCTTCTCCAAGAAGTCTACTTTGACAGCATCTGGGCTCTTACTCAGAGCTCCCTTACCTCCATCTCAGACTTGTCACTCTGCTTTCATGCTTCCTTATCTGTTTCCTCCACTAGACTGTGATCTCTAGGGGTGCCACTGCATGACAAATGTGTGACTGTGGACAAATCTTTTACCCTAAATTTCAATTTCATCATTTGTAAATGAGAATAAGAATGGTACCCTCTCCGGCAGTTATTGGAAAGAATACATGGGTTAATACATATAAAGCATTGAGTAAGCTCTCAATAAATATTTGCTATTATTATGATCAGTATTCAAGGCATAGACAAGGTTCATAATTCTTGGTCTTCCCAATACCTAACTCAACACCTGGCACACAACAAATACTCAACAATTACTTGTTGATTAAATTAATAAATAATAAATATTCCATCCAAACCTATTTGCCATTTTCTAAACACTCCATGCCTTTTATGGCTCTTTGTCCTTACACACTCTGTTTGGAACATCTGTTACTCCCTACCCCCCTTTTCTAACTTCAAGACTAAGATCAAATATCATCTCCTCTTTTCTACCTCCCTGGGCTCATGGAGCAGATTTTACTGAGTTTACACAGAACTTTGTTCATGCCATTATGATCATACTCATAGCATTATCTTACAATTATTATAATAGTTTGCTTACAATACATTAATTTCTCCATCTCTACAGTGAGCTCCTCTAGAACAACGACTGATTTATACATTCCCAAACCCAGTTCCAACTCAGTAGCTAGCACAGTGCTGGCACATTAGGCAACTAATTGACAAAGAATAGATTCCCCAGTGAGTCCAGAGGTTGATCCCAGTGTTTCAGAGACAGTGAGAAAAAATCTAAGGACCTTTCCTGGGTAGGCAGGGAATATGGCTGTGTGCTTGGAGCAACACTGCCATTTCTTTATTTCTGCTGCTTACGATGCAAACACCTTAACAACAGTAAAGCAGTCATTTAAAAGGGAAAGAAGCATCATTCACTATACTATTATGCTAACACATCAACTGCTTTCATTTTTCTTTGTTCCCCTAAATCTTCTACTTATATGCATGGATAAGTTTGCACGGTTGCACTCATAATGTAGACACATTTTAGCATATTACTTTTTTACTTAACCTTCTCTCATAACATATTTGCAAGTTACTATACTGTCTACAAAACGATTCTGGCTGCATAATATTCCATTTGATGATTTTAAGTTACCACTATTAAAAATAATGCTATATCAAATATCTTTTCGCACAGAACTTTTCTTCTTCTAATTGGTGGGATTTTTTTCAAACATTTCTTTCTAAGACTTTATAATTTTTCTGGAGCCTTGACAAAAGAGCTGACTTTTTTTTTTTTTTTTTTTTTTTTTTTTTTTGAGATGGAGTTTCGCTCTAGTCACCTAGGCTGGAGTGCAATGGTGCAATCTCGGCTCACTACAACCTGTGCCTCCTGGGTTCAAGTGATTATCCAGCCTCAGCCTCCCGAGTAGCTGGGATTACAGGCACTTGCCACCATGCCCAGCTAAATTTTTTGTACTTTTAGTAGAGACAGGGTTTCGCCATGTTGGCGAGGCTGGTCTTGAACTCCTGACCTCAGGTGATCTACCCACCTCGGCCTCCCAAAGTTCTGGGATTACAGGCGTGAGCCACCGCGAACAGCCAAGAGCTGACTTTTTCTTTTAAGTCACAACAAACAAACAATGAAGTACAGAAGGTCAGTTAAGGCAGAACCCTAGAATAATAGTTCTCAGTCTCTGGACAGGCTTTAGGATCCAGAGGATTATTTGAGGATCTTTTGAAACTACCAATGTACAAGCTTCACCCCCGATCAACTGAATCAGAATTTGAGAATGGAGCAATAGAATGTTTTAAAAGATTTCCAGGTGGTTACAATGCCAGTGAGAACCACTAGTCTAGATTCTACTCGTCTCTACCAGGTCAGATAATTAGCAAGAGCATCATGGCAAACAGTTTGATGAGTCCTTGTTCTAGAGCAGAGACTTTGATGTCACCTGCTGGAGGTGGCCTCTCTGGACTACAAGGATTAGTGATATGCAGAAGGTCATTGGAGACTCATGGGACAAATCTGACCAGTCTCTTAATTACTCATTCAAGAAGTAAGTTTTTGTTTTTTTAGACAGGGTCTCTCTCTGTTGCCTAGGCCAGAGTGCAGTGGCACAGCTGCCTGCAGCCTTGACCTCTCAGGCCCAAGCGATCCTCCTGCCTCAGCCTCTTGAGTAGCTGAGACTACAAGCATGTGCCACCATACACAGCTAAGTTTGAAATGTCTTTTGTAGAGACTGGGTCTCACGATGTCACCCAGGCTGGTCTTGAACTCCTGGGCTCAAGCGATTCTCCCACCTTGTCCTCCCAAAGTGCTGGGATTACAGGTATGAGGCAATGCGCCTGGCCAAGAAGTACTTACTGAGTGCCAAACTGAACAAAACTACATCACAGTTTTGAATTCCAGTCAAACATATCCCATGGCCTGCTCTACATTCCTGCTTAAATATAAACAGATATCTTGAACTTGACATGTTTAAAATCTAACACCTGATTTATCCTGATCAAACCAGCTGGTTCAACAGTCTTCCACATCTCAATTAATGGAACCTCCTACCTTCTGATTACTCAGGCCCCAAACGTTAGTATCATCCTTGATGCCTCTCCTTCTGTCACATTTTACATTCCAACCCATCAATGAGTCCTTCAGGTTTTCCCTTCAAAATACATCTAGAATCTAACCGCTTCTCACCACCTCCATCCACTGTCATCCTGCCTCAAGCCACCACCATTACTTGCCTGAATTATTGCAATAGCTTCTGAAAAATTCTCCCTGATTAACCCTTGCCCCTTGCAGACTTTTCTTCACATAGCAGCCAGAGTAATTTTTTAAACCATAAGTCAAATTATACCACTTGTCTCTAAAACTTCCAGTATCTTCCAATCTCACTCAGAGTATGATGTGCCAGTTTGAGCCATGGAGATCCCAGATGTTTGGTCAAACATTATTCTGGGTGTCTCAGTCAAGGTGTTTCTCAGTGACATTAACATTGGGATCTGTCGATAGTAAAGCAACTTGCCCTTCTCAGTGTGGGTGGGCCTCATCCAGTCAGTTGAAAGCTGACTAGCACAAAATTGCTGATTCTTCCACAAGTAAGGGGGGACTCCTCCTTCCTGACTGCCTTTGAGCTGAAGCACTGGTATTTTTTTCCCCACCCCTCAGGTTTGAACTAAAATATTGGTTCTTTCTAGGTCTCTGGCCTGCCAGTATGCAGACTAGAACTACACCATTGAGTCTCCTGGGTCTCTAGGGTGCCAACAGCAGATCTTGGGACTTGTCAGCCTGCATAACTGCATGAACTAATTCCTTATAGTAAGTCTGTTTATATATACACCCTGTTGATTCTGTTTCTCTGCAGAACCCTGACTAACACACAGATCCAAAGTCTTTATCAAGAACTCCAGGGTCTTATATAATCAGACCTCTTTATTACCTCTTCTTCTCCTCTCCATCTTCCTCCTCATTTCCTTCCTCTCCCCTTCAAATGCTGTGCTCCCACAATGTTGGCCTCAAATGAGTCAAACATGTGTCCACCTTGGGACTTTTGCACCTGCTGTTCCTTCTGCCTGGAAAACTCTTGTGCACAGCTCACTCCTTCACTTCCTAAAGGTTTCTTCCAGCTCACTGATGTCTTATTGGAGAGGACAACCTTGACACACCCTCTGTCCCATATAAAATAGCAACCCATCCCCGTATGACATTCCTAAGTCGTCTTCTCCTGCTTTAATTTTCTCTGTCATGCCCTTGACTGCCTGATATATTAAATATTTGTCGGCTTACTGTCTTTTTCCACACTAAAATGACTCAGACAAAAAAATACACAGAGAGAAAAACAAGTAGAAGAGGAGAATAGAGCATGAGAAGGTGTTGTCTCGAATAGGGGAGTTAGGAAAGGCCTCCTTGAGGAAATGAATTGGATACAAAGCCTAGGTGAAATGTGGGAGAATCAGGATGAAAATGGGAAAGAGAGGCTTGAACAGCGTGCCCCACTCATATCTCTTTGTCCTTCTTTATTCAGGTAAGTGCCAATGACGTCCTTCTGCGAACACCTATCGCTCCTTCCTGAAGGCTTTCCTCAGTCTACACATGGGGCAGGTCAGATGCACGGGGGCAGTGGGTGAGGATTAATACCCCTCAGCCAACAGCCCTCAGCAAATGACGGCAAGCAGTTAGACAATCAGGACCATGGATGCAGCCAATGATGGCGAGGAGTTAGAGAATAAGGACCCTGGCTTCTTCACCCTTTCGATGGGACAACTCTGAGTCATGTTCAAAACCATCTCCCAGAGTCCCCAGTGGGACTGAGCCCACATGCCCACAAGGGTAACCTGCTCCAGGACATGTTGTTTTGGCTTTCTTCCCTTCTGTACCTGCCAGTGCTTCCTGGGTTCACCACCCGCTGGATTCATTCACATTGAAATCCTCATCTCAGAACGCAGTCTAAGACAGAAGGGAACTCACCTGATTGCCGGTGGCTTTTTAGCCTTGAGATGGGGAGTCTGTGGGGGTGACATGCAGTGGGAAAGACGCCTCTGCCTGGGGGAGCTGTGTGCAGGGCTGGCCGCAGGCACAGGGAGTGGGGTGCTGCAGCTGTCTAGGGGAGGCTTGTGATCCACACATCTTTCACCACCCCACACAAAACAGAATGCAATATTCAAATCAGGCTGAGGTCCTGGAGGGAGAGAGCGGCTACACAGGCCTGGTGGTGAATCTGCAGAAGCAGATTAACCCAATCTGCATACTAAACAGCATGTAAATTACGTTATTTCAACCCATAAGTTTAGACATGTCCATAGGAATAAAAATTTATGACAGTGATAAGATGTATGGTTGGCGTAAATAAGCTAGCCCAAGCAAAATATGCTAAAAGGGCTATGGAAATTCTCCAAATTAAGTGAGTGAAGCCAGCCCCAGCCTTCAGCCTGGAGGTGAGGAAGCTGACTCCTGGCCCTCAGGGCACTCTGTTCCCTCCAGACACTGCCGGGAGAGGGAGAGAATGGTCAGTGCTCATGCAAAGATGGGGGAGTTACAACCCCTGGGAAAAGGGCTCTGCCTTTGGAAGGGGTCACCCTTAGAGATGAAGCAGAAATCATTCCAGTATCCAGGGCAAATTCTTTCAGTAATGGTAAATAATAGTGGCTAATATTTTGGGGAACATAGTATATGCCTAGCTTACTTCTGTGCCCTCTATGTCTTCTACTCATTTAATTCTTATAACCACCCCATGAGGTAGATATCATTTTGTATTCCATTTTAATATGAGGAAACTGAGGCTCAGAAGTTAATCATGCAATAAGCAGTAGAACTGAACTCAGGCAGCCTGGCCCCAGAGCCTGCATATTTAACCATAATGCTCTACTGCTTCCATTGAAAGTTATGTGGAAAAGAACTTTGGGAGTAATTTATTTCATCCCCTCACCTTACAGATGAGAAAATTGAGGCCAAGGAGATGCAGAGACTTGCCCAAGGCCATGCAGCTGAGATAGCAGAGCCAAGATCCTGTCTTAAGATTTCAGAATCATGGTCAAGGTTTTTCATGTACCTAGGGCACCTCCTCACTGTGTCACTTGCAGTGGTCTTGGAAGGCTTAAGGGGCTGGAATCAGGTAAGAACTCCCAGCCTGCATTTTCTTTCCTATATGGCCCTGAGTCACAGGCAGAGAAGGTCTGTCTTTAGTAGATGCGCAAAGGGCAGAGCAGAAGTTCAGCTTCTGCTCTCAGAAGTGTTCTTTCATAGCCAGAATACTCTACCCCGCCTGTCTGGGGTGAAAGAACTCCACAGAATGTGTACCAACCCTTGCCTCTATGGTTGGGCACCTGTTGCAAGTGTCTTGACCCTGTCACTTGGCTAAATCCTCACAATTCCCAAGGGCCAAGAATTTTTTGGCCAGGGTTCATTCAGTTGAAAGTGATCAACCCAAACTCCAACCAGCTATGCCAAAGAAGAAGTTTCTGGAGGGACTGGGAAGCCAGGATGGAGCTGGCCAGGTCCAGGAGAGACATGCTGTGTCCAAGGACTCCAACACTGTCTTGAGGACTTGATGTCTCCATCTGCTCTCCTTGTGCCTGTGGGACACACACTCAGGGAGGTGCTCTCACATACAGAACCACTTGCTTTCCTGCTCCACAGTGGAGGAGAAGGGCCCAGAGCTGTGGTGCTGAGCAACACAGGTGGTTACTTGCTACCCAGAGGCCTGTGGCTTTGGTTTGGGGGAGTGGGAACAGCGGGAGAGAGAACAGCCCCAAGCCCTCATTCTGAGCAGGGAGCAGAGACTCCCTCTCCCAGAGCCGATATGTCCGGTCTATTTACTCATTCAACAGGATGTAGGCAGCCCCTATCGTGGTCAGGCACCAGGGATACAGCCATAAACAAAACAAATGTAAATCCCATTTTACATTTACAATAAAATATGTTCTATTGGAAGAAGGGTGGAGAACAAATAAAAAGCAAAATGAGTGAGTAAAATATAAAGTGTGCAACATAGTGATAATCACAAGGAAAATAAAACAAGGAAGGGAGATACGAGTACCAGGAGGTATGTTACTAAACTGGAGGTAGAGGGTAGAGAAGAACTCACTGAGAAAGCAGCTTTCGAGCACAGAGCTGAAGGAGGCAAAGGAGGGTGCGACGCAGATGTATAGAGGAAGAGCATTTCAGGCAAAGGGAACAGCCTATGCAGAGAGCTGGAGGTGGAAGCGTGCCTGGCATGACGGAGGCACAAAGAAGGGACCAGTGTGACTAGGCAGAGTGAGAGAGAAGGAACTAGAGATAACAGGATCAGAGAAATAATGGGTGTGGCTGGGAGGCACATTTTACCTTTGGCCATATAGAAAGGGAAATGGGTTGTCACTGAAGAGTTTGGGGCACAGAAATGACATGAGCTGACACGCATTTTAAAAAGCTCACCATAGGCCGGGCATGGTGGATCACACCTGTAATCCCAGCACTTTGGGAGGCTGAGGCAGGCGGATCACGAGGTCAGGAGATCGAGACCATCCTGGCTAACACGGTGAAACCCCGTCTCTACTGAAAATACAAAAAATTAGCTGGGCGTGGCGGCACGTGCCTGTGATCTCATCTATTCAGGAGGCTGAGGGAGGAGAATCGCTTGAACCTGGGGGGCGGAGGTTTCAGTGAGCCGAGATGGCGCCACTGCACTCCAGCCTGGGCGACAGAGCGAGACTTAGTCTCAAAAAAAAACCTCACGCTGGCTGCTGGAACTGACTTGACTGTAGGGGGCGTGACTGATGCTAGGAGACTATTGTAGTAACCCAGGCAGAGATAACGGTGGCTTCCACCAGAGTGAAACAGTGGTAAGATTTGGAGCATGTTTTGAAATAGAGCCAAAATGATTTAATAATGACTGGGATGTGAATTGATAGAAAGAAAAGTGTCCAGAATGATTACAAGATTTCGAGCCTGAGCAATAGGAATGCGAGAATTATCATCAACTCAGATAAAGACTACCACGAAAGGCCGGTTTGGGAGGTGGGGAAACAGTAGAGGAAAACCCACTGACACCGGTAGGGTTCTGTGCCTACATTGAGAGGAATCACTGCACAAGATGGATGAATGGGGTACTCTGGTTGGCCAGTCTGTGTCAAGTGCCCTCCAATGTAGCAGGCAAAGCCTCATGATTGACAGCCCCATGGGATGGGAAAGCTGTAATTCCTCAAAGGAAGGGTATACCTTTCACACAGATAGAGAAGCCACAGATAGAAGCTAGGTGGCTTGTCCAGAGTCACACAATTTCTAGGAAATAGGAAATTTCTCTCCTGCCTCTCTTTACCCACATGCACAAAATCTGGCTGACTGCAGGCTGAGTCCCATCACCTGATATCAGTAAGAGCCTGCATGGTACACATTAGAATGAGCTCAAGTTGGCAAAATACACCCACAGGCACTAAACAGGGCCACCACCCATCAGAAGCAACAGCCGTCTCTGAATCCTCAGGGTCTGGCACAGTGGTAGACACATAGTAGGTGCTCCAGAAACATTTACAAATGAATGAACAAAGCGATGGAAGCCCCACCGGGCTAGCCACTGGAAAAGAGTTTCTTTCACTTAACTTCTTCCTAGGCTATAACGAGATATATGCTATGGCCCTATGCTGACCCCTCCCCTGCCCACTCCCCGGCAAAATTCTCTTTGAGCAAAATCTGTAGACATATAGAACCACTTGCTTTCCTGCTCCATAGTGGAGGAGAAGGGCCCAGAGCTGTGGTGCTGAGCAACACAGGTGGTTACTTGCTACCCGGAGGCCTGTGGCTTTGGTTTGGGGGAGTGGGAAGCTGAGCAGAGAGCCTGACCACACTCTGGCTTGTGGCAACTTCCCACCCCGGGCTCAGAAGCTACCCCTGGCTCTGGGCTGGTCCAGGGCTGGCCTAACAGCCAAGGTTCTTTCAGTGGGTCAGAAGAAGGGAAAGGAAGGCTGGGAAGGAGGAGATGAGAGAAGCAGTGCCTGGGTGCCCAGAGTCAGAGGGACAAGTGAGGCCTGTAAAATTTGGAGTCTAAATGGAGGGCAAGAGAAAAGAAGAGCAAGAAGGAAGGAGGGAGAAAGGAGGGGAGAGAGGGAGAGATTGATTCCTCCAAACCAGGCCAAGCCCCCAGGCTCTGGCTGCTCCTAGAATCGTCCTCCAGCAGAGGAGAAGTGAAAGGCCTCCTGCCAGTGGTCAGTGGGTGTGAACAGGAGAGACAGAAAGGACCATATCCTGACCCCTCTCCCCATCCTTTCTCCACCCTTCAGGCCCCAAGAGGCTGACACCAGAAGACTGTGTCACCAGGCTCCCTTGCTGTGCATCCAGTAGGGTTTGTGGGGGAGCCGGGGGGGGCGGCGAAGCAGGAACAGCTGCCAGAGTTCAGAATATGGGAGGAGAGAAAAGTCAGGGCATTTCTTCCCCATGCCCTGCCTGTTTCAGGGCCACATCTCTGGCTGTACCCCTGCATGGCTGTAGCTTCTGCAGGGTGGCCTCCTTTTCACAGTTGCTCCAGGGCGCCATTCTCTATCCCACTTCAGTCCCATCTCTCCAGCCTTAGGGATAGTGCAGCTTGTCTCTGGGTGTCCCACCATTTCCTGTTTTCCCTCCATGCTGCCCGCACTTCTGTAAATCATCCCTTCGTTAAGTCCTGTTCATTTCAACCATCTGAGATGAACCAACTGGGATGAACCCATTTTCTTTTGGAGACTGTGGCTAACGCAGGCCCCAAGCCTCCCTGAGAAATCCTGAGCACCAAACAGTGACGAAGGGGCAAATTCGCTCATCCAGGACATGGTTGCTAAAGGTCTGCTCTGGGCCAGACACAGTGAAAGGCCCAGAAATGATTCCGATTTGGGGGCCACTGTCCGGGAGCACATTGTCTAGCCAGCGCTGAGGCTGCAGAGACTTGGGGTCCCCAGCTGCATGGGGACTCCTTAGCACACCCAGCCCCTCACTGCAACCGAAGGCTGGGGCTGCTGTCTCCCTGCCCACACCCGCCTCAGGCTGCTGCTGTGTGATCACTTTTCCCTTCAAGGTTGCCCTGGATCTTTGATTTTCCTTGACTTCTGGAAAAGGATGGAGTTGGGCTGAGGGTACAGGAGAGAGGAGAGGTCCCCAGTGGGCTTTGTGTTGCTTCCATGCCTCTTAACGCTTAGGCCAGGGCCAGCACAGGGTGTGCAGCCAAAATGCATTTATCAAAGAAGCAAATGCTCCTCCTGAGTAGAGGGGCAAGCATGCAACATCCCTGCAAGGTGCAGCACTGGGCTGCACACAGGGAGAAGGAAAAGCCAAGGCCCCTGGTCCTGCTCGGCTCCGTCTTCAATCCAACAGCTGCCTTCAGACGGAAATGCTAAGTGCAGAGTAAAACAGCCAAGCAAGGGACCCCAGCTGAAGGGTCACACCCAACAGAATACACCACCAAAGAAGAGCAAGAAATTTGTGCACTGAGTGATACAAAGCTGCAGAAGACTTTATATAAGCATGATTAAGAACACAGACTCTGGAATCACACTGCCCAAGTTCAAATCCCACTTCTGCCGCTTACTTGCTGCATGACCTTGAAGTTACTTAACTGCTCTGTGCTTCACTTTCCCCACCTGTAAATTCTGTAAATTGAGAATGACGGTAGCATCTATCTCATAAGTTTGGTGGAGACTAAGTTAGTTATGAAGCTAGTAAGTTATAAAGCAAGTGCTCTTAGAACAGTCAGCCACAGGCACATAACAAGTGCTATATATGTGTTTGCTATTAGTATTTGCTATTACAAAAGAACAAAGCTGCATGGGCACAAGGGCAGACTACAAGCTGTGTAGACATGATAGTATGGAAAATTATCAGCCAAGTGACACCAAAGCACTTTTTACTTTTTGTATTTTCTACATGACAAAAGTTTTTTGACTTTTCTTGTACCATGCAACTTTGAAGGATAACCACACCTTATGCTTCAAAGTTGCACAGCTAATTTCATCTTCTTTTGAAGATGGTTTTATAATGTTTCTGATACAATTTTCTTCACTTCTATGAAGTTGAGGGGCACCTGCCAGTCCAATCCAAGAAAAGAGGAATCACAGTGTTGCCTGGAGTTGGATCTAAAGGGAGCCCTTGCCTCCCAAATGAAGACCAAATGGCAGGTGCAGAGAAGTGGTGCCCTGTAGAAATAAAGAACAAGGATTCTGGCGTTGCATTGGAGTTCAAATCCCAAATAGACCGCTGACAAGCTGTGTGACCTTGGGAAAGTGGCAACCTCCCCAAGCTTCAGTTTCTTCACCCATAGTTTGGAGACATCGCTGCCTCTTCCAGGAGCTGTAAAAAGATCAATTAAGTAAATCAAGGTCTACAGGATGCCAAATACCAAGTCTGCTTTGGCATAGGTGCCCATCGCACTTTCCACTTTCTTTTTCCTGGAGAAATGGCCCTATTACCCACAGGCTGCCTGGGCTCAAGGAAACGACAGCAGGTGGCCAGGCCCTCCTGATGTGGTCTCACTCCAGGGAGCTCTGCCTGAAGGATAGGCTGCTGGTTCGATCCCAGCTGCTCAGAGGCCCCCCTGAGCTGACCCCATTTCCAGAATTGGCTGAGGGCTCCTCAAATAAACAAATGCCTCTAGGAGGATGAAAGAAAGGCTCATGCAAAGCTTTGAAGCCTGCAATAATGCTGGACCAGCTCCTCCTCCCTGCTCAGGACATCTCCTGAAGGAGGAGATACAAAGAGAATCTGTGATGAGCAAATGAGGGACAGCCGAGGGCCAGGATTTGTATCAACAGTTTAAGTCTCTGCTTTCTTGTCAGCCCTGATGGCTGGCAGCGAGGATAATTCTAAATGAAGAATGGTTTTCAAGGAGGAGCAAGAGTCTCTCATCTGAAACAATTTGTTGTCTAAAATTGTACTGCAGAAGTTGTTTAGAAGGTGCAGATTAAGTTGTGCATAAAAATATAGTCAGCTCTTGATTATCCACATTGATGGATAATCCAAAAACAACACATATCTCAAAGTGATTTCTCTTTGGTTTCATAACACAGGATTATTTTTCCTTCAACATTTTTAGCTTTCTTCATTTAACTGTCTTTAGGATATAACCAAGGAGATAGGGGATCTATAACCTTCTGTTAATTATAAAATAACCGAGGTTTCAGCACCATGCCCTCCAAGGCGGGAGTTGCCTAGATGGAATTTGTAGATAAAAATACTATTTAGGAAAATGGTGAAAAAGAAGAAAAACTATTCAACATTTGTACTTTCTACACATAGACAAAGAAGAGGCAATTAAGAGCATAGACTCTGGAGTCAGACTGCCCAAATTCAAATCCCAGCTCTATCTTTGAGTACTTTATTTAACCTCTGGCGGCCTCGGTTTTCTCATCTGTAAACTGGGGTTAATAACAATAGCAATGTTAGAAGGCTATTGTGAGGATTAAATGAGATCATCTATGTAATATGTTTAGCATGGGGCCTGGCACACAAGAAGTATTCAATGGATGTAAATTAACACCAGTAAATGTTAGTTACAACCAGCTCTCAGCAAACTGGGCAGCTCATCTCCTGCAATTGCGCTCAGTAACGTCTTGTGGAATTCACTGAAGGACCCCAGGGACTGTGGACAGTTTGCCACCCCTCCCCCAATCCCGCAGGATGGGGGAATGATGCCAGGTTTCATGGGGAGAGAAGCAGCTGCAGCTGTGGACAGATACCGGGGTTCTCTGGAGAGCCAGCACAGCTGTTGATTCCTGTGTGTGCTGAGCAAACGGCCCACCATCCTATCTTAATTATCCTGCCTAATGGGGTAAGGCGATTATGATTCATGGAAAATTGGCTATTGGCAGCTTGGCTTAGGAAAGCAGACAGCCCTCAATGGCACAGCACAAACAGCAGGTCAGGAGAAAGACTCAAGTGAGCCCAGCTCGAGGCAGCTGCCATGTGTGAAAGTGGAGGTCAGAAGACCTTCAGCCCACTCAGATATGGCTCTGAGAGATGGGGAAGTGGAAGTAGGGGGTATAGAACTACCCAAGTAGAGTTGAGTGCAGACACCAGGAGAACTGCTGCTCTGAAGCTCAAAGGTCCAGAGTTCGTCTCAATCCTCGCCCTTCCTCTAAGGAACCCAAAAGAGCTCATGCCAAGGTGAATTTACAGAATAGCACTTACCTGGAGTAAGGTGGCCTGAATTCTAGGTCTGGCTCTGCTAGGAACTTAATAATAATAGTAGTAGTAGCAGTAGTATTAACAGCCTCTTATTATAGAATTGGATACTCTTTACATAGATGATCCATTTAATCCTCACAACAGCTTTATGAGGAGGATATTAGTTTTGTCCTCATTTTTCAGATGAGAGGATGAGTCTCCAATTATAAAAAAAATCACCTTAAGTCACCCAGCTAATAAGTGTGTGATCTGGGATTCAAACCAAAGTCCTTGTGACTCCCAAGTCCCTGCTTTTAACCAATCCCCTGAGATACTCATTTCAGTGGGACAAGCTCAGTTGCTTCATCTGTAAAGGGATATCCAGCCCAAAATTTTGAAGGAAATCCCAGAATGAAAACTGTCAGAGATAGGAGCTGCTGCCTTCTGCATTCGGCCTAAGGGCATGGGGCCAACATGCTGGAGGGAGAGAGAAGGGCTCAGGAGTCCAGGCTTGAAGGTTAACAATGGTGATTTTCTTTTCACATAGTTTATAGTAAGGGCTGTGAAGTGTCTCCCAGTGTTTTCACACACACCCTTTGAGGCCCCTCCAGACCAGGCGTTGGATCATAGAAAGCCAAGTGTCCACAGATGCCTTGGGTCAGGTGCACCACTGACACTAGGCTCAAGCCCATCCCGCAGCCTCTGCTCGGCCTCTGCCTCTGAACCTAGTCTCTGTCTGCCTCAGGCTGCCCTGCCACAGGCCACTCATGGACAATCAGTAGGCTTTATGTCTGGAGCCCACTTGAAGCTGCCCTAGACCCCAAAAGAAGAAGGACACTGAGGTACTGCTTCTGAAAGGGTTTCTGACTCTCCTCCTGTCCTTTTCTCTACCCTCACTCCCCACAGCACATCCAGATCCAGGAGCATGAGCTGGAGAGGAACAGCTCAGACAGTTCTGCCTGGGTCTGAATGAAGCTGGGCCTCCTCTTCTAGTTTGAGAGATCTAGCACCGGGCTGATCAGCACTCAGGTCACAATGGGACTCACTTCCCTTCCCCTGCTGTCCTCTCAGCCCTCCAAGAGCCTCAGCTGCAGAGCCAGCGTCACGCGCTCAGCAGACTGTTTTTTCTGAGTCTGTACACAGTCCTCAATCCTCAATCCATCATCTCTACCACATCTAGCCCATCTCTTTGTACTCTCTGTCTCCGATTTCTCTCTGCATTTACCCTGGCTGTCAACCACCAGGCTGTCCTCCATCCCCTCCCATGTGGCAAAGAATTGGAGAGAAGGGTGTCTGTGCTGGAAGGGACCTTACAGACTGTGTGGTGCAAACCTTTCATTTTATAGGTGAGGAACTGAGGCCAGAAGGCCAGCTGGACCAACGTCATGTGGTTGGTTTGAGGCAAAACTCTGGCTGGACCCAGGATTCTTGCATTCCTATCAAGGGATGCTTGTCAAGTTCTGAGAGCAAGTACCAAGCCCAGTGCCCAGGGCAGGGCTGGGCACTCAGAAGCCTCTCAACAAGGGGCTAACGGGCAGGCTGTCTTGTCTCTCCACTTGCTCTCCCTCTGGCTTGGCAGGAGGGAAATGGATTAAACAATGACTGCTGGCCTCATTGAGCCCTGCGATCCAGCGATCGCTTCTACTCAGTCTCTCCCCAATATAAAGAAAAGCTCGTGAGACTCAAGTATAGATCAGGAGATGGGCTTTGTAGCCAGTGAAGAACTTTAGCCCAAAGAAACAGGTCATATGTAATTAGCCACAGTTCCCAGAGACTGCTTCATCACCCCCTCTCCTACCTCCACTTCCACCCCTACCCCCACTCCCACCCCCCGCCCCCACCCTCAGCTCTCTGGCCTTGGCTGTCTGAGCATTTGGATCTCTGAGCCAAGAATTTGCTTCTCAGAGAGTAATTGCCCCTGGCTCCCCCTCACTTCTAATCAACAAGCCAAGGTATTAGTTCCTGGGAGCATGATTGATTTCCAGGGACTTGGAACTTAATTACATTTTAGCAAAAGTCTGTTTGGAATCCTCAGAAAAGCGAGACACTTTCAGTTCTTTGAACTTGCCATGTAGGAGGGCTTCCAGCATCTCAAATATTCAATTCATCCTTCCTGGGGCCAAAGGAGGGGCATTCTACGGCTGTCAGTTTTAATTTTTTCTTACCCAAGATCTCCACCCTCTAGAGCCTGGCCAGAGGAACTTGGCTCTCTCATGCTGAAGAATTCCTCACGTGGTCCTCCCCACACCAGCAGCCTCCCCATCATGCCCAGGGAACCATGAATCTCATCTGGGATCCAGGTCTGTGTGCTCCTTCCTGGTCTGCAGGCAAAACCGGCGACCCACCAGCTGCATCAAGCTGGTCCCAGCCTCTGGCTCCCATCTCAACCTCAGGAGGTATTCTTTTTATTATTCTAACCATCACCATCTTCATCATTATTAAAAAATACCATGATTGAGCACGCACTGTGAGCCGGGCACCGTAAGATACTTTACATACACCAGCTTGTTCCATAAAGCCCAATGAAGTAGATGTTAATCTGTTTGCTTACCAGTGAGGAAATAATGGCTCAGAGAGGTTTAGCACTTTATTCAAGATCACAGAGCTGGAATTGGGCATGTTGATCTTTCAGTGATCCCATCCCTCTGGAAAATTGCCTCAGTGGCCAGTTCAGCACATTTTCTGCTACTCTGCTGTCCTGCCCTGTCCCCTGTCTCTCCAGGACGACCTTGACCAGGACGATCACATGACCCTTCCACCCCCCAAACACCTCCCTCCTTTATAAAATAGTGTAGACCAATGGGTGAGTTCAAATCTAGTTGCTGAGTATCCATGTCAGTGAAAAATGCTGTTTCATGAAAAGAGAGAGATAGTGTGGACAGCCTTGAGGATGCACAATTTGGGGAGAAGTGTGGACACTGCCGTATAAATGGGCCAGCCTGTGACCTCTTCCACCCGTTTCCTGAGCCTGGGCCTGAGAGTTAGAGTGTTGCCCTTGGCTTTCAAGAGTACCTAATAACATCATGAAACAAATGGGTCAAAATGAAAACAACTGGTAAATCTAGGTACAGGCTAAACAGGAGTTCTTTGTGGCATTCTTGTAACTTTTCTGTAAGTATGAAATATGAAAATTAAAAGCCTTAAAAAATAGAGTTGTGGTTCAATTTATGGATCTATTTATAGTTGTTTTTGCAATTCCAGTCTATATTGGGCATTTCACATTAATGATTTAAAGCTCAAGAACAATTTTAATAACATCTATACAATAAAGCCACATGAGATTGCTTTTGAGATGACAGAGTGTTATAAATAAATAAATGCTGTAAGAAACAACTTAGGGAAATATACTTGATGACAACCACATGCTTGTCTGGCCTCCAAGAATCACATGAGCTGGATTCCTTGTCCTTGCGTGAAACCCACCTCTCAGGAGGCCTCTCACTGGAGCTGTCCCCTCCCTTGCCCTACACCCTCACCTATGCGGACTTCTGGATGAAGCCACGGCTTCCTGCCTCCGGTACTTACTCACGGCAGCTGTTTCCTCCAGATGTGCCCCTCCCCACAAATGGATCTAGTTCAGTGTCTGCCCAAGACTACAGGGTCGCACTATGTCCCAAGATGTGGCTCAAGCCCTGAACCATTGAGAGTAGCTCAGACCTGGACCCAGGCAAATCTACTGTCTTGCCCCATTGCACTCTGCCTTCCTTCACAGGCCCAGAGGTTCTGTATTACCAAACAAGATGCCAGTTCATTTGGAGGTTCTTGTTCGCAGACTCAGATTTTTGATCCTTGGATGGATTTTAGTGGTGTTTCAAATCTGGGAGCTTCCCAGGGGTTGTGGATCTGGTTAGATTGGCACAACTCTTGAGGACATATTGGGGAAGAAGCCTAATGTTTTTAGAAATAAATTTACAAACTCAGATCTTTATAGAATAGTGCAGATCAATGGGTGAGTTCAAATCTAGTTCCTGAGTATCCATGTCAGTGAAACATGCTGTTTCATTAAAAAAAAAAAAAAAAAAAGCAAAGATAGTGCGGACAGCCCTGAGGATGTTTGCATATCTAAGCAGCACAATCTGGGGAGAAGTGTGGACACTGCCATATAAATGGGCCAGGCTGTGACCTCCTCCACCCATTTCCATAGCCAATGTAGACACAGTGCCAAACAAGAACCCTCTGTCTTCAGATATTCCCAAAGGACTGGTAAGCCAGCTTCCAGGAGCTTGATTCACCATCTTGCAAATATGTTGCTCCACCCCAGCCCTGCACAGGGCACCCCTGCCTCTTCCCCTGACCCTGGCTGGGATCCAAGTCAAAGCACACATCAGGGGGTATCCTGACTCACCAACATCTGGAGTCCCTGCAAGGGCATATTCTAGAGATCATAAGATGCCAAACTCCTCCAGCTGTAGGCATCCCTGAAGACATTTGTTCTTTTGAGAGCCACCAAGTCATTGCTGGAAGTGGAGGAACAGAGAGGAAATGACAACGAAGAAAGCAAGCTGAGGACTGAGGTGGAAAAGGGAGGAGAATCCATGACTGCAGAATTTCCAAACCTTTCAGTGAGGGTAAGGGAGAGTCACCTTCTTATCTCATCCCCGCCCTCCCTGCCGGCCACTTGCCACCCCCATTTACATGGACCCATTTGTCAAATGGCCCAGAAATGTCCACAGGCAGCCAGATCTGACCTTCCCCAGAGAGCAGTGAAGGCCAGGCCTGCTCAGCAGCAAAGCCCAGCTCCAATCACCCCAGGTATAAAAGTGAAGAAGGGAAATAGCACATGGCACAAGGATGTGGCAGAGAGAAGTGAGCCTCTGAGCCTACGCCCAAGAGGGAAATCACATAAAGAGATTTTCAGGAAATCACATAAAGAGAGCACAGCCAGGGCCACCTTGAAGCCCCGCTGTGGGAGATAATGATGAAGGCCTGGTGCTTGGAGCCAGACACTCTGCAGGACGAGTACCCTTGGAAAATATGAAAGCGAGGTCAATTCCTAGCAAGACAGAAGTCAGAGCAATTTACAATATTAGGAGCAGAACTTACTGGAAGGTGGTGGGGGCTGGCAGAGGCACCCCCAAAAGGAAAGGGTATGGGAAGAAGAGACCTTGGAATCGGGCCCAGTTGCTTTGCACTGTCCAGAGATTGGGTCTGGCTGTTCTCTCATCACTCCGTTCTCTATGATCCTTTTCTGTTTCAATGCTTAGCTGCAGATTCTGATAGCTTTTTCTTATTTCCAAGTAACTGAGCAACAGTGCTTACCATCTTTACCATACCCTCTCTCTATCGCATACACACACACATTCATTTCAAAACAGTGACTCTGGGCCTCTCCTTCCTTTTGAATAAGCTGATCTTTTTCCCTATCTTGCCGCTGTCCACAGAGCCCAGCCTTCCCCCTTCACTCCTGAGACCTCTTCCTCCTAACCTTCTTCCCAGGAGGTCTTCCTGTAACTGGGAACTGGAAACTACCGGGAAAGAGACTAGGAAACAAAAGACTGTGGAGGAAACCCATGAGTTTGAGCTCAGGAGCTGCAGACTTTCTATGACTGGCCTGAAATGACAAAGAAGACAGCCCAGCAGCTGCTGCAAATGAAGCCCAGCCCCAAAGCTGAGGAAAGGGCCAGGGACAAGTGAGAGGGAGTGAGCTGATATGACAAATATCATCATCATTAAAAATACTCCCTCTTTGGTATTTACTATGTGCTAGGTACATGGCTAAACTCCCTATCCCATTTAACCTTCAAACAGCCTTTAGGTAGGAATTTTCTCCATTTACAAGTGCAAAATCCAACTTAGATAGTGATGTAATTTGCCCAAGGCCACAAACACAAATAAGACCAAGATTAGAGAAATCTGAAGCTAAGATTGTCATTGTCTGGTCCCAGTGACAATCTTAGCTTCACTACTCGTCTCCCACCTCTCACCAGCAGGCGAGAGAAGGTAGGTGTGGAGGAGGAGCTGTGCAGAAACCTCGAAAGGACTCCGTCCCCTGACTCCATCACCAGCTGAGGTAAGGGCTCCTCCCCAGTCCTGTGTCTGGGTCCAGGCTCCTCACCTGACAGCACCTGAGATCAATTCCAGGTGCATTTTTAACTTTTCCACAGCACAGATGGCCCCCTGGGCTGAGACTCAGGAACCCACCTCAACATCTGGTTCTTCTCGCTGCCTCTTACCGTGATTTTTTTTTCTTCTCCTGGCCTCATTTTATCCACCATAAAGTGGCTGACAGTTACCAGCTTTTCCTTCTGTTCTACAGAACTACCTGAGAAAGCATCAAAGATTAAAAAGAAAAGATTGACTCTCTTAAGAAGAATGATGTTAGTTGTTGTTGATATTAACATTTTACCTGAACAATAGGAGATTCCTATCCAGATCCCCTGCCCCCTCAGCTGTGGGAGTGCCATGGGGAAGAATGAGAATCAATCAATGAGCTCAAAAGTTGTAGGACTCAGAAATGGGTCAGGTGCCCTGAAAGAGCACAACCCGATAGTGCTTTTTTCCACCAGAGCAGGTCAAGACGCCAAAGGTCCGTCCAAAGCCAAGTGCAGGCAGAGGGGGTCTGTCATTTGGTAGAAAAATAAAAAGAATAAAATATGGAGGAGGAAGGGAGAAAGGATCTTGTTTCCTATATCTAAAAATGCACCGAAATGATCAAGCTTAAAAAGCTGTGTGAGCTGTTCAAAACAGACAAAAACTCTGCCTAGCCGTGTTGGGCTGGGCTGGGCTAAGAAGACACATTTCTAAAACATCAAAAGGAACATACCAGTAACTGCTTATAGCCCTCAGACCCACCTTCTCTAGGAATTTCTTTCTAGGGGGTATTTCTAGGGTCTCAGGCATGGGAAAGCCAGGGTTGGAGATTCACTTGGTCAACCACCATAGTTACCTCAATAACTAATTATCATCACCCCTGAGGGAGGTAGGAAGGATTGAGAGCCTCAGAGAAGAGAGGTTTTAATTAGCCAGCTATATGTTTTTGCACACATACAATGATGATACATCCAATCCTTCAACTAATATTTATTAATTACTTTGTACCAGACATTGTTCTATACTTCTGTGTGGGTGAGAGGTGATTAATATGTGGTCCCTGTTCCCCAGGAATTCTTGACTAGTTGAAGAAACAGACACACTAACAACTAGCCACAAGTGCACATGATGCTGAGTGCAGTCACGGAGAGATGAAGAAAGTGCTAGAGGAACATACAGGCAGGATCCAAGGAGTCTTCACAGAAGATATGACATTTGATCTGGTTATCAAAGGATGAGTAAGAATTCTCCAAGGAGACAAGAAGTATGAGAATCTTCTAGCAGAGAGAACAGCTGCAGCCAATGCAAAATGATATAAACAAGTATGAGTGATTTGGTTTGATGGGAATGTGGAATACATAGGGCCTGGTGTGGTGGGTGATGAGAAAGCATCATGAAAAAACATTTATTGGGCACTGGGCATGGGGCAGAAGGACCATTATGCTCTGTCCCTAGGGACAAACAAAATGTCCCTAATCACAGCCCCTCCAGAGGGTAGTCATGTTGGAAAGAGTACCCAGTGTTTTACTGGATTCCTAAAAGGATCATTGGGATATTTTACCAAAGTTTCCACCTCCTTCCTGAAGCTATTCTAAAATCAGAGAGATTTTACTAGCATTTGAGCAAAAAAGATCCTGGACTCTCCTCCCCCAATCCCTGAACTGAGGCTGTGCTGGTACTGGACCTGTTTACCCTCAGATACATTCCTCACCCTTCCTTTGCTCTATTCTGTGTTATGGTGAGGACAGGGGAAACTGGGCCATGCAGGTTACATCTCCCAGATTTCTGGCTGGATTCAGCCAGTGGGAGGTACTTTCAGAGGGCTAGAGGTGAGGACGAAAGCAGAAGTCAGGGTATTTCTTCCTCTCCCTCTTTGTTTCAACTAGCGCCTCTTCAGCAGCTGTGACTCCTCCATGTCCCACTAGGCACATCTACCCTGGTTCAAGTTCACACTGAACACTTCCGCCATGGTTCCAGTTTCCACCTAATGACCTCAACCTCTGGGCTCTGGTAACATCTCTCTCTCCCTTTGTCTCCCCAACCTAAGGTGGTAGCATCTTCCAATGGTTGCCGATTTCTGCATTCCCATACCATTTCCTGTTTGGCTTCCCAAATCTTCTATTACCAGTTTCTTATATTAAATTCTCTCTGTTATAAATACTTAAAGTGATCTCTGTCTTCTGATTTTTACCCTGACTGACACAGAAACTGCATTTTAGTGGTCTTGGGTCTTCCACAGCACCTAATACAGTGATTTTATGTGCTAATTTGTTAGATGAATGGATGGGTGGGTGGGTGGATGGATGATGGATGGATGGATGGATGGATGGATGGACAGGTGGATAAACAGATGGTTAATTAAATAGATGAGCAGTGGTATGACTGGATGGATGAGAGTTGAATGGATGTTCATAATTTAATGAGGATGTTTTAATTTCATAAAAATAAAGGAGTGAATTCTTTTTTTTTTTTTTTTTTTGAGACGGAGTCTGGCTCTGTCGTCCAGGCTGGAGTACAGTGGCCGGATCTCAGCTCACTGCAAGCTCCGCCTCCCGGGTTTACGCCATTCTCCTGCCTCAGCCTCCCGAGTAGCTGGGACTACAGGCGCCCGCCACCTCGCCCGGCTAGTTTTTGTATTTTTTAGTAGAGACGGGGTTTCACCGTGTTAGCCAGGATGGTCTCGATCTCCTGACCTCGTGATCCGCCCGTCTCGGCCTCCCAAAGTGCTGGGATTACAGGCTTGAGCCACCGCGCCCGGCCAAAGGAGTGAATTCTAAAAGAACTATGCAGAAAGTGATTCCGAGACATACAAAAATGGCCAGAAATTTAGAACAGCTGTGCTGCCACAAGTCAAGCCCAAAAAGAATCCAGCTGCTGGAAAAGCACAAGAAGAGAAGAAGACTTTGTGAAATTTATTTCTTGTTGCATCTGAATTGAGTCACTCATTTCTTCATTCTTTTTCTGGATCTCTTTCTATAATGGCAGAGGGTGGCAGGGGGAAGGTGTGTTTATGGCAAATAGTCCTAATTTTCATCTGGCAGACGTTTCCATCCCTTTTATTATGCCTAAGCCTCTGCAAAATGAAGGAGATTTAATGGAAAGAACCTCATCACCATTGATTCGTAGTCATGTACACTTGAAGAAGATGCCAAATGGCTACAGTCCTGGGCTGGAAAGAACCTGATTGGCCAGACAACTATAGTCTGTAGGGTTCTTAGGGACTTTTAACAATTACATTCTCAGAACCCTGCATCCTTTTTCTGAGTATATTGCCTTGAATAATTAACAACATAGAGACCAAGCCCTTCCAAAGCCACTTTGTTCATTCTCCTCATTAGCAGGGTTGTACTGAAAGATATTCAATAAAAGATGTTTCTATCTTAGCCACTGACACTGGCATATGAGAGCATTGAGCATCCAAGTTCCTGGATCTGCCACTTATCTGCTGAGTACCACAGCAAAGTCAGCACCTTTCCATGAGCTTAAGATTCTTTGCCCTCTCCTTCACCAAATGTTTATGAATACCAGATGAGATGATTGTGAAAGACAGTTGAAAACCATAAAACTCAATACCATGATGTCATCTGTTTTATGGTCAATCAGTTGCCTACACAGATCTAACCTATTAATAAAAGCCTCTAGTTGAACTGTAATCCCAGGTCATCTTGTCCTGTCATCTAGAATGGATCTTCCTACTGACAAATCAGAAAACAATAGGTCATATTAAGAGTAAGAAAGAAACAAAAGTTTACTTAATAAAAGGGACTCCCACCAATCAGATTTGTACTGATAAAAAATTACTGAAATCAGTGGAGTGTGCCTTGGCTTCCTCACCTCCTGGTACTCTCCTCCTTACCCCAAGAAAAATTCCTCATCTAAGGTTCCCTCCAAAGACCGCTGCTCTGAGTCTACCAAATGCCGTTCGTTCTTCTCATTTCCCTGCATCAGCCTCGTCCTCTTCCAGTGCTGCTGATCTCCTCTCATTGTCATAATTCAAAAGTGCTAATTGGGGCCGGGTATGGTCTCACGCCTGTAATCCCAGCACTTTGGGAGGTTGAGGCGGGCTGGATCACCTGAGATGGCGAGTTCGAGACCAGCCTGGCCAACGTGATGAAACCCAGTGTCTACTAAAAATACAAAAAAAAAAAAAAAAAAAAAAAAAAACAGCCGGGCGTAGTGGCAGGCGCCTGTAATCCTAGCTACTCAGGAGGCTGAAGCAGGAGAAATGCTTGAACCCGGGAGGCAGAGGTTGCAGTGAGCCGAGATCACGCCATTGCACTCCAGCCTGGGTGACAGAGCAAGGCTCCATCTCAAAAAAAAAAAAAAAAAAAAAGTTGCCAGTCAGGTCAAGTCACACTAAGATATAGTACGATGCAGTGGTACCCCTGTACTCCTCTCATGTGTGGAGCCCTAACCTTCTAAAGGCTGACCATTAGTCCCAATGTCTTCAGATAATGTTTCAGACAGAGCAGAGGAGATATTTGGAGAGTGGAAGGTGGAAGAGAAGGCCTTTAAGAAAGCCCCAGTTACACTTCTAGGAACAAATTATTCAGACTCAAAGTAAGCCCAAGTGGTACTGAGGAGAATCTTTCCTTCCTTCTACTGTTCTTTCTCCCAGCCCAATTCAAAGTTGTAAGTCAGAAGTAAATTTCTCCAGAGGATTTTTACCCCCTCATATCTAAGGGGATACAGATGTAGGTTCTTTGTGTTGACAGCTCTTGGAAGGGGAGCAATTTCCTCCCTATCCAAGACCAGTTTGTAGTCAACTCCCAGGCATTCTCATGAGGACGAACCATTTTATAAAACTTCTCTGAGTTCATGCCAGGCTGGCCTCCCCTGCCATATTGGCTGTGCCCTTGCTTCCTCTCTGCACCATGGGTTAGTGATTGTTCAACGCATAAAACTACTTTTCGGATTAGCTACAACAAGGCATAAGGAAATAAGGATGTCTGTTGGCACTGACTCATACCATGTATTGCAGAGCCAATTTAAATGATCAAGTCAATCAGTACTTATTGAGCATCAGCCAGCTATTCTCTGCTCAGAATATGCACTCCTCACTTCCCCTTCACAGCCCTTTTTGAGACCCTCCCCTTACTGACCCCACCACCACCATTATCACTATCACTAATAATCAATTTGACACCCCTCCAGGAGCTGCCCAGAATTTCAGCACTGCATGTCAAACTAAGTGGGGGTGAGGGTGGGGGTTAACTGGCTTCCTTTTTCTCCCTTCGCCAGAAGCAGATGGGAAAGGTGGGAGGAAAGGGATTGCTTATTTTCTAATCTTGCCCAAAGCCATCTCTATTTTGAGGGTCAGTTCCCTCCATCCTCATCCCAAGCCCAACATTAACTTGACTGACAGTGGCCCCCATCTCAGCATAGTTCCAAGAGGCTCTAACTGACCTTGTTTACATTGCATGGAAATGCGTCTGCACTGCAGAACTTTCAGTTTCAGGATTTTGCAAATTTTATGAGAATTTTCAGACAAGCTGATTTTTAGCTCCCCCTTTCCCCTCCAGCTAAAATCAAGATCTTTCATCCAGCTCTGATCTCAGAGGGACTTTTTTCTCAGCACTTAGGACATGATTAAATAACAGGCACGCGTGCACATACCAGCCCAAAACCCTTTTATTTCCCAGATCTTTCTTCAGTAACGAAGCCTGAAATGGAAAACTACTGTGCAAAGAAACTGTAGCTGCAAGAGGAAGAGGAATAATCAACATGCCAGCCCGGCTCCTTCTGGAGAGCGAGGTGAGAAGTTTGCTCCCGAAACAAGGGCAAATAAAATGTATGTATCAAATGAAAGCCTTTCCAAGGAGAACTTTGGGAGGTTTAGTGATTACTAGTTGGGGGTCCATTAGCTGTAGATAAGGGGGAGTCAGGAAACATCTATCTTCCATACTCTCCAGAGAGCCTGAAAGGGTAAGAAGAGCACTGGCTGCCAGGAGCATTGTTTTCATTGTCCAGTTGATGTGATCATTAACTCTTCCAATTATGGCAATATAAAGAAATCATTAAAATGCAATTATTACAGTTGTATAAGTTTATGGCTGCGTAACTACATCAAAAGGCCACCTTTGCAGGTCTTTATGTGCTCCATAAACCTGAATAAATTGCAGCAAAGAGAAAAAGATTACTTCAATATGAATCAAAAAGCAAATTCAAAAGTTTTGTGCTACTCTGTGGAGATAGCAGCAATGAATGGCTTGGGTCCTTCATGACCCCTGGCCTGCTAGGTGCCTACAAGAGTTTTCTCTTTGCTCTAGGTTTGCATCTGCCATGACCTGTCTTTGGTCAAACTGAGCCAAACAAATGAAAGCCAATTAAGTGCTTTAAAAAAAAGTTATCACTACCTCATACATTTATATAATGTTGTATAGTTCTCACATTTAACAACTTTATGGCACGATAAGATAATTAGCCCCATTAAATAAATTAAAAGCTAATAATCAAATAATTTTTAAGGAATTTGTCTAAGGTCACATGGTGGGCTGGATACCGTCAGTTTGTCCCCCACTACCCCACCCCAGACCCACTCTCCGCCCTTCTCCACCCTGCCCTGTGCCCTAGGAGGCTGACTTCTAGGGAGTGCATCCATAGGTCCCCTACCCTCTGATTTAGAGTTGGATTAGGCCAGTGGGAGGCAATAGCAAGAAAACAGAGGGTGGGAGAAGAGAGAAATTGGGATTTTTCCTCCCCTCACCCCTCCTTGTGGGGTCGTAGTCCGGCAGTGACCACTCTCCTCTGTCTACAGCCTCAGGGGCTGTCAGGCAGCCCTCTCTCAGTGATAGCCAGGGGCCTCTCCAGGTTCTGACCATTGGTCCCTCCCTTTGTTCCTGCAGGCCTAGAGATGGTAGCAGTGTCCCTGATATTGCTGGTCCCAGAGAGCATCACCATTCCTGGTTGATTTCCCTTCCTCCCGATGCATATCCCTTCTTTAAACCCTCTTCATTGTTTCTTTTGAATGTGCTCATTGTTTCCTGCGAGGTCTCTGACTGCGACACACAACTAATGAGTGCTGGGACCTGGACTAGAACCCAAATCATCAAAAACCCTAGGAGTCCAGGCCTCAATAATTTAGAAAATTTAATTTGCTCCAGACTCAGACATGCTAATTGTCATCACCATCAAAGTTCTACTTATTTTACTTGGCACTGTGCTGGGCCACTTACAGAGAGAATTATAAGAAGAAAAACCCTGCCATCCAGGAACCTTCATGCTGAGTCAAGCACGCTGAGATAAACTACTACGTATAGTACATGCATGGGACGGAGACATCCCAAACTACTGCCTGGGTAGACAGTGATGGGTTGAGAGGTCGTTGTGTGGAGTGAGGGTAAATGCATTGAGAGTCGAGGACTGAATATCTAGAAAAGCAGATGTTCTGTTTCCAAACTGGGTAGATGAGAGCAATTGGTCAGATCATTCAAAATTGCAAATGATCCTGAAACATTTCTGTTTGGCCTAGACATGTATAATTAGACAATATGTCATTGATTTGTTTGGGGATTTCTGCTGCAGATATGCCTACCTAATTAATTTTTATTAGACTAATAGTGAAGAGAGTTAATATTCTTGAAGTTCACACACACCACTGCCACCTGGGAGGTAGAAACAAGGGAATTTGGCCTCTAGTACTCCTGAAAGTGGGCTAAAGAGCAGATTACCGGTACATAGCCCACCATAGTCCACTGCCCACTTTTACGTAGGCCTGAAAACATTTTCACTCTGTAAGACCTGAGATCACAGGTTGTGAAATGCAGTTCAGCTTCTCAGGACACAGCAGGCCCTTCCTGATCTACATGGCTCTATACTCCTTCCTCTGAGGATTCAAATGCCTCAGAATAGCAACTTGGATCATAGACAGAGGCAGCAGTAAAAACCTGGTGTGGCTGGAGGTCAGAAGACCCTGGTTTTTGTCCATCTAAGTTAGGTCTCTCTGAGGAAGTCTCTGAGTTTTGCTGAATTTTAGTGTTCTATGTTTTAAGATGGAGAAAATAATACTTACATCAAGAGTTCAAGTGAGACACTGTGCCTGGCCTTTAGAGCACTTGCAATGATGAGCAAATGCTTTGTAAATGCTAACTTCTATATGTCAGCAATATTAGTATAGACTTTTAGTGTTGGAATCAGTCTTGCTCAGTTTGCAGGTAAGTTATACTGAATTCCAGCCATTGTAAGTTAATAGTGCTCTGATTTTTTCTTTTACGAATAATGACAGCTAATAGTTCTATGGTGCTTACTATCCACCAGACTATATTCTAAGCACTTTACAAAGATAAAACCATTTAATCCTTGCAATTACCCTCACAAAATAGGTACTATAATGGTCTCCATTCTAGAGATGAAAAACCCAGACTCAGAGAGGTCACATAGCTAATAAGTAGCAGGGCTGGGATTCAAATTCTGGGTCTGGTTCCAGAATCTGTGCTCTTTACCACAGTACCCTTTTGCCACGAGAATTACTGGGCAGCAAGGGAAAACCTAGTGTGCCAGAAAAATAATACAAATTATATGGTATCAGAGAGCTTTCTGGCTGAAGTGATGGAAGAAATTGTGCACAGAGAGATAAGATGGAAGAGGAACAGAGTAAGCAAAGGCATAGAGGTGGGAAGCTGCAGGATGTATATAAAAAAAAACAGCAAGTAGTTCCATCTGGGGTCATGAAGAGGCTTATGGGAGACAAGAAGTAACATTTTGAAGATGGGTTACAGTGAGGCAACCCCAGAATTTTCGGCTAAGCTACATAGATTTTTTCCTCCCTAGAGGGAATGGGGAGCTGCTAAAAGTGTTTGGGCAAGAGTTCAACAGGATCAGAATTGTGTCCGAGAAAGAGTTAATGTGACAGCTGTGTGTAGGATGGTGCCAAAGGCAGAGACTGCAGGCAGGCAGACCACGTGTCCCAACCATCTAATGGGCTGCTCTCCACCCACTGAGATAAATAAAGACTTGTTGACTGACTGACAGATAGGCTGATTGACACACTGCCTCCAAACCATAAACCATCACCATCAGAGAACCCCTCCTTCATCATCAACCCACAATGGCAGCTCTGCCTGAAAGTAGGCAAGGACTCTGAGGCTAAAGTAATTGGACAGAGCCACAATGCTGTATTTGTAAACGGAGAAGGGCCAAAAACTAGGAGACTCTCCACCAAAAACACCTCGAAGGAGGGAGACCAATAGCAAGAGAAACACCCCCCAGTGAACGGAACGTAACCCCAATTCTTTTTCCTTTTTTCTTGTATTCCTTCATCATGAAGGGAAAATGCATGGCAGCTGCGTAAAAAATGATGGTTTTATTTCCACATGTGAGGTTGTCAGGGAATTTGGCTATAACCTTTTATTAGACATTAATAATTTAGAAAAGGAAGAAGCATTCCCCAGTCAAATCTAATCTCGCACAAATAAATACTTTGCAGGGGAACGAAAGCGTCACATTCATCCTGGGATGAGCAGGTGATTATCAAGCCTCCGCACGTTGCCGGCATCCATCAGCTAGGCCATTCACTCTGGTTAATGGCAATTGCATTACTTTCCTTGGGTCTGTTTTCAGCAGTTAGATTCGTAGTTCTGGGTGAATCTCTCCTATACTGACTCTCCAAGGCTTCCTCTATGTGTCTGTGAGGATCTATGTTCTCTGTGTGTTTGAGTGTGTGCCGCAACAGTTATATAGAGGAAATAGTCTGGAGGGCTTGATGTTCATCAACAGGCTAACGTCCAGTATTAACCCAAGAGGCCCCCTGCAGCTTAATGTTCAATTAAGGCCAAAACATTCACTTTAGAGTGCAGAAGCAACTTTCACGTCATGCTCACAAGGAGGGGCACCAGTGTACAAAAAGCCCTGGTTGACTAGATGCATTTGAGTATTTGCTTCACGAATTAGGCATTTTTTGTCCCACGGTTCACATTTACAACTGGACACGAGTCAGCTCTTTGCAGCACTGTGCATATTGTCAGCTATTAGCCTGCTCTTACATGTTAGTCATAACGTTTTAGACATTCTTATATTGAGGTTTCTGATTGCAAAGGCACCCCTTCCCTTAGTAAAAGGAAGTGGGCATTAAGGAAGCAAGGATGAAGTAGATAATATAACCAAGAGAGGAATGTGTTGACTAGCAAGTATAACTGAGCTAATTTTTTCACTGTAAACAAACGTAGTCACTATGATACATTTTCCCACTGTCTGTCCTGGGTCCATGGACCAGATAAGAAGCTTGGCCACAGGTCTGCCTCACTTGGCAGAATGAAGGTTTATTCTCATTCACTTTTCTACTACTCTCTTAATGTCAACCTTCCCACCCTCAGGTGAAGCAATTCTCCTCAACCAGGCCAGGTCCCTGGACAAAGCCATAAGGATCTCAGGCAGCTGCCACTCTCCCTACAAAGTGCCCAAAAATGAGGATAGCTCAGTAACCTACTGGTAAACCAGTTCTCCAAGTGGGCAGGAAACACAAACGCTGAGTTACAGTATTTGCCCATTTCCATGATGTAAATACGCCCACTACAGCCAATTTCAAGGAATCAACAGTTTAACAGCCAGCTTTTAACATTCCTGAACATTTAACAATCCGCCAGTGAGAGTCAACTTCAGCACAGCACTACCAGATATCCATGCCCCGCACTGTCCCTGAAGGCCTCCGGGCTTAGACAGGTGGTGGGATGCCCTACGCACTTGCCGTTCAGCCCCTGGAGTGTGTGCAACAGCAGAACCCAACATGCTTCCTAATCAACATCTTGTTCAGAAAGTGTCACTTGCCATAAATATAGGCTTTTAACCTGTCTTCTTGGCAGCCACCTCTGGGAGTAGGGACAGGGAATTCATCATAAATTTCAGAGCTGGTAGATTTCAAGGGAGCAGGAGAGGCTCTTCATCCACAGGAACTGTGGAGGGAGCATGTCTCCCAATCCCCATCACAGAGGAGGAGGACAACTATCCAGCCTTTTCAGTGTCTGTCACTGTTCTGAGAGTCCAGGCCAGAGAGAAACACAGCCTGGATTTTGTTTACATAAAGTACAAGAGGGAGAGTAAGGGAATACTGACCTCAGTGGTTTGGAGATTGGAGATCTGCACCGGTTCAGACTTGGAAACCCATCAACAGTTATTAAGGGGATTACAGGAAACATTTTGTAAGCATAAAAGCTGTTGCCAGAGGCTAGAGAGAGGAAACAAACAAAACACAGAAACAGGGAGCTGGGAACTGAGACAGGGTCAGAGACAGAAATGAAAGGGGAGAGAGACAGGAACAGATGGATAGAGATGGTACTGAACCAGAGCCTGTTAAACTTAAAAAGCCTGAGATGGACATATTTCTTTATTGATCCCAAGCTCTTGGGTGCAGTTCAAACCCCATTCAACCAATGCTCCCTATCGCCTACCTCAATTCATGGTTTAATTTTTCATCAGAGCTGACAACATACCCTCCACTTTGTTCAGACTCATAGGCCCTAGCAAAATGCTCTAACCCGACTCTGTGGCTTTCTGTAGGGCATTTCCCTTCTAGAAACATTGTCTTCCCTTCCAAATGACTTTATCTTTCCCCAAACTCATTCTAACCCTCACTTCGTCCAGACTTTCCCGGTTAACTGCCCTGGCTTTGAGCACTTTATTTCTCTCTTGCTCCCTTACCACTTAGGTGTTCAGTTTGGACAAACCTTTATCCTGGTGATCTAATACAATTCTGCAACTATGCAGTGATGTGACTGACCTTAGACAAGTCGGGTCCCTTCCTTGCACCTCCATTTCTTCAGCTGTTTGAGGAAATATCTGACTGGATGACTTAGTTTCTTTGCAGCTCTGACATTTATCAACTGTAAGCGACAGGGTCCACAAAGAACAAGATCAACGAATGGAGAAATGTGCCAATGAGAGAGGGACAGATTTATGGGTGGCCAAATGAGGTCTGAGAGAAATTGATGGCAACAGTGTGGCCATGATGTGTAGTTGTCTCACTAGCTGCTCTTCCCCTCTCCCACAATAACAGTTGTCTACCCAGAGTAAAGGCTATATATCCCGACTTAATTTACTATACTTGACTAAGTACTGGCCTAACAGACACAAACAAAAGTGATTCATAGCAGCTTCTAGGACCCTGTCTTATAAAATAGCTCATGCTCATCCTTTGTTCCCCTTTCTTCTTTAGTCCTTTCTCCATCTTGCTGCCTGGAATGTGGATGTGATGGCTGGGGCACTAGCCTCCCTCTTGGTCTATTAGGATGAGAACTACAAGGAGTTGGAAAGCTCCTGCATCTGGGAAGACGTCACAGAACAGAACCTCCCTTCCAGTTCCAAACTAGATCCCTCTGGACTTTTCCTGAGAAAGCGATAAACTTTCTTGTTTAAGCCACAGTTATTTGGGGTGTCTGTTACTTAAAGCACAATGTAATCTTAAATGATTCAAAGGACATTCTAAGGTTGAGGAGGAATTACCAAGAAGCCCAGTCAGATGGTGAAAGGTGACTGGTGTCTGTGGCTAATAGACCACACATTACAAGAAACAGGGAAAGGGCTGGCAACAAGGGCAGTGTAATCTCCTAGTTTCTTCACTACCAGTCTCAGACATTTGTGAGCAGTTTACAAGGCCCATCTTTAAAGCCTGTCTCCAGCAAACCTCTTTTTGTCCAGCCCAGCACCTCCAGGACCTCCTGTCCTCAAAGCTCCTGGGACACTCTATATTACTTATTTGGCACTTGCCAACATGCCTGATACTGTCTTTTTGAGTGTTTCCAACTTCCAATCCCAGCTAGATTATATGCTCCTTGAGAAAAGAGATTTTTCTTGCTTTTCCCCACAGACGCAATGATGACATCTCAAGTTTTCTGGGCAGACTAGATTTCAAATATTCTGTCCTGGTGCTCCCTAAATTTAAAAAAAGTTAATGTTTAAACTACATCTGCAAAACAATCTTTTTTAACCTAATACCAGAACAAAAATCCCAATTTGGGACTCAGAAAATCTGATTCCCATATTCACAGACCTTCCTAGATGCTCAGTTAGATGCTCCTAGATGCTTCAACACTTGATGGATTGAAAGTGTCTTGACAAGGGCCCAAGGGCATCTAAGTGGAGAGAATGATGTACAGGAATAGGGAAGGTTATGAAGCATGACGGGTGGAGGGAATGTGATTGACAGGGTATCATCAGGACTGGGAGAAGATTCTGGGCCTAGACAGTGACCAATGGGCCATCACACAGGGAGAATAGCAGCTTTCCTGATAATGCATAAAACCTGTGCTAGGTATCTGGGACCTTGCTTAGTGGGAAACTGGGAAGGGTCTTTTTTTAAGCGATAAAATTCATGGCCAGACTTCCTGTTAAAGGTAGTGAACTGAAGACACACATCTAATTTCACTCCCTCCCCAAGCCTCACTAAAATTACAGCAAAGGGATTGTTTACAAAGGTGTAAACCCACAAGGACAAGGCAAAATGGGAAAGGAGAAAATAGCAATAAAATTGTGGAAGCTGCAAAGTGGATGGGCAAAGGATAATGAACTTGACAGATTTGAGAAATCTAAGTGAGGAAAGCTAAAAGTCAACCTGATGTATACCACAGAATCCTCAAAATGCCCTGGCATTGGCAGCACAAAATATTTCTGGAAGTAGAGGTGAAGAGAAGTTGTCAAAATAAGGAGAACAGGTAGAAAGCTGTTTCAGGAGCAGCAGCTCTCAAACCTCCTCCATTCCAGCACCGGGCAGTGCCCATCCCCCATGCTGGCAAGAGACTGCAAGTTTACTGTCTGCAGAGGGTGAACCCGGGGGCTCCTAGGTGCCACTGTGAAAGGTTCACTCTACCAGAACAGAGAGGCCAAACTCTGGCATTCCAAGTGCTTTTCCAACATTATGAGACATTGAACAAGAGCTCATGTAAGAATTAGAAAATAGAGACCAAAAGAAAGAGAACAAAGCAACTAAAAATGTCTGAAGCTATGAAGAAGACCACTTTATAACTAGACCTCATTAGAAAGTGCCAGCAGTTCACATCCTTGGCTCCATTGGCCCTTCACTTGCCTCTCTGTGCCTGGGAAGACCGACAGCACACAGCCATGAATGTCAGTTTGAGGGGCCTTACACCATGTCTGTCCAATAGTTCTCACACTTAGCTCTGGGGAACCTGGGCTTCCAAGAGCCCTTCAAGGGCCATGGTAAGGGGAGGAGAGAGGCTGAGCAGGCAGGACTCTGGCTCCTGTCCTGCTTCAACCAATACAGCTTTTTTTGACTGGTTTTAAAACCAGAGTTTCTTGTAAATTCTTGTTTAAAAGGTAGTTCTCTTGTTTTTTAAAAAATTATTTTAAATGCTATAAGTGACAGATCAAATTCAGGCCCTATTTTGGGAGATGAGGAAACCTAGGAGCTTGTTATGAGTCAGCCTCCTGCCAGAGTTAATGCTGGCTGTGCAGTGGCCCCAGCAGATGCCAGGGCTGTCAGATAGCCAAACAAAGTCTCTGGGGCCCAGACCATGAGCTCTCTCTCCCTGGAGACCAATGACCCTTCAGCCTGGTGGCTGGCCTCCTGCTGTCCTCTTCCTCCTGTTGATGCTCTAGGGAAGTCCCCCCAGCCCTGAGGCCTGACAGCCCTACTGTTCTGCCCATTCTGCCAGAGACACTCCCCTGTACCCCTGACAAAACCTGAGTCTGGCTGGTGATGGAATATAAGACACTGGACAGTCTGGTCGCGGTGGCTCACGCCTGTAATTCCAGCACTTTGGGAGGCCGAGGTGGGCGAATCACCTGAGGTCAGGAGTTCAAGACCAGCCTGACCCACACAGAGAAACCCCATCGCTACTAAAAGTACAAAATTAGCTGGGCTTGGTGGTGCATGCCCATAATCCCAGCTACTTGGGAAGGCTGAGGCAGGAGAATCGCTTGAAGCTGGGAGGTGGAGGTTGTGGTGAGCCGAGATCGCGCCACTACACTCCAGCCTGGGCAACAAGAGCAAAACTCTGTCTCAAAAAACAAACAAACAAACAAAAACACTGAACATACCAGTTTTCCTGAAAAGGCAGAGAAAGGAAAGCCAAGATCACTCAGAAATGTTCTCCTTTCTAATAGGTTTGAGTCCCTGACACCGTCTATGTCTTCACTGGACTCATGCCCCAGGACATATGGATTCCCCTCCCCTCTTCCACCTTTCTGATCTTTCTTCTCCCCATTTTGAAAGCACTCTAGAGACTGGGTGATACTGCTTGTTGGCTCTCCCTGAGGGATAATGCAAACTCAGCAGCCCTTATCTTGACAATTCAGTCCAAGAACTGACTCGGCAGAGGATGCCTGTGACATGCTTGCAGAAACTGGAGTAATTTTTGATGTGCTTGTACAAACTGGAGTAATTGGCCATATTGCCACCCAGTCCCGTCCTCCCCCAGCAGGCTTTGAGTACAGAGAGGGCAAGCTTGTTGGTTAAATGATGTCTGTTTGGCATCATCGCCCAAGCCTCACACAACCCGGCAGAGATACAGGGGTATTTGATGATAAGACAGACACTTGGCTTGCTCTCTGATGTACTCTCCACCTCAGGTCAGCAATAAAGTCTTTGGATCTCCTGCCTTGTTTCTGCCTTCTGGAAAAGAAAACACAATACACGTACTGTTTAAGTCATTCTACAACTAAAACGTAAGCTCATTGAGGGTCCGTTTTTTGTGTGTTTTGTTCATGGTTATATCCAGTGCCTAAGATAGAGCCTGGCATAAACTGCGTATTCAATATACGTGGATGAGATGAATGAACCAATCTTTCTGCCATGGTTTGAATGTATGTGTCCCTCCAAAATCCATATTTTGGAACCTAATACCCGATAGATAGTATTAATAGGTTGGGTATTTAAAAGGTGATTAAGTCATGAAGGGGAATCCTCAGAAATTAGATTGATGCCCTTATAGAAGATGTTGAAGGGAGCACCCTACTCCCTTTCTGCCCCTTCTGCCATGTGAGAGGATGCAACAAGAAAACATACGTCCTCACCAGACACTAAATCTGCTGGCGCCTTGATCTTGATCTTGGACTTTACAGCCTCCAGAACTGTGAGAAATAGATTTCTTTTCTTTTCACCAAATATATTCCCAGACTTTAAGAAGAGAGAAGTAAATTTCCTTTATTTATGAATTACCCAATTTGTGGTAATTTGTTAAAGCAGCAGGAACAAACTAAGACATTTTCTCTCACTCTCTCCTCCTGAAAGCCTTCCCCATGAAAGTCCTGGCCCACTCTCAGAGTGAAGTCCAAGTCGTGGAGCAGGATACTTAAAAGACAGAGAATCCTGCAATCTAAGTGGAGCAGGGAAGGAGAGAAGAGAGCGCTCCCCAAGATCCCTCCAGGCTTTGTGATTAATGACTCCACCAAAGCAGCTCCCTTTAAGTACCAGGACCATTTGCTAAGGGTGAATGACAATATGGTAATTTAGAAAGAAAATAAAATGATCAGAACCTTCGAGAGAGTTCCAGAGGGAGCTGAAGCAAGAGAATCCAAGCCTTCCTCATAAATCAACTTCAGCTTCAGAGTATGTGGCCTCCGAACTGGAGTCTGCCATGGTCTCCACAGATCTCTGCTATTCTCAGACGCTTTACCAAGCAACTGAGCACTGTGAGAGTAACCTCCAACATGCTAGCAGAAGTCTGTGAGGACACAGAGGTAGTGGTGGCCATTAGCAGGGAGGGGCACTGGCTCTTCCTAGCCACCTTCTCCCAGGCCCCATCACATGAGCTGAGCTGACTTGCTCAGGAGGCAGTTCTCCGCATCACCTCTGCCCAACCACACTGGCAGAGCTCCTCGTGGGCCCCCACCCAAGCCCTTGGATCTATGCTGCATGGGAAGGTACACAACATCCCCAGGGCACAGAGAGTCCATGCAGTCCACGGAGCACCCTGCAACTCTTACCACTCACCTGGCTGTAGGCCCAGAAAGTTGTCTGATTACCACTTTTCCTTTCCTTTCTTTCATTTAAAGATTTACAAAATAAAATAAAACAGTTTAATTCTGTCAAATTCCTGAGGTTTGCCTTGCGGTAACAACAACAAAAAGCCCAATGAGGACAAAAGACAGTATTTCTTATATCCAAGTGATCCAGATCATTTGGTGGTTGGCAAGGAATCGGGGGAGGATGGGAGGGAGTGGACTGAAATGGGGCAGACGAGCAGCAGTGGACACAATGCAGAGTGAGAGAGAGCCACCTGGACCATATCTTCCAGGAAGAGATCTGCAGTGTTTCAGAAGCAGCATAGGAAGCCTGTGCTCCTTCACATCTTCCATCTCCCCAGTAAAACCAGTAGGTCACCTCCCATGCCCCAACCAGGTGTTCCTGAGGTGTGAAACTTTTCTATGTTGTGACTATGGATGATCCTGGAAAAAGCCTTACCTTTAACAGGGACCAGCCAACACCAAGATTATCAGTTGACACTTAAGCAGAAATGTGTTAACAGTCAGCAGCTAAGCACAGAGGACAGAGACGACATCAGAAGAAAAGAAATGCATACAGGTAAGGGGTGTGAAAGATCACGAGGGACAAGCTGTCCCTTTTCAGAAGTTTGGCAGCACCTGATGTGTCACCTTTGGAGGATGTTATGGTTTCATTCCATCCATCCTCTACACACATTCACTACTGTCTGCTATATGCCAAGTGCTTTACTGAGCATTGGAATGACGGAGATGAGAAGATCTGTCCTTACCCTCAGAAAGCCATGATCAAGGAAGGAGGAGCACCACTGTAAACCACTAACTAAATAATAAAACAAAGTCAGTGCCAAAGGCTGTGAGAACAAGGAGTAAAGAAATGATGAATTTTTAATGAAGTTTCAAATAACTTCACCATGAGGTAGCATTTGAGCTGAAACTTTAGAGAAAAGAAAGTTTTACAGGATATTATGGGCTGAGAACTGGGGAGCAAAGGGGCATTCAAAATGGTATGTTGGTTTCCTGGGGCTGCTGTAACAAATTATGTCAAGCTGCATGGCTTAAGACAACAGAAATTTATTCTCTCACATTTTAGAAGGCCAGAATCCAAAATCATGGTGTCAGTAGAGTTGATTTCTTCTGAAGGATAGGAGGAAGAACTGTCTCATGCCTCTCTCCTAGCTTCTGGTGGTTGTTGGCAGTCCTTGATGTTCCCTGGCTTGTAGATGCATCATCACTCCAATCTCCGCCTCCGTCTTCTCATCATTCTCATCACCTTCTCTGTGTGTCTCTCTGTGTCCCCTCCTCTTCTTAGAAAGTTGTCTGTTCTGATTAGTCCCGCCCTAAATCCAGGATGATTTCATCTTAAGATCCTGAACTAATTACATCTGCAAAGATCCTTTTCCAAATAAGGTCACAGCTAGAGGTTCTAGGTGGATATGAATTTTGGAGGGACACATTTAACTACTGCAGGTGGCAAGTAGATGTAGAAGAAATGGCTTGGCTTCTCATGAGGCATGTCATATTCAATTACACAAATGTTTTCCTCACCCATTGAGGAAATATGGATCTGTTTCTGGATTCTGGCTGGACAAGGGCTGAAAGGTAGTCCACCTTTTGATTGGACTTGTAGATGCCACCTTCAGGTGAAGGAAAGACCGAGGTCAAAGCTCCAGGCAAGCCAGTGAATGAAAACTCCTCCTAAAGTCCTCAGGTTTCTGTTCATTCAAAGTTCAAGCTTCAATTTTAACATTTTTCAGCTTGCTAAGAAAACAAGTGATGCTTTCTCAAGTCTCTCCCCTCCCCTCTTCTCTCCTTACAACTGGGTACAGTGTGTTCTGAACAGAGAGGAGGCTTCAGTGAGGTATGAAATGAAACAAATCCACAGGCAAACAGCAAAGAAAGCTGGTGTATTTTTAATATGCAGGCACCATTTTGGGGATTGTGGAGAAAATTTTGCTTCTTCATATTGAAAACCCAATGCGCTGGAAAGGGAGCCAGAGGTGGGGGAGGAACTATACAGCTCTCTCCCTTCAGCACAGCCACTTCTTAAAGAAGCAATTGATTAAAGAGAAAGTGTGGGGAACCAACTGTTCACACTTGCCAAATATTTCTAAAGGCTTCAAAATCACTCAAGGTGGTGGATTTTTTTCCCATAAAGTGTCTACAAAATCTGTCACCTCGACACCCAGTGTTTAAACAGGGCAGTGTCTTGAAAAATGACTTTGTTCTCTGGATCACTCATGGTGCTGGCCTGACACTGCTTCTATTTTCTGCATCAGTGTGAAACCTGCTGCAAAAACAGCTGCACAAGAGCTCAACTCAACAACTGCCAGGAGCCAGGAAGAGCAGCCTTCACCCCCTCAGGCTGTCACCTTGAGCACCCCCTCTGTCCCCCACCCCCTGGTGCTCTATGACTAGAAGCGGTCCAAGGGCACATTGCCTCTTAGTTGGAACAATGTGAGCTAGAACTGTCTACTTCGCCGAAGCCAAAGGGGAGCGGCAGAGACTCAGAAGAACAGACCTGGGAGCAACTTGAGTGACCATCTAGTTCAAACCCTTCTTTCTACAGAGGAGGAAACTGAGGAACAGAGAAGGCAATAACTTGCTCGAGGGCTAGTGGGCATCTACCATTTGCTTTGACTGTTCAGCAATTCAGCTCCTTCCTTTGAGCAATTCTGCACCTTAGGAGTCTTGGTGGGAAACCCATCTCCAACTATGAAAGCCAGAAATGCCAGGTATTCACTTTCCATGCTATTTTTTTTCTCCAGGGCAAACTCACTGGACCTAACCTCTTGCCATCCAGACACTCCTGTCCCATGTTGTGACTGGTAGATGATAACCCAATGAAAAGTGAGTAGAGGAAGATTTTATCTCAAGGGTCTTAATTTTGGATGCTGTTCCTTCCTGGTTCGGTAAGCTACCCAGTATCCTTTTAGTCAATCTTTTGTTTTTCTCCATGGTCTATTTATGTTGCTTGCAAATAAAAACCATGGCTAATGCCAAAATATTACCAAGAGTTGGGTAGAAATAGACCCTCCAGAAATTAACAGGAATCTGAGATGGTTTGTTTCACATGCTTAGGGCTACATACAGTAAAAATTCAGCTTGGAGTAAAATATGAGACTCTGCCAAAACATGGTAAATAGTGGCAAACCATTAGGTTTCTACCTGTAGTCACCTGGAATGAAATACCTATTAAAGTCAAGGTGTAGGGTATGAAACAGTAGCCACCATAGAACAATATTAAAAGCATGAAAAAATCAAGGACTATGGGATAAACTGCTTGCTTCCAATAGTGCTAGGTGGATTTTTTAAAACAAAGAATGAAAACACACAAATTCTTAAGTTCTCAAGTCAAGACACAAACTAAAAACCAAATATTTTCTACCTGTTGCTTGAAGAATCTCTTATGTCTTATAGCCACAATCCTGAAATAGACAAAAATCAGACAGAAAATTTGATCCTGCAGGTTGCTGAATTAGAAGATTAGTTTTGTTTTTGTTTTTGTTTTTTGAGATAGAGTCTCCTCTGTTGCCCAGGCTGGAGTACAGTGGTGCAATCTCGGCTCACTGCAACCTCCACCTCCTGGGTTCAAGTAATTCTCTTGCCTTAGCCTCCTGAGTAGCTGGGATTATAGGCACACACCACCGCACCTGGCTAATTTTTGTAATTTTAGTAGAGATGTGGTTTCATCATGCTGGCCAAGTTGGTCTCACGTTGCTGACCGCCAGTGATCTGCCCACCCCAAAGTGCTGAAATTATAGGTATGAGCCACCACACCTAGCCTAGAAGATTAGTTTAATATGGAGCCTTGCAAATTTTTGCTTAGGTGAAAATTAGAGCATAGAATGGGAAAGAGGTAGACCTAAGAATTGGAACAGAGATTTATGGGAGGATTCAGATGACTCAGAGCATTGAATTTCTAAACTTTATTGATTCCTATCTCTCTTGTTAGCCAAATCAACTCCTCTTCCCTTCCTATGCATGTATTCCCATCTTGCCTAAAAATCTTGCAATGATCTAACCTGAGGGTATTACCTTGCAAGGGGAAGTTCATTCTCTTCGTGTTCCACCTGCTCTACTCCTCATTGCCTCCTATAACTAGGGTTAGATCTCAACATGTTCCTGGGGCAGAGTAGGGTATAGGATGAAGCTCATCCATGTACAATATCTTAAGGGAAAAGCTTACAGACAAAAGTTTATGACTCTGATCATTGTATTAGTAGAGACATGAGAAACACGTGAGGGAGTAGATTCTGAGGGTATTAGACCAACAAGGGAAAAACATAATTTTAGATCAGGTTGAGTTTATTGATATGCTGATATGTGCAGTAATTCTGTATTTGATGCACTAGCTTGAGCATCTAGTTGTTTTAATTGTTTGCTGGGTGAGTTGACAGAAACCTGGACTCATTAGTGCTCCATAGTACAGTATGTTAGTGCTCCAATGCAGCTGAGATGCCAGAAATTACAAGCCATAATTTAGACAAAGTAAATTTAAAGACCTAGGGAGATAGCAATGATAGAATGGATTTATTACAAGTGCTTCCCCACCTCCTATATCCCCCAAGAGTACCCAAAACACACTACCTTCATTAAGGCAATGGTAAATACATTAGTGACAGGAGTGCCAACATCTTCATAAAAAGCATGGCTATTCTCTGTAAGCCAAGGATGCTAGTAGAGAGAAGATGTAGCTGGAAATGAGATGCATGATTTAAATTGGTTTGGGAAAATCACAGGCCTGGGAAGAGCAATAATTACCAGAGCTTGGCTACCAGAAGAGGCAGCTGACCAGCCTGATAATCAGAATGGGCTGACTTTGTGGTTAATTTTAGACATCAAGTTGACTAAGGAATACCTAGAAATCTGGTAAGACATTATTTTGGGGTGTGTCGGTGAGAGTATTTCCAGAGGAAGTTAGCACGTGAGTCTAAGTGGACTAGGTGGGGAAGATCTGCACTCAATTTGTGCAGGCACCAGCCAATCTGCTGGGGACACAGAACAAAAACAGATGGGAAAAAAGGTGAATATGTCAATCTATCTACTGAAGCCAGGATATACTCTTCCTCTCCTGGACCTGGACAACAACTCAAGGCTCCCTGGCCATTGGACTCCAGGACTTACATCAGCGACCTCCTGGGTTCTCAGGCCTTTGGTTTCATACTGAGAATGGTGAGAGTTACACCATTGGCTTCCTGGTTCTGAGGCCTTCAGATTTGGGCTGAGCAATGCTACTAGAATCCCAGAGTCTTCAGTTTGCAGATGGGCTGTCATAGGACTTCTCAGTCTCCATAATCATGTGAGTTAATTTCTCTAATAAAATCCCTTCTCATATATCTATAGATATATCCTATTGGTTCTGCCTCTTCAGAGAACACTGACTAATACAAGCCCATACAGATCTTTGGCATGGCAGCTCATGGGGTCCCAAGGGTAAAAGAGATGGACAAGGCGGGCGCGGTGGCTCAAGCCTATAATCCCAGCACTTTGGGAGGCCAAGACAGGCAGATCACGAGGTCAGGAGATCGAGACCATCCTGGCTAACACGGTGAAACCCCATCTCTACTAAAAAATGCAAAATACTAGCCGGGTGTGGTGGCGGGCACCTGTAGTCCCAGCTACTTGGGAGGCTGAGGCAGGAGAATAGCGTAAATCCTGGAGGCGGATCTTGCAGTGAGCTGAGATCCGGCCACTGCACTCCAACCCGGGCAACAGAGCGAGACTCCATCTCAAAAAAAAAAAAAAAAAGAAAAAGAAAAAAGAGATGGACATATGAGTAAAGTCTTTATTTTGATTTAACAGGCCTGATGAATAGAGTCCTGACTTGTGTCATCATGACCGAGAGTTGCAGTTGATAGCAGACCTTGTTCACTTATCATCCAATAAACTGCTCACCAATACTTCTTCCTCCTTTCTAACAGAAGTCCAGTTGAGACTCCCAGGAGGGAAGTCCTCCAAAACACAGACTCTAAGGAAGGAATAGTCTCTCATATGTTGGACATAATCTAACTGCATGTGGTCCCCACAGCTAGGGCGGAAGCCCACTTGCAACCACAGAGGGAAGCAAACCAAGACACTGGGAAGGGCAGAGCAAAGAAATACAAGGAGCCAGGTCCTCAGTGATATTTTTGAGCTTTTGGATTAACCAGCCCTTGTACTTCTTAGTCTGCACGCATTTCTTTATGCAATATACATTTTCTTTAATTTTCAAGCCAGTTGAGTCAAGATTTTCTGTTATTGAAGCTTAAAATGTCCTACTGATACTTGGCTCTTCATTCAATCCCTGTACCTCAGTTCGTTCAGATTCAGTTCTCCATGAAGGAAGAGGAAGGTGAGTACCCTTCAGTAAGAACCCTGCAATTACCTTTGGGTAATGGCAGCTATACCTTTAATCTTTCTCCCAGGAGTCCCCCAAAGAGTCCTATCTGTGTCCTGGGGGAAAGTAAATACCCAGTGTCTTTCTGAAAATGTCAAACACTGGCTATAAGAAAATAGCAAAATCTGAAGACCCAGAACACTACTGTGGTGTGAGTGGGTACTAATGAGAGACAAGCAATAAATGAGGTTTTACCTAAGTCCACCTCATGGTAGGCACAGTTGGACCACAAGCCCAATCAGCGGGTGAGGTCCAATGGTGGAGGTCATTCTCTCTAAAGTAAGACAACTTTCTGTACCTCTTACAATGAAGAGAAATGGCATAACACTGCAAGGATCTTCTTGGGCTTTGGAGATAATGTACACCATATTTTGTTTACTGATCCAATTCCTTTTCCCTGAGACCAGCAAGGTTAACAACTTTGAGCAAAGTTCAGAGCTAGAGAGGGCTCTCCAACTGGTTCAGGCTGTCATATAAATACCTCTTCACTTGGCCCTACTGATCCAAAAGATCCAATGATATTTCGAGTGCCTGTGGCAGCTCAGGGTACTATATGGAGTGTGAAGCAAGGTTGAATAGGAAAATCATAGAATACGCCTCCTAAGGTTTTGGAGAAAGCCAGGTCTTCTTCAGCAAGTTACTATTGTATACATGTATCAAAGTTGTCCCCCATAAATACATACAATTATTATATGTCAATTTAAAAATAATGATTTCAAAAGAAATAGCTGTTAGCTTGCTACTAGGCCCTGGTTGAGAGTGAATGAGTGATCATCAGACACTAGATAATCATGCATCCTGGACTACTCATCCTGAACAGGATATTATCGATCCACCTACTTATAAAATCAGGCAGGCTTAGCAGCACATCATTATCTGTGGAAATGATACAAGCAGGACCAGGCTCAAGTAAGTCCTAATAGTACAAGTGAATTTCATGAGCTTATATTCCCATATGCCTGTTCCAAATGTGTTGCTACTCCTCACTCAACCCATTTCCATGGCTGAGGCACCGTCTTGAAGAATGAAGTATATTCTTTGAATCATCAATAATGCTGTTTCTATTGAACTCATGGAGGTAGAGAGTAGGAGGATGGTTATGAGAGGCTGGGAAGGGTAGTGGCAGGGGGTGGAGGGAAAGTGGGGAATGCTTAACAGATACAAAAAAATACAAAGAATGAATAAAACCTAGTATTTGGTAGCACAACAGGGTGAATATTGTCAATAATAATTTAATTGTACATTCAAAAATCGCTAAAAGAATGTATATAATTGGATTGTTTCTAACACAAAGGATAAATGCTTGAGGGGATGGATACTCCATTTACCACGATGTGATTATTATGTATTGCATTCCTG
Source organism: Macaca fascicularis (assembly GCF_037993035.2). Lineage (NCBI taxonomy): Eukaryota > Metazoa > Chordata > Mammalia > Primates > Cercopithecidae > Macaca > Macaca fascicularis. The sequence continues at coordinate 122,106,511 of NC_088375.1, read as the reverse complement.
TAACAAAGTATCTCATGTGCCCCATAAATATATACACATAGGTACCTACAAAAATTAAAAATTAAAAACAATAATAATGCTGTTTTTTACCTAGCCAGAAATCATGACTCCAGAACCCAAAGGGTGAAAGTGGGATGATACATCTAACTATTACACTAAATGATGCATTAGTAAAGCTTTGGTTTCCAATCCTTATATTGCAGGCTTAGAAATCTTAGCATCCAAGGAAGAAGGCTTCTACTAGGAAACACAACAATTAGTTCATTGAATTGCAAGCTGAGACTCCACCCTAACCATTTATGGCATCTATTCCCACTGAATGAATAGGCCCTCCCCCCAGAAAAGGATTACTGGAGCAATTGCTGTAAATCATCAAGGGGAAATAGGATTGCTGCAACACACTGGGGCCACAAAAGAGTACGGATTAAACTCTTCCTTCAATCCCTGTGCCTCAGTTCATTCAGGTACAGGGTGACCTGTCTCCACTTCCAGTGGTAATAGACTGATGGAAAACCATTGCAGCCCCACATAGATAAAACTACTAAGAGATCAAATCCCTCAAAAATGAATGTTGCATCAACCCACCAATTATAAAAATTGAACTGAGTACTGAGTGAAAATGAAGGAAACATGGACAGGTTAATCAAGAAGGAAATCTTAAATACCGACTGTAGCAAAAATATATCTATATTTCAACTAAGTGAAAACAAGGACAGGAGGATGTATGTGAATTATTTTCTATGTTGTATTACATAAATGTTTATGTATTTCAACAAATGTTATGCTCCATCTTTTCCCTTTGCCTCATTTTTTCATGTAGGATATGTTCATTGTGATTAGGTTCACAATTTATTCTATAAATTACAGAATATAAATGTAAATACATGCCAGAGCTAGAGGATAAATAGATACCAACCACAGATCCTAAACTTGAAGCTAGATGCAGTATCTGATGAGAATCTAGAGAAAAGATGTGCTGGTTTTGATTAAGTAGGAGATAACTGAATCTATTAGCAAGAAAATTTTCTTTCAGAAATATGAATATGGAAAGAATGGGGTGCATTGATATTGATTTGGAAAAGGGGTGGACTATAGAGAACATTGGTCATTCTTTTTTGGCTTGCTTTGTACATTTGGAAAAATCACCGTCTTACAAGTTTGCCTCCCATTATAACAGCTTGAAATGACAGATACTTTCCTAGATTCCCTTGTAGCTAGGATGCAGACACTTGACCTAGAGTTGTCCAGTCAGAAGCACCACCCTGGATGCTTTGAATCAGAAGCTAGTGATGCAAAGAAGCAAGGATAGTAAGGGATTCTCTGTCACTCTGGCATCACAACTGAACACAATTGAACTTGTGGCATAACTATGGAGGGATGCTGATGGCGGCAAATTTAGGAACATGTTTCCGTCTGAGTAGCTCTGATCATGGCATTTCAGCCTTTCTGATGATTCAATATCCTTTAGATAAATTACTATACAGATCCAATTAGCAAAAGCTGATCTTGTTTTGCTTAACATCCAGAACTGTGATTGATACACAAGGTCACAGGGTAAGTTAGTGACTGTGCTCTCATGAATCGATTATCTATTGCTGCATAATGAACCACCCCGAAACTAGTGACTTAAAAACATTAACAATTTATTGTCCCTCATTATTCTGTGGGTTAGATAGAGGGTTCTTCCAGTCTTGCCTGAGTTCACTGTGGCTTCATTAACCTGATGGGTTGGCTGGGTCCCTCTCTCCATGTGTTCTTCCATCCTCGAGGGGACTAGATCAGGCTTCTTTACAGCATCATGGTCTCAGGGTGCCCAGTGGATGAGACCTGATGCTTCAGGGCCTTTTGAAATGAAAGCTTAGAAGCCAGCTGTGCGAGTTCCACCACATTTTATTGGTCAAATCAAGTCACAGAGCCATCCCAGATTCAAGAGGAGGGAAAATTGACTCTATTTGTCCATAGGAGGAGACAAAAATCTCATTGCAAAAGAGCATGCAGACAGAGATGGGAGAAAATACTGGGGTCATCTTTGCAAACAATCTGTTACTTGTGGAATCATATAACTGAAACACACAGAATCCACAATAGCAGGATCCGAGTGCTCCAACATTGTCAGAATTGTCTCTCTCTTTATCTCCACACTTGACCAGACAGTGACCAGCAGCTCTGACCTGGATGACAGGGCCCTTACTGACAATGACCGTGGACTAGCTTCATCAAAACCTCATGGAAGGAGTTCCCCACAGGAAAGAGGGATTCTGTTTACCCAAAGAAGGAGAAAGGGGTGCTGGAGAGACAGTGTCAGAGGCAAGCCTAGAATTCAGATGTCATGTCTCCTGGGCCTGGTCTCTTTCCACTCCAGTGGTTATCGTCAACTGCTTCACGTTTCCAGATGAAAAGAAAAAAAAAAAAATGGATGTGGGGAGTTAGTTTTCTTCATATCCTGGAAATTCTGCCCCAACTGCTTGGCATTGAAAGGATTTGCCCTCCTCTATTTAGGGGAGTGTCCCATCATAAGAGAACCTGGAAGGCAAAACCTTGGAAAGTCAAGTTGGACTGGTGATGTATTTCCCCCGGCAAGTCATTCATATCCTCCAGGTAGTCTGTTTTCTCCTCTATACAGAAAGTCTATAGACTGGGCAATTGGAAGGAAGACACTCCCACCTGCATTACTTATATCAACATGGAGTTAGCCTCTTGAAACACTGAGACAAAGTTTGAGCATCTACGCTTCTCCTCTCTGAACTCATGCTTTGGAGATAGGCAAATTTAGGTGTAATCCAACTCTCCATTTACTTGACTTGATAACCTTAAGCAAGCCACTCCATCCCTCCGAGCCTCAGCACACTCATCTGTAAGATGAGTTGACACTCCTTACCTCATAGGGGAATTGTGAGGATGAACTGAGAAAACATATGCATATTGCCTATCACAGAGCAGGTCACTAGCAGGTATTTATTTGTTCCCTCTCCCTGTTACTGGAGCAAAACCTCTGAACTTCCCATGCTGTCTACTTCAAACACACATTCAAATCTTTCTATCCATTCATGTCTCTTCCATTTTTTGTAGCATTTCCACCCTGCCTGCCCTTGGAAAGCTGTCCCTGAACAGATTCTGCCCCCATGACACGTGTGCCCTGTATCCCCATCACCTTCACACTCTCGGCTTATGCTCTGTCCTCTCATATGCAGTGTCCTTCTTTCATTCCCTCTATACGGGTTCTGTGTTAATTCTTCCTCCTTGGAACCTGCTGTATAGCTCCCCACCCAACACAGAATGGAAGACAGAAGAGGAGGGAGAGGATGAGCTCCTCAGGTCTCCATGGAGACAGTGCCCTGGATGCAGGAAGAGCCCTCGGACTCTTAGGTCCAGCTGCAGCCTGCACAATAGACCATCCCCATGCCTCTCAGACTTCAGCTGTCTCAAATGCCTCACAAAAACTTTGGGCAGTGAAAGGCGATCTTCTGCCTACTTCTCAACAAGGCTTTATTCCATGTTGTATTACATAAATAGTGCCTCCAGATGCTTCATTTGAGCTGAGCTTTCCCCAGCCAGTGGGTAATCTTAGCCTCCATTAAATTATGTTCCTGATCCCTCTGTAGCCATGTTAATTAATTAAACACAAAAGTTGTCATCACGTTCTCAACCCGGCCTCCTACACAGGCACTGTGGACCAAGAGTTCTTCCCATGTGCCAACAGGCTTTGTTCTGTCCTATTTAAATCATTTTAACTGCATGTTGGTCAGAGCCCAGACACAACTCACTCCATCCTTCCCTGTCCAAGGCAGAGATGGTCTCTCTATGCCCTTCCGACGTCACTTTCTCAGGAAGAGTTGACGAAATGATGAGCATACACCCAGTGATATACAAAGGATTCATTCATTCACTCATCAACAAAGGCTTTTTGAGTAAGACTTCCTATATGCCAGGTACCTTTATTAGTACTGTGAACATAGCAGTGAACAAAAGAGACCAAGTCCCTACTCTCATAAAAATAACATTCCAGTGTGGTCTTAGTTAAGGCCAGTGGTTTTTCAACCTTGGCTGTACATTAGAAATAACTGGGGAGCCCAATACTCAAGAGTTTGTATTAAATAAGAATTTCTAGTAGTTTTTAAAGGTTTCCAAATTACTTCTATGTGAGACTGTAAATATTTCCTTTGATCACTCCACCTTGTCCACTACTAAAAAAAAAAAAAAAAAAAAAAAAAAAATCATCTCTCTCTGAAGAACACTCTCTAAAAAGGAGACACAACCATTGCCCTTGGAGTTGTGAGGTTGGCATTTCAAGCTCTGAAGAAACCCTCCCTTAAAAGAAAAGAAGAGCTCGATAGGTTCAGCTCCTCTCTCATCTGAAGGCCTGTTGGCAAGCAAAGGAGCTGACCTGGAACAGTTCACATCATCCCTGCATGACCAGGATCTCCAGGTCATCTTGGACTACTACTATTACCAGCCTGTTCCTACAAAATTGACCAGAGAACAAGCCCCCAAGCTGACAAATGGGCTAACCCAGCAGTCGCCAACCTTTTTGGCACCAAGGGACTGGTTTTGTGGAAGGCAATGTTTCCACAAACAGCGGGGGCCAGATGGGGGATGGTTCAGGATAAAACTCTTTCACCTTAGAACATTAGGCATTCGATTCTCACAAGGAGCACAGCCTAGATCCCTCACATGTGCAGTTCACGGTAGGGTTCCTGCTCCTATGAGAATCTAAAGCCACAGCTGATCTGACAGGAGGTGGAGCTCAGAGAGTGATGCTCGCTTGCCCACCGCTCACCTCCTACTGGTTCCTAACAGGCTTCTAGCTGGTTCCAGCTCCTAACAGGCCATGGACTGGCACTGGTCCGTGGCCCAGGGATTGGAGACCCCTGGGCTAACCCCACTAGTTCACTTCTTTTCTCTTCTGTATTCAGACATGATGAAGGGCCTTCAGCTAAGAGCAAACTTGTCCTCAGGGTCAGTCAGGGCCTGGGGCCAGGAGATCCTTAAATTGGTGACAGAAGCCTAAGGAGCTCTTCCTTAGAATCAGGTGGCTCCCTTTGCTCAGCAAAGACTGGGTCTGATTCCTAGACCAAGAGCTCCTTATCCAAGGAAAAATGCTTCTTAGAAGGAAGGGAGGTGCAAGGGTTGTTCCTTCTCCCTGGGGTTGTCTTGAAACCAACTCTGAACTTTAGAGGGGATGACAGCAAGAGAGAAAGCTGTCTCTGGATCCCAGCATACTCAGTACTCCCAACAGAAAGTAGAGGTGTGAGAGGCCACGTAACTGACGGCTCAACTGGGCTTCAAGAGCTCTTGGTTCTAGTGTCAGTCCTGTCACCAATTAGCTGATTAACCTTGGGAAAGCCTCATCCTCTCTCTGGGGGCGTCTTCCTTTTCTGTAAAATTAAAGGATAGTTTAAAAGGTATCTGAGATGCCTTCTAGATTTGGTTGGCTATTAGTCTAGGATTCTAAGAGGATGAGAGCAATTGCCCACCCAACTGGCCAAGAGCACCCAGGGGGATAAATTAGAGGCTGAAGGGGTAGGACACGGTGGCTCACACCTGTAATCCCAGCACTCTGGGAGGTAAGGCGTGTGGATCACCTGAGGTCAGGAGTTCGGGAGCAGCCTGGCCAACATGGTGAAACCCCATCTCTACTAAAAATACAAAATTATCTGGTTGTGGTGGCACACGTCTGTAATCCCAGCTACTTGGGAGGCTGAGGCAGGAGAATCATTTGAACCCAGGAGGCAGAGGTTGCAGTGAGCCAAGATCACGCCATTGCACTCCAGCATGGGCAAAAAGAGCGAAACTCTGTCTCAAAAAAAAAAAAAAAAAAAGGCTGCAGGATGCCCTGCCCAGGTGGAGTGGGTGAAGATGTTGATTCAAGGTCAGATTTCTCACTCTCCAGGCCAGGGAGTATTAAGCCATTTGCCTAGTGAGGAAGTGAAGAGGGGTAAGTGGCTGCAGACTCATCTGCCATTTTCATGTACCTGCAAAGACATGGCAGAGCATGCCCTCAGACCCTGGGGATTCTTCCCTGGGCCTGGAGGCAGAGTGAAGCAGTGAAGGACCCCGCAGGTCCCAAAGCTGAGTTTGATTCCTATTTAAAGCTGTCAGAACAACAGGCTAAATTCCGAGTGGTCTTGGTCTCAGGGGACGTAAGGCTCCTCCTGGCTGCCTGAGGAAATTATTCATCTGGGTAAACCCAAATTAGACTACAGAAAGTAATAGCACATTTCTCTTTGTCTTCCTGATGTCTGGAGAGTTTCTCCACTGCCCCACCCTTCCACACACACCTTCCTCCTTCTCCCTTCAACCCCTTCAAGTTACAAGCCTAGAAAATTCTCAGACCTCTGCCATCTCCAGAGTTTGTCAGAGACATTGGAGGATCCACTGAAGTCCAGCAGTGCTAGAGCTGGTTGTGTGAGATTCATTCATAGGCATGGTTGGCATGGAAAAAAAGAAACCCACGGGCCTTCCAAATAAAGGCCAGACTGCTCTACACCTAGGAAGATTCAGTGCAGACATTAGGAAACCTTCTCTGACTTCCTACCTGCCAGCTGCACCTACTCTTGGTGAAGTGTCCTCCCTTCCTAGTTGCACTCTTGAAAAAAAGGAAAGAAAAGAAAAAGGAAGGGAGAAATGGAGGCTGATTATAGGATTCACGGAGATTTCTCATTGGCCGTATCCACCACCCTCCTATTCCTTGCCCATGCCTGGTTGGTGAAAGGATAGAGACACCTGACTCAATCTGGGCCAATCTGGTTCTTCATCCTAGGAAGAAGAAGATATGAGTGCAGTCACACAGAGACTAGGCAGTCGGAGCTCACAGCATTCATTGTCTTAGAGACAAAATCCAAGAGGACTTACCAATAGTGGTGACCCTGGCGCTGCCTGGTTATTCAGGTTTCCCATTGAAACTGTGAATAAACATGATGTCCTTCATCTTGACCTAGCTGGAATCAGTTCAATTGTTTGCCTCTAAAGAAACTTAATTGGTAAAAACTCTAAGCCCCTATTCCTTCTCCCACTCAGTACATACACATTATTGAAGTCATTACTTTCTCTTTGTCCAACTCTTTCCCTAGACCAGAAGCTCTTTGGTGTCCTGACCATGGATTGGTCTTGCCTTCACCTCCTACCCACTCTTCACGTGGCTGACTCTCACTCTTCCCTCAGGTCCCTGGTGAGACAGCAGGAGCCTTCCTTGACCACCACCTCCTGCATTTCTTGCCTGGGTTAAGTGCTCCTGGAATGTGTTTCCATTGCACCAGGCACTTCCCTGTGGTAATGTGTTATGTAGTTATCTATCTCCCACAAGGCTGTAACTTGAGTCAGGAGCTGTAGCCTATCTGATGTTCTATTTTCAGCACAAGTATAGTGCCTAGGACTTGGTAAACACTCAGTAAATATTTGTGAAATGAATAAACGAATAACTGAAGACATATACTGATCTCCCTCCTTCTCACAGTAAGATAATAGAAATTAATTACCTGGTTCAAATTATTATTCATCTCAGAATACAATCAGTCACTCAACAAATTAGTACTAATTGATGTGCCAAAAACTGTATTAGGCACTATACAACTGCTATAAAGTTGCAAATATAGACAAATAGGGGAGGAGAAGTTTGTCTCATGAAAATCTAATATAATCTGTAACTAGGAACTCTAAGTTCCATTTTGCCTGTTCTGAAGCAATCTATGCCTCCATGTTCTGTATCTTAAAACTGGATGTGTAGGAATTACCATTAATGATTTATTGGGTTTGCAACAGGCTCGTGAATCAATGGACAGAAATTTCCAGAACAGTGCTAGGTTCAAACGAGGTAAAAACCTTTGAGCAAAATTCTGCATCCAGACTGGTTAATGCTTTGGGCCCCAAATCACTTCATTTCTGGCTCCTGCCAGGCTCAGAAGAGCCAATGTACAAGATTGTGGGCTGAAAGACTACAGGACAGGTGGACAGGGGAGGAGTCCCTGAACCTCTGTTTTCAAAGGAGCCTGTCCCTGTCATCCCTGCTAATCTGGCAGATGTTGAATTGAGAGAGGGACCTCTTCCCCTGCCCCCAGGCTAGCAATTACAGAAACCAAATTGTCTCCTGCAAGAGGCATTGTCACCCTGGTGTCATTTCAGCATAAAATAAATTGCACTGCCCATCAGCCTGATGGAGGCCAGCACTTGCTGGCAGCTCCCACAGGCCCCCAGAAAGAGCCTACTCAAATGTGAAGACAAGTCAGCCAGCTGCAGCCAGCACTGAAAGTAACCCAGGGAGCATGATTCTGTCACGCAAGAACCCAGCATGTCTAAAAGGGCACAGCTTCAGCCTGGCACTGATGACAACTCTGCCAGGCTGATCTCCTGTTTGTCAAGTCCCAGCAGAGATCAGGGCAAACAATTCAGAGAGATACAGGGTAACCATGCCATAAATGTGCAGTCTGTTGTTCTAGATGTGTGTTTGCATGCATGTGGAGTGGTGTGTGTGTGTGTGTGTGTGTGTGTGTGTGTGTGTGTGTGTGTGAGTCTCTTACACTGTCTAGTTCCAGTCTTCATCACCTCCTGCCTAGACTGTCTTGATAACCTCCTAATGGGTCTTCTGACTCCATTCCTGACTCCATGTTCTCACTCCTTAGCAGTCCTCTCCCATGTCTTAAAATTCATATTTCACCATCATTCTGAGCAAACTATCTCAAGGACAGAAAACCAAACACTGCATGTTCTCACTCATAGGTGGGAATTGAACAATGAGAACACTTGGACACAGGGCAGAGAACATCATACACCGGGGCCTGTCATGGGGTGGGGCCTGGGGGAAGCATAGCATTAGGAGAAATACCTAATGTAAATGACGAGGTAATGGGTGCAGCAAACCAATATGGCACATATATACATATGTAGCAAACTGGCACGTTGTGCACATGTACCCTAGAACTTAAAGTATAATAAAAAAAATTCATGTTTCAAAATCATAGATCTAATTATGTTAAATCATGGAAAATAAAGTCTAGTATTCATCACCGTCCTTGGCCCCAAATTATCTTGTCAAATGCATGTCAAACTTTCTAGCATCCTGTACTCCTGCCAAACTGGACACATCTCTGCTGTAACATGCACCCCCATTTCAAATATTTAGATCATATCGGAACTTTAAGATCCAGACCAAATATCCTTTCCTTCATTACATTCTTCCTTTTACCTTCACTCTGCCACTCCAGAAGCTGGAAGCTAACTCTTCTCCCCTCCAAAGAATAAAAGACAACCAGCATATATTGAGTGCCTTTTATGTGCTTTACACTCTATGCACATCATGTCAACACTATTATTATCTTCATTCTATAGATAAAAAGGCTGAGATTTAGATGGTTTGCCCAAAACCACAGAACTCCTAAATTGCATAGCCAGAACTTGAACCCAGAGCTACTGGCTTCACAATTTATGCCCTTAATTACTATGCAGCATGCTCTCTTAAGCTCTAAGGGGTAAGTAGGGTGGATTACCTGTAGTTTCCATCATCATCCCAAATAAATTTATAATCTAAGCAGCGATCAATTTATTTTGATGCCAATAAAGCTTTAAATGTCAAGGACCCTCATTTCAGAGACCCCTTCTAAGGTTCCAGGAGAGGCACCTGGCAATGTATTCAAAGGCTCTTACGATGTTTTTGTAAAACTTTCTAAAGTAATATATTTTAACCAGAGTTTGTTAAAGCAGGTAGTCTGTTTCCATCTCAGCCTCCCTTCATCATGCTTCCCTTCACGTCAGCGGTGCCCAAGTGTCCATGGATGTTTAGCTAATAGGGATCTAGCTAATAGGAAGCTGAATTGGGAAAGCTGTTAATTGGGCTTGTTATATTTCGTTTGGAGTATAGTTAAGTTATTGCTAGCTGTCTCAATGTATAAATGACTCTGGGAGTACACTTAACACCAACTGTACCAACTTACTTGGCATCATGACATAAAGGTACAAGGCCAGAGGTTGTATTGCACTGTGAACACGCGCATGCTATATGGGCATGTTCCATGCCTATGGAAACATTCCATGTTCTGATAACTTCCTCATGCTGGAGTTTACCAGAATTCCTAAGTGGCTGGGCACAAACCCATAGCATAATCACAAAAGCATGTACATCTGTATGTGGGGTCTCATGATTTATGAATCCTAACTATCAATAATACAAAAACAAATTTTGATCAACTGTGCTAGAAAGAACACAGAACTATCTTCCTATTCTCTCTTTAGAAAATAATATGCCAAAATTATTGTCATATGAAGAAGCATTAAAGAGTATGCAACTAAAAAATGTAGGAAGAAAGTGCTATAGAAATATGTCAGTCAGCTAGCTAGCATTTAAATGCCATTATTATTCTGGATTTTGTGATGTTTGTGGTATTGTCAGCTTTTAGAATGCATAATTTACAATGATATATTTTATTATTTAAAATAAATATTCAATTTTACATCAAATCCTGTCTTAACAATTTTGTTTTTTTTTTCTTAAGTAACCTCCCTTCCAATTAATAAGCATCAGGTCACCCCAAAAAAAAACTGGATCTGCTTTGAATTTCAGTAAGAACAGTACTCTTGCTATGCAAACACCACTTCGAGTGCCCTTGCCCCTCTTTCTGTCCAGTTATGACTCACCGATGCCATTTTGTGTGGGCGTCCTAGGCCACAGCTGCAGCTTCTCATACCCCTCTCACAGCACTCATCACTGTCTACTTACATTATACTTATTCACGTTCCTGTTTTATTTCTTTCCAGCAACCACCTCAGGGCCTTACATGGCATTGCACATAATAAATGAAAGGCCTCGTGGAGCTAGAAGACAAAGAGTAGACCAAGTGGAGGGGCATGAGGCAGCCCTTCACTCCTGGGCCTGCACCCTAGTCATGGCACAATATGTCTCTGATGTTTATCTTTGTATACTCAAATTGCATGGGTAAAAGTTTTCCTTCTCTCTTTCCTTCTATCTCAATTCCTTAGCCTCTTTTTGTCTCTCTACTTTCTATTCATTTTAGACTGTTTCATGTTGCTACAACAGAATACCTGAGGCTGGGTAATTTAAATAAAAGAGTTTTATTTTAGCTCATGGTTCTGCAGGCTGGGAAGTTCAAGGGCATGGCCTTGGCTTCTGATGAAGATTTTCATTCTGCATCATAACAAAGTGAAGGAAGTCAAAGAAGTGGATATGTGTGAAGAAGAACAGCAAGCCCTGGGGGTATCCTGCTTTTATAACAACCCACTCTCAAGGGAATATTGCTGTGAGAACTATCCCAGTCTGGTGAGAGCAAGAATTCATTCACTATCTAGAGAATACCAGGCCATTCATAAGGGATTCCTGTCTGTGACCCAAACACTTCCCACTAAGCCCCACCTCCCAAAACATTGGATCAAATTTCAACATGAGTTTAGGTGGGAACAAACTTAAATTGTAGCACTATCTTTCTCTCCTCTTTCTGTCCCTGATGCTAATAGGGCTAATATGGCAATCTTTGAAAGGAGCAGGACCAGAACACGGGAGACAATCATAGCCCCAAATCCTCCCATCCCAGGCAGAGAATTCAGGGAAGGAACCTGAAGTTGGGCAGCATTTCAGGAAGGGGATAAATCTGACTGATGCTATGTGTTTCTCCATCAGCATGGCTTGAACGAGAAACAATCCAATATACCAAGGTTTCCTGAAAGCAGGGGCCAGTCTCATCGGTGACAAGTGAGGTTGGAGGTCTTCCATTGGAGGGAAGCTGAGCAATGAAATCCATTTCAAAGATCACAAGGTGTGGCCCCCACCCAGGAAATGAGTCTTCCATCCAACTAGATGAGAATGAAAAGGAAAAGTATTCAAATTGCACAATTATTGTCTGGCTAAATTAATTGTTGCATTCATCTAAATGGATTAGACACTTTAATTAGAAGGGTCTGGTTATTTGCTGAAATTGAATTTTTGGCATGTGGGTGTTATGTGCACATGTGTGTTTGTTCTAGCAGAGCCCGCGTTGGAGCAAATCTACAATGATTCCTTTCTCCCTAGAAAAACAAAAAAAAAGAATGACAGTCAGTTAGGAAACAGCCTTCTCTCCACAGACCCTCATCCCCAGGGAAAAGGGGGATGGAGATTCCCCCATCCTGGAAGGAAAACCATGGCATTCTCACCTGGCCACCACAAGAGGCTTTGCAGATGTGAAAAACATCTGTGGGCTTAGGAGCAGCTGTGAGAGGAGAAAGGGGGTGTGGAGGAAAGAAGGGAAAGTGTGTAATGGAAGAATGTTAAATTCAAAGCTTTCCTTTGGTTTACACTAGGTATGGAATCTCCCAAATTAGCCTATAGAATGTGCACCCCCAGGGGGCAGCAGAGCACCAACCCTTGAGAAGCCAGCAGCCTAGTTACTCCATTTGGCCAGAGATGAGCTGTGGTTAAAAGGGGTATTTAGTGGCAGGAGGAAGAGCAATCTGAACAGGAGCACAAATATTTGAACCACCCTGGGTCCTTGGGAGACCAGTGCCAAGAGGATGGGCAGAAGAGCCAAACGGAGAGAGGAAAAGAAGGAATTGGGCAGATAAGGGCTAAAAGCAGGTTGCCATCAGTCTCAGGAGACAAAATGGAAGTTAGAATTCCTGAGCAAACCCAGCAAGGTGCAAGACCTGTAGTCTGAACAGAACCAAGGATGGAGCAGCCAGGCCACCACCTCAAATGTCATCTATAAAGAGAATCAAAATATCCCTGGAGATGCAGGAAGCTGGAAAGTGCTTGCCAGGATTCCTCTCAAGAAGAGGACTGTAGGAGTTGGTGGGGTACTTTGCTATGCCTCACTGAGACTGGGATGGGGGCTGGGGGTTGTTGGAGAATAAGAAGAGAACTCCAAAGAGGCAAAAGCAGAGAATGCCCTGATGTAGATGCTTACTAGACCATCCCCCCTTTCCTGTGGGGCTTTTATTTCACTAGATAACATATGCAAGTTTGGGGCCAGCACTGAATTGCTGGGGATAAGAGAAGAGAGGCAGGACTAGCCACCAGAAGTTCCTGCTCCACCCTTCCCCTCAAAGCTCTCAGTCTTGCCTATAAATAATTAAGCCAACTGGAAGGGAACCAAATCATGATTCTGCCTGGGTCCCCTATCTAAATCTGACCCTGCTTATAGCAGGCTGTGTCCATAGAGTCCTAGTGCAGGTGGGGCCCTCCTTCTGTTTTTTGTCCCATTTACCTACTTTACGGCCTGGAATAGTAGAGATCTGAGCGTCTTTTTGAAAAGCTGAGGGAAACTTTTCCTTTGTCTTCCCCACACTGGGTTGGAGAAAGAGCTTTCAGCCTGGAGGCAGAGAGAAAGAAGGCTTTGATTCTGTGATTCATTTCACCTCAGAGTTTGCAACTGAGTTTGAACAGCAACTCTGCACTCATCTCCTAAGGTTTGTTTCACATCTGTTATAAGTGATGGCAATAACCGCTGCTCATGGTTATGTGGCTGATGGAGCAGAGGCAATGAGATTGTCTCTGGACAGGGAGAAGATAATCTCATTTGCTCTGTCTCTTTGATCATGGGAGCAGGTAGGAAAATGGAATTTCATGCAGGTTATCCCTTTCTGCTGCAACTGATGGTAATGGTTATTTAACTTTTCCTGAGTGCCAAAAAGCTGCTAGGCATTGACGAACCTCTCCCTAGCTTAGAAACTGAATTCAGCAGACAGGCGTGAAACTGTTTCAGTGAAAGGCAAACTTATCAAGTTCATTTTACTCAGGACTTATGCCTTTAGATAAGAGTATGCATAAATATTCCAGAAAAGAAGGGGTGTGGCCAAGTCTTACATTTCTCCTGCTGGTCATTTTGGAACACAGCTTGCACTCAGTGAATTCTCTCTTTAGCATCAGTCCCCACTCCACCCAAACTACTGCTGGTTTTCAGCCCATTTCTTCTTGATATTTGGAGTGGGTAGGGAGTGGTGCTAGGCAGCTAGGACAATTGAATCTGACCCTCTCAAATGAGAAGACTCTAAAAACCCTTCTGCCCCACCATTCCTGTACCCTTTTCCAACATAACCCACCAAAATCCTCCTGTAAGGATAAAGGAAGCTAACAGGCTGAGTGTACTTGAATAAAGATTACTTTCTCTGGTCTCAGTTTCCTTACGCGTAAAATGACAAAGTCAGACCAGACGATATTTAAGATCTCTTATGGCTCTGACTTCAGGTGAACTCTCAAAGGGAAGCAGCCCAAGGAGAAGGCTTAGATCAGCTCCCAAGCTGTTGGATGGGCCTCAGCTGTGGCTGCAGGTTAAGGAGGGCATGGAAGAAGAGGAGAAAGAGAGGGTTGAAGGAAACTATCTTAAAAGGAGTCTTTAGAGTGTATGAGGTTATTTCTTCTGAGCCCTTCACTGAAAGCAACTTGAAACAGAAAGTCTGAGTGCCTTGGGTGGGAAAAGCCAGGGTCTTCTTGGAGTTCATGTGGCATTTTATGAGGTCCCAGCAGAGCCCTGCCCTGGGACAGTGTTTGCTGCCCCACTGACCCCCATGGTCAGCCATGAAGAGCCCAGGGTCCAGGTCAAAGCACCACAATTCATTCCACTCAGAGGTGCAGTGAGGCGTGGGGCTGCAAAGGTCTGAGGACCTTTCTCTCTGGTGCCAGCAGACAGAAAGACGATCTGGCAGACTCTAAAAGCACTAAAGCCGGGCGACAGTGTCAGGGGAAAATGGAAGATGTGGTGCGTGTGGGAGATTTTATGGAGTGATGGTAATAACCCCTCCATTTATACAGAGCTTTCCAGTTTATAAAGTCCTCTCATATCCATTACCTCATTTGAGTCTCTGTGAAGCTCTAAGAGGCAGGCAGAGCGAATGTTCTTTTCTTCTGTTTTATAGGTAAGGAAGTAGGAGGGTAGATGAGTTAAGTCACCTGCCCAAGGTCACAATGACAGCTCATGACAGAGCAGGATGATTCCAGCCACCTGGGAGGTAACGCCAGACTAGCAGGCAGATGGACCCAGGACCCATCCCTGCTCTGCCCCGAGGCCATTTTCTTCTCTGAGCAGTAAAGCTCTAAGCGTTACTGTTTGGATCTGCAAAACTGGATAATAGTAACAACTTGGGTAATTAAGGCAGATGATGTGTGTACAGGGCCCGACCCAAGTAGCCAGTCAGCATGTCTACTCTTCTCTTTTCCTCTGCTAGCATTTAAGAATCTTCCTTGCATGGGGTAAATAGGGAATGAGGTCATTATGACTCCAGATAGGAGTATGCATCTGGGGGTCAAACAGACATGGTTTCAAATACTCCTTGCCACTTCTGGCTGTGTGATCCTGGGGCAACTTACTACAGTCTTTGGCAGTTTACTTCTCTGGTAAAGGAGGACCATAATGCCCACCCCAGGAGGACATTTATATTCTGCACTAGCAACATGTCTGTCTTAATAAATGCAGTTTTCCCCCTTTTTCCTTCTTACCACTATAGCACTGAGATAGTCACCTTTCTGGAGCCTGCTGACAAATCCCAGAAAGCTAGACAAAGTTTCCAGGCTCTTGTTGTGCCACGCCGCCACAACCCGGAATTAATAATAATAACTATTGCTGCAGTGTTTTGTTTCGTTGTGTTTTTTTGAGACGGAGTCTCGCTCTGTCTCCCAGGCTGGTGTGCAGTGGCACAAATCTCGGCTCACTGCAACCTCTGCCTCCCAGGTTCCAGCGATTCTCCCACTTCAGCCTCCAGAGTAGCTGAGATTACAGGCACGCACCCCATGCCCAGCTAATTTTTTGCATTTTTAGTGGAGATAGGGTTTCACCATGTTGGCCAGGCTGGTCTCGAACTCCCAACCTGAAGTGATCCACCCACCTCGGCCTCTCAAAGTGCTGGGATTACAGGCATGAGCCACCACACTGGGCGGCTGCAGTTATCATTATTTATCGAGTGCTTACTCTGGCTCAGACACCATGTTTAGTGCTTTACCTGTATTGGCTTACTTAATTCTTACAATACCGAACAACTATTAGCCGTATTTTGCGGATGAAATAACTGAAGCACAAAGAATTTAGGAACTTACCCAAGGCTTTACAGATAATAAGGACAGAGCTGGGACTGAGCTTTAAAGCCAGAGCTCTTAACCTAACTAACCTCTAACTAACCCTATGCCTATTTCCCCCTACGGACTTGGGGGCAAAGGCCCTTGCTCTTCATCACGCCTGCAATGACACTTCCCTGAGGATGGAGGGACTGAGCAAGCTGAGAAGCACCCTGGCCAAACTGAAAAAGCCAGATATATTCACTTATGCAAATGCCAGGACTCTATTTGTTGAAGAGGTTCCAGGTTGAGTTACATTTGAGAAGCTGGAGAATGTAGATGATCCTGGAAAGCCGATTAGCATGCAAAGAGATATTATGCCCTGCCCAAAAAGCCAGGCAGGCAATGAGGATATGGAGGAAACTTACTCTGTGTGCAAACTATTCAATTATAGAATCAGCCAGTGGGATTAGTAGTAGGAATGAATGTGAGGTGTAGAGTCCCCTCTTGCAATCTGGAGAGGAAAGACTTTAGTGTGAGACCTCCTTCCAGAGCAACTCATGGATCATGGCAGACAAAGTGTCTCATAAAGGTCTGGAAGCCCATTGCCCAACATAGAGCCCTGCCCTTTGTCAATGTTCAAGAAGGATAGCTGGTATAATGAATAAATCAACAAAATAATTACCTTGCCAAAAGGTAACAAAGAATCTGGAATGTTTCCCAATATCCCATATCTTAGGAGATTCTGAGAGAACCCCAGTCCTTAGGGGAGACTTAAAAAAAGAACTTCTTGACTGTGTAAAATAAGAAATAGCTGAATGAAGAACGAAGGAGGATATGCCAGCTCTAAGAAAGTGGCTCCTAAATGTCAGGCCAGGCCCAGAGGATCACCTTTCCTAGAGGGAGGGAGATGAATAGAATGGCATCTGCCATCTGAATCCTAAAACAATGAGAGAAATTTAACAGCAAAGCGTCGATCTAAGTGGAATATAAGATGTTAGCACTTGATTTTCTAACATACTTAACCAGATGCTGAAGTATTAGAAAAATCAGGGTGGCCCACCCCCATCATTCTCCTGCTCCCCCACCCCAACCCCATCCCAAATGTCAGGAGTTTCTCATCAAGTGACAATTCTACAGGACCTACCCTGAAGCAAAGTCCACACTGGTTATACCTGTGGGACCATTGTCATCAGGATGTGTCTGTTCTCCAGCTCTGGGCCCATATTTGTAAAATTGCTTCTCTTCTTAGAGCTGATGGCCACTTTAGAAAGCAGCGAAAATAGCTACAATTCAGAGGGTGCTCACTAAATGCCGGAAGCCAGGCCGAGCACTCACACAATTATCCCATTTTATCCTCAGAATAAGCCAATGAGATTTGGTATGTAACTAGCCCCATTTTACTTAGAAAAACCCTAAAATTCAAAGAGGTTAAGAATTTGACCTAGATCACATGATTAATAAATGAACAGTCTAGAATTGGGAAACTCCAAGGCACTGCAATTTCCCCCAAATATAATGCAAAAGACAAACCAAACTAGATCACAAAGTGAATGTAAAGAAATCTGCAAAGTTCTTGTTTTCCCCATGATTGTTTTAAATAAAATGTTTTTAAATACTTCATTAACTATCGAGTCATGTACCAGGATACAAATTCAGTTCTGTCTATTCCAGGCCTGAGTTCTTAACCCCTATCTTTCATTAGTAAGGGAACTTTGCTTTTCCCCAGCATCCAGAGCCTCCAAGCCCTTCCAAGAGGCCCACACATTTGATTTTTCTCAGAAAAGTTAACAAAGTAGATACTACAAGGGGTTGGGGCTGATGGGGAGGGTGACTGAGGTTGCTTGAGCTCAAATCTTAGGAGATTATAGAAAATCTGCTGGTTCACCAGCCACTTGGATGCCTTATCTGAGCCAAAGTAATCACTTGCAGAAGGGCAAACCCATCCATCGCTGCAGCCAGTGTGGGAAGATGCTTTTCTTTATCTTCGCCAGAGCTGAAGAGCTTTTGCCTTTGTAATCAGCTTCTGTGAAGGAGCTGACACTCAGGCTTGGCTAGGGGGGCCCAGCAAGGGCTGGGGCCCACAGGATCCTGTCAAGGTGGAGAATCTAGGGGTGTTCTGGTGCTGCCTTCCTCACACTGGACAAGCTAAGTTCAGCTCCAATTTGAGGGCCAGACTTCATGAATCCCATGACGCTGTGATCCCCAACTGGGATGTACAAGTCCAAAGTAATGAGATGAAGAGCTCAGGTGAAATGACATGGGGATATCAAATGTGCCAGACTTCCTTCTTCATTCTGTATTTAGTGTAGGAAGCACTTCCTGTTGAACTTGCCTTGCCCCCACCACTCCTCCACCACCACAGGCCACCCATTTAAGGATCAGCCCTGTCACTCAAAGAGAAGCACTCATGTGCCTGTGTTTATGGAGTGTGACCCTGTCCCCTGTCGGCAGCTGATGGACCAGAGTGAACACTTAACCTCAGCTGTGCCAATTACGCTTGTCTTCTATAAATGTGGACATGAAGAACTGGAATATGGGTTGGTGCCACTGGAGCTTAGAGAGCAGATTAATGCCAGGGAAAGGCTGACCTATTCTGCCATATATACAAAAGAGCAGACAAAACTTGTCTGCCAAGAAAGAGGAAAATGAAGCAGGTGCACAGGGGAAAAGAGATGAGACCACGTAGCTTGGACAGTAGCTGTCCCAGTTGCTGATAACTTTCGAACTCCTGGCTCTTGACCCTAATGAAGTTGAGCCTATATCCTGCCCTTAGGTCTAGGCTCATCTCCACCCCATAGAGTTTCCTTCTTCCTTTAAGTTCCTCTGAGTCTGTTTCTATTATTTGCAATCAAAAAAGGAGTCTTGAAAAGCAATTAACATTATCATTCTGATTAGAAGTCTACTAATGGTTATTGGATGCCTATTTTGTGCCAGGTACAGTTCCAGAAACATTGCCAGTGATTTATCTCACTTATCATCTTCATCAGCAACATCATAAACATTAGCATCCAAAAGTGTTTACGAAGAGTCTGCTTTTGTGTAACACTCGGCTAGACACAGAAACAGTGACACCAGTGAGGTCCACGTCCCCTGACCGCTTTCTAGATGGGTGCGTTGATGTTAAGACAAATGTACAGGGCATTAAATTAAGACACAAAGAGACAGTGAGACATTCGCCTCATTTTCAAGAGCTAGGTAAGGACAAGGAAACAACTGATAAGGAAACAGCTAGGGGTATTCTAAGTTGAGGGTGAGGGGCTGAATCCCAGGTAAGAGAAAGCTTCAGGCTTGCTCAATTTGGACAAGGAAACATATAGAAAGGAACATAAAAGAGGCTGCAGGACTAAGTTAGTTACAGGGGTCATCTTTACCCATCAGGAGCACCTATTTGGTCTCTGAATCCAGGAAGAATTGAGGGGAGACAGAAGCAGGCAGCAGGGCTGGAAATGCTGAGAGAAGAAGGACCAAAAGAAACCTTCAATGTTGGTATTGATCCCCCTGGCAGATCTCAATAAGCATCTGAGATGCAAGCAATGGAGTCAGCAGACAGCTGGTAGGAAAGAAAGGCTGGAGTAGATAAACACGCAAAGGAAAAAAGTAGAGACTGGAAATGAAAAGTGACCTAAAGATAAAGGAAAGAGGCTGAAGAAGAAAAATGAGACAAGAACAGAGGGTGCAGGGTGGGATCAGAGGCAGGGAAGGCCAAGGACTAAAAAATGTAAAGAGGGACAAAGAAAAACAAAAACTGAATTATAGAGGGTCAGAGATAGAAGCAAAGAAAGCAGGGCTGAGACGTACATGGGACAGAGAGTGCACAGAAGGAAAAGACAGAGGAACATTCGTCTAAGTTTTGGAGAGGCAGAATGGGAGACCAGCAGAACCTTTGAGAAACAGGGTGCTCTCCTGGCAGACCTTATCATCGCCCTTGGAGACATTTCCATTCTCTTCATCTTTCTGGCTTAAAATCTTTTAAGAGTTTTTTTTCTCTCCTCCATTCTATATATGGACAGCTAGGCACTGTGCTTTGTCATTCTTCCAAACATCTCTGACATTCTCCACTCTCACATCACTCTGGATGATGGATGCTGAGCTTGGCCCTGCCTCTGTACTCTCTAAATGGTCTTTATCCAATTACCAATAACAATAATCTCTCCCACTTACCTACTGTTTTACAAAGAACTTACAAAGTGACCCTGATCCTATAAACTGCTCTGTGAGCTAACATTATACCCATTTGAAAATCCATTCATTCATTTAGAAAAAAAAAAAATACGTCTTGAGAACACTTCCCAGTCCCATGCTCTGTGCCAGGAATTGGACACTGAACATGATGGATATAGAACTTTCCTTTGTGGAACTTACAGACCCACAGCAAAGATAGATACTATACAACTAATTACAACTGTGACAAGTGCCACAAGAAAGTAGTGGGTGCCTTACAGAAGTATGACAGAAAACCTGATTTAATCAGAGTAACAGGGCAATAAAGTTTCAGCTGAGCTCTGAAGCAATGGAGAAGACTTATCCAGGGTCTAGAAGCTTCAGATCTGGGCTCAGGACTGTCCTCTTCTGACTGTTAGTACAGTGCTCTGCCCTCCTTGTATCTGTGCCCTTGGGGTAGGCCATCTTGACATGTACAGGAGAGAATCCCCTGTTCCAGAACTTCAGTGGCTCTCTCCATGCCCATCACATCAACCCAAACTCCTCTGCTGGATCCCCAGGCCCCCATAATCTAGCCACACCTCGCTCATTCACCCTTCTTCTCCGCCATTCTGCAGTACGGGGCCTGCATACAAGTTGATCCATCTCCCACTGTCCCTGGACATGGGGCATTCTTGACTCCATTTGTATATGTATTCATTCAACCAACACTCTGAACCTCTACCCTGTGCCAAGCAGGCATCCTGTTCATGCTATTTCTTCTACCTGAAATTACATTCTCTTTACTTTTCACTAATGGAAATCCTGCTTACCATGAGTCTTATCTCCTCTTCTTTAAATCCTTGACATTTTCTAATGAAACAAAGAACCCAAAGTCAGAACACTTGTGTTCAAGTCCATGTATAGCTTAAATTTTCTCAACCTCAATTTTTCCATCTTTAAAATGGTGAAATAATAACTGCCCACAATAGAAATATTGGCATAAGACTCAAAACTCCAAAATAAGATACACTTCTGTATGAAAGCACTTTGTCAACTGTGGCACAAATTTAAGGAATGAGAGATTAATTCACACCTGGCTCACTGGAGCTCTCTCTTTTCCACAATCCTGTGCATGCATACTCAACATCAAGCACTTATGTTTTCTCCACTTGAATCAGAGTGTTGGTTTTCCCTCCTCAACTAGATTACAAAGAGTTTAAGGGACAGAGAAACACCATACTCTTTTACATCCTCCATGGTGCCTAGGGGAATGATAGGCACTTAGTAAGTATTATCTGGGTTTGTTAATTGAGTTCTCCTGAAGTGTAAGCAGGCTCTCTAGAGAGTATCTGTCCCAATATAACATGGAAAGGGAAAGGGCAGACAGATGAACTCACACTTCAACTTAGCCAGCAACTGTCCAGAGCTAACATCTTCCAGGCTGTAAAGAAAAGAGCATTCCAGTTCTTCATGCCATCTGACCTCAGGCTACCCATGACCCAGAGTTGCCAGGAGCCCTGATGCCACCACACCTTGGAGATAAGAACCACCAGCCATCAGATTGAGATAAGAACCACCAGCCACCAGATTGATTTAGGGACGTAACTTGTTTTTTCTAGCAATTGCTGGAGTTTCTGTTCCCTTTGCTAGCCTAGCTGAAGCCTTTCTATAGCCCTAGGATTCTAGCAATAAATTTCCATTTAGCCATGACAAATGACTGCTGCTCCTGTCTCCCTCCTCTCACCCACACCACCTTGTTCTGAAGTCTCCCTCTCAGAGGTAGCTCAAGGGACTTTCCTTTATGTGGCACTGGCAGGGTCTGCCATTTACAATCCCCCAGAGATGGTCTCATTCCAGAACAGAGTGATTGTGACCCAGAGGGGAAGAGAGGCTGGGATGGAAGACAGATGAAGAGAATAGGAAGAGAAGAGCTGGGTTGCAAAGAAGAGCCTTCCCTAGGTAAAGCCCTTAATGACACACAGCACAAGCAGGAAGAGGAAATTGGAATAATAAGAGGCTGATGGCAGAGGGGGAGGGCAGAGGGGAAAGGAGGAAGAGGCAAAAGTTGTTCATTAGTTGCCTTGATTCAAGGGGAAAGACAAGTGATTAAATAATTCGCCCCCAAGGAAGAGGCTCCTGTTCCTGCTTTCCTTCCTTGGCAGGAAGCAGAGATAATTTCCTAGCTGAGTGGTTCTGCCTTGCTCCATCTGAGCTGGGGTTCATAAGGGGAGGGGAAGCAGGGCCCAGGAGTGGGACTCCACAGCCAGCTCTCAGCAGTGCATACTAATGAGGGAACAGCTGTGGGGTCAGCGTCCAAAGTGGATGATCCCCAGATCGCCTCTCTCCCTCTCCCTGGGATTTATTACGTGGAGCATAGGTATGCTGAGCTCAGTTAAGCCTAACCTTAATACGTGGCCTAACATAAAAGCCTCTATTCCCAGAGGTTAGGCCATGTGACTGAGGGAAGTGGGAGGAAAGAAAGATGGACAGCTAGAAAGCCAACAGGGGCCAGAAAGTTTTGCTTCTGCAAAGTAAGCAATCTTCATTCTCAAAGGCAAAAGTTAATGTGACAATACTCAGAAGGGAGGAAAGTTAGGCATTTATATTGTGCCTACTATTCTTGATTATTGATGGACTAACCAATGTGTATTGCCCCCCTGTTATTGGCCAGGCACAGAAGTGCAGAACCAGGAAGACACAGTCCCTCAAGGGTCTCTCAGTCTATCTAGAGGGACAAAGTGTCAACACGCAATTTTCTTCCAATATAGTAAGGGCTGAGATGAGGGGATGTACAGTGAGTGAAAGGGTGGGCCAAGACTGAGGCTTTCTGGAAGGTTTCCAGAGAAGGAGTGTGCTGCGGCCTCTTTGTGTGGCTGACTTTGTCAGACGGAGTTGATTCAGAAGTTGCCCCTGATCTGCTGTCCCCATATGTTCTAGCCGAAGCTCCTCAGCCAGTTCACAAATGCATGGAAGGAATCTGTGGATGTGTGTGGGCACACACAGGTGTGCACTTGTGTGGGGCAGCTACTTCGGGCAGCTGCTTCTTAATTGTACTTTGGCTGTCTTCTCACCTATTTCCTTTTGCGACCCTGTGATTTGCTCACACCCCAGGCCCTACCTGCTAGCACAAGGTGTACTCAAGGCACTTTACAAGAGAACATGGCAATCTTAATTAGAGCCCTCCTCAACACAGATTTCTACAACAGAACTTTGGCCTGCCAACTCAGTACCACGTTTTTGGCAGGTAACAGGCAACTTTTAGAGGCATTCTTTTTCAATGCACTCCTTAATATATAGAGTCTTAGAATAAAGTACAAATCCAGCCTGGGTAGACAAGAGGGCCCAGCTGCCCCTGGGATGCTTCTGCCCCCAGAGAGAAGTAGAAGGTGGGCTCCTCCGCAGCCTTCTTCCCTCGCATTCTTCTCTCATTATTGGCCAGGTGCATCCACTTCATTTACCAAGAATTTGGTAGCAGCTAATTCAAAGAGTAGGAGCAAACCTTTTCTCTGTAAAAAGTATTCCAGAGGGAACTGAAAATTAGTAACTCCCAAGTGAGCTGAAAAAGAAGTTAGGAGGTCAGATAATTTATCATGAATTTCCAGAATGACTTCATGCTCTCCCTCTTCCAGTCTGGTGATTTCAACTCCTGTTTCCCAGGTAAGCATTGCACCTGTGGGGTCTCACAACAATTCCTGAAGAGTTTTGCCTTGACTCTGCTTCTTCCCTCTGTGGGTATGTACTTGGTGGGCAAACCCCAGTTGTCTAGGATGGAGAGGACACCAGCAATGTCCCTCTCTGCCCTAATTTTTCCACTCAACTTCCAGAACTGAGCCAGACTTCATTTCTCCATTTTCTCAGATGAAGCACATGGTTTGACCACTCCCTCCACCACACCCCACACACTAACGTACCAAGGTCCCTAGAAGGCAGTCCAACAGGTTGGTCAAATTCAACCAACTTCAGAAAGTTTAAACAAGAAGCTCTGAATATTTACAAATGGTAGCCTCTTCCCTCCCAACAGTTGCAGTCAAAAGTGCCAATGGCGATTTAACAAACTGGACTTTTCCCAAAGTAGCTGCCTCGCACACATGCACAAACAAGTGTGCACACGCATATTCACAGAATCCTTCCTTGACTTGAGCAGGAGTTAGCAAAGGAAAGGAGGCATGCTGAGTGTGGCCAGCAGGGGCACAGCCATGGTTAGGAGTAGAGATATAGACTGGCCCTTGCAACTGAGGGTTTCTTACATCATTTAGTCTATACTTTTTGGCTGAAAACAATTTAAAATAGCTGCCAAGTTCTAAATTTGGGATCCAAGTGTTAGAAGTTGGGGAGCATTGCAAGGTCTCCCCTTTCTTGACGCTCACTTTCTCTAAGAATTGAAGTGTACAAGGGACCTGAGATATCGCCTAAGCCAAGCTCCTGAGGCCCAAAGACTTTAACCAAGTCAAAGTTAGTGTAAAACCTAAAGCAGACCTCCAGGTTCTGGCTCCCAGAACCAGGCTTTTGTACCATCACACAGCTACCAGTTCTTCCAAATTAGGGATGGCAGAGAGGAAAAGAAAGATAAAGACTGACAGAAAGACATTCACAATAATAATCAGAAGGGCTATTTTGGAACCCACCCCCAAGCACTGTTGCAGAAATCAATCACAAAGCATTTATTGATCAGCTACTATGCACTTAATGCTTTTCAAGGCATTGTGGAGAGTGCAGAAGAGAAATAAAAACAGGGAAGCACCCAGTACAGTCTCTGCTCCTGAGTCACATCACAGGCACTCATTAAATGATTGTTGTCCTCCGTTAAGCCATGATAATGTTGACCAGTATTTATTATCTGCTTACTGTGTGCCAGGGACCCTGTTCTAAGCTCCTGACATGCATTTATTTATCTCATTCCATTCCTTCCACAACTTTAGAGGTAGGTATTCTTCCTACCATTTTTCAGATAATGAAACTAAAGTGCAGAGAGGTGAAGCCCAAGGCCATACACCTAGTAAGTGGTAATAAGACTGTGCATTCGACAACCAGATTATGGAAGATGTGAGACACCCACATTCTACATCTCTGAATCTCATTTGAAAATTCGGTAGAATACTGACTACCTCACACTGCTGCTGCAAGGATTCATCAGATCCTGCCTAGTGGGCTTCAACACTCACTCTCTACGTTGTATAACACACCCCCTTCCCTCTGAGAGCCCAGCGTAGGGGAAGAGAACTAAGACACACACACACACACACACAACCAAAAGAGAACAGTGCCTCCATTCCTTGCCAGCAAAATTAGGAAAACGCTATTATTTACCTCACAAGGCTATTGTGAGAATAGACTGCATAAGACAAAACAGCACTTAAAAGAGAGGTTGGCACAAAGTATGCACTTACTAAATATTAGCTATTCTCATTATTATCCTCACTATATCATCAGCATCATCATTATTGGTTATGGAAATTTACTACGACTAGACTTCAGGAAACTGGGCTGGAGTACTGGAATCACTTTATGAAGGAATGCATGGTGAATCATTGCTAAGAATCATAGGGGCACTGAGAAGAGATGGTGCCTTGGATGAAAAGGAGCCAGGGACGCAGGACTCCAGCCTCCCCGTGGGCAGGGGAACATTTGTCTAGGACTGGAAGAACTTGTACTGCTTTCCCCTCAAACTGTGGGCAATGGAACCTGTGGCACATTCTTCCTGGTGGCCTCGGCTTGGGAACACTAGCCCTGGGGAGGGTGATTGAGCTTCCTGAGAAGGGATCAAACCAGCTGGACCCTAGGCTCTTGGAGAAGCAAGGAATCTGGATCCTGGGAGCCTCACAGAGCCACTCCATGCTGCAGCTCCTGCAAAGGGCATGATGCAGCACAGCTCCCCAGATGGGGACATAATAGCACTCTGTTCCCTCTCCCCTACCTCCCCTCAGCCCCGGCCACACTGGCAGCTGTTGCTGGTTGGATGTGAGATTTGTATGCTGTTTACAGTGCTGCCTTTTTATTCTTGAACCTGAAAGCTTTACTAGGAATTAAATTCCAGCATCAGACTGCTGTTTGTGCTCCCGGGTGAAAGAAAGAGAAAGAGAGCTTTAATGCTGTCAAAAAGTGGGACCTGAATCATTTATGAACGGGCATCACAGGAAGCCCAGAGTCGGTATTCGGACAGGAGTTGCTTCCAGAAGGAAAATGTTTACCGTGGAAGGTCCAGCTCTGCCCTCACCCATCAATCCCTAAGCCCTTGTTAGCAGGATTACATGAATTGTTCCTTTCATTATTAAAGAACATCCTGGTGGTGGAGGATGTTGTGAGAGGAGGCTGCCGACTACATTAGGACGGAGCCAGCTCCAGCATTTATCTTTCTGTGATAAGAGAGAGCTCTGCTCTGGCTGCCGCAGCTTATTTAGCTTTAGCTTTGTTCTTGTTGGAATTTTTTAAGACCACCTGTGACTCTCCAGGGGCTGGCTGAGCGACCGGCGGGTGGGCTGCTTCAGTGAATCAAACCCAAGTGGATTGTGGAGCTCAGCCACTTTTCCCAGCCCCAACCTCAGGTGACGAAGGTGCAGATTCAGAGTCATACAGCTCCTAGGATGTATTTTTTTCCTTGGAGCCACTAACTCAATCCCTTCATTAGAAAGGCTATCAGCAGAAAGCAGAACGTTTCATTTAGAATCACGAAATTGCAGTGCTGAAAGGAACAGGAGAAAAACAGAACAAGAGCTAGCACTGTGAGCATCTGGGGTAGGTCCTTTTCCAGACCCAAACCACCCCTCTCCTACTGCATCCCCAAGCATGTCTATAACTGTTTAGAATACAAATGCAACTTTCGTTCCTCTGCACACCTGGAAGGACTTTGTAATTCCCAGCCACCACGAACTAGCCACCCACTTCTTATGTGTACCCTTGGAGTAGCTGAGACACTGAAGTCCAGAACAGACAGGCTATCCCCAGAAAGGTCTTGGCAGTGCTGGTCTCCAGCACAGGTTGGTGTCTGCCAGGTCCCTCAGTACCCCTCTAAGGAATACTGCAAACCCAGGGAGGACCAAGAAGCCTGATATCAGAGCACTGGGCAGGACTCTTTCTACCTCTGGGAAAATAGGGTGATTGGTGCTTTCCCTGTCTGGCTGACCTGGCAGAGCTGTTGGGGAGCTCACGGTGGCCATGTTGGTGATGGCACCTCACATCCCAGAAAGCAAGGGCGACGGCTCATGCTCCGGCTCTGTCACTAACAAACTATGGGACTTGGGGAAACTTTATCTTCCTGCCCTTGTGTTTCCTCCTCCTAAACGAAAGAGTGATGTCTCCTAAGAACTCCTCCACTCTGTGATTCTGGGTGGCCCTCTGCCCTGGGCCCTAAGGCTCCTGGGCCTGGGTGGAGACTGGTGGGACCTGAAGGCGTGGGGAAAGGGGGAGCAGCAGAGGTATCTGTCTGGCCTGCCCTGAGGCCCATGTCCTCACCCTTAGCAGGAGCCTCGTGCCAACAGCTGGATGCTAAGGACAATTACCCACAGATGCCTCACAAGCTGGAGTGAGTTTCCGGCAGGAAATGAACTATTCCAGCAGCAAGAACATCAACAACCTCCCCTCAGGCTCTGGGGTCAGGCTGGAGGAGAGTCTGATGCACCAAAGTGCCAGTCTTGCATGGTAACTGGTTTACCTCTCAGAAGGAAAAGCTACCCTCCCCACTCTCCCTACTTTTTTAGGCTGGAGGCTCCCTCCTAAAAAGCCCTGAGGAGAGATCAAAACCATCCTGGCTAACACGGTGAAACCCCGTCTCTACTAAAAATACAACAACAACAACAAAATTAGTCAGGTGTGGTGGCGGGTGCCTGTAGTCCCAGCTACTTGGGAGGCTGAGGCAGGAGAATGGCATGAACCCGGGAGGCAGAGCTTGCAATGAGCCGAGATCGTGCCACTGCACAACAGCCTGGGCAACAGAGCAAGACTCTATCTCAAAAAAAAAAAAACAAAAAGGTCCTGAGGAATGTTCACCAAATGCCAAATCCAAGTCAATTTGGAGCTCTGGTGATGTTCAGTGGAGTCTCTGGTAGGCAAAGTGAATGCAGAGAGAGGGCTGAGCATTCCAGGGGCTGGGAGAGCAAGAGCACAGTGCGCCTGGCCAAGGGCAAAGAGCATGGCCCAGGGGTGAGTCTTGCATCCTAGGATGGCCCAAGATGGGAAGCCAAGGTGGCTCAGGAGGCACAAGAGTCTGATGTCCAGAGTGAGGGAGCATCTGGGCAGAAATATAAGGCTTGCAACAAGAAGATTCTTTTAGCAGGAAGCAGAGCAATGCACAGAAAACTGTGCCCTGGGAGCTACAACTGAATAGCCATCTGCCAGCTTGCCCCACATTAGGCCCTCAGTTCATCCTCTGAGAGTACAGCAGGTCAAGAGAATTCCCAGGAGGCTGAGCCACACATCACAGAGTTATTTCCAGCCAAGGTGCACAGAATGCTGACAAATAACCTACTCCTCTGGAGGGAGCGCAGTGGAGAGAAGAAGAGGGAGCTGCTGCTTTCAGGTTTGGAGGAAAACATCTATTGAGGGATCCGAGAGTCTCTTCCTGTTTCTGGGCCTGAGTTTCCGCCACTGTCAAATAAAGGAGTTGGATTTGAGAGTTCCTAAAGTTCCTTCCAGCTCTGACATTTTGAGAGTCTATGATTATTATAAATAAATAAATGAGATTATGCAGTAATTTGTCTTTTGGCATCAGGCTTGTTTCACTTAGCACAATGTCATCCGGATTCATCCATGTTGTCACAAATGACAAGATTTTCTCCTTCTTTTTAGGGCTAAATAATATTCCATTGCATACACAGATCACATTTTTTTTATCCATTCATCTGTTGATGGACACTTAGGTTGATTCCATACCTTGGCTACTGTGAATAAGACTGCAGTGAACATGGGAGTACAGATCTCTCTTCAACAAAGTAATTTCATTTCCTTTGGATATCTACCCGGTAGTGGGATTGCTGGATCACATATTTTTTAATTTTTTCTACTTTTTAATTTTTCGAGGAACCTCTATACTGCTTTCCATAATAACTGTACTAATTTACATTTCCACCAACAATGTACAAGAATTACCTTTTCTTCACATACTTGCCTCTAAAAAAGTCAAACTCACAGAAGCAGAGAGTAGAATGGTGGTTGCCAGGGGTTGGAAGTGGTGGGGGGCTGGGGAGAATGCAGCGATGTTAGTTAAATGGTACAAAGTTTCAGTTAGGCAGAATGAACAAATTCTAGGGGTCTGTTTTACAGCATAGTGACTAAAGTTAATAATCATGTATTATATACTTGAAAATTGCTAAAAGATTCTATCTTAAATGTTCTCATCACAAAAAAGTGGTAGGTGAGGTGACATACATGTTAACTTGCTTGATTTAACCATTTCATCATATATACATATGTCAAAACATCGCATTGTACCCAATAAATATATACCATTTTCACTTGTCAATTGTACCTTAATAAAATTTAAAATAATAAGAAAAAAACAGAGAGAAGAGACAAAAAGAGGAAGGTAAGAAAGAAAAGTTTGAGGGGGAAAAAACAGTAAGATAGCAGAGGAGTGGGGAGAATTGGTCACTTTTTAAGGCAGATGAGTTTTGGAGAGGGGGATAGTGCCCTTGGTTGCACTAAGAGGAATTAATCTTTCAAGGCCTAAAATTTCTCTGTAAAGCCTCAGCCCCAGTTGCAAGAGGCCCCATATTGATTAGAGCCCTTCGACTCTAAGCCTAGTGATTACTTTGGAAGCATTGAGCAGACCCAGATTTCTACCCTGGAGAACTCAAGTCTAAGAACAGAGGATCCTTGAGCTCTAATTACACTGTCCGCAGAAAGAAGCCTGAGCGGTTCCTGAGCCTGTGGCCACAGCCCAAGTCCATAGCTCATGCCTAAGTGGGGCAGGGCTAGCCCAGGCGGGAGGATTAATGACAGTGATTGAATATTTTATAAGTGGAATATTGTGTATTTTCCAAAACCAAATGGAATGTCATTTTTTTGCCCCAAGAGAGATGGGGGATGTCACTGTCCTTGTTTCCCATTCAAACCGCATATTCGATGGCAAATAAGATGAATGGGACTTGGAGTTTCCAGGGAAGAGGGCAGAGACAGAAAGGGAGGAAAAAAATTCTTTTTCACTTTTTCCTCCCCCTGCCAGCCTGTCCTCACATTGCTGCTTTCCTCATCACCCAGTATTTGAACCCACTGTCCCCTGGACTACTCCAGCTGCCATCCAGGGATTACATCCCCTTCCCTGACCCCTGAATGCCCTCTGTCCATAAGGAGATTAAGTCACAAGGTCACCTAATCCATCCTGTTTCCAAGAAACACAGGGTATCAGACACGAAAAACTTGCCTACAGATCTTCCTTCATGTTCTTAGCCCAAGGCCTTATTTTCTTTCTGTATAACTTCCTTTGGTCTAACTGAAGTCCATCTCATTGCAGATGAAGGTCGTGCCCTCTAAATGTTGACTTTTGTGGAGAATGAAATATAACTGGCCTCCCTCCTTAGGGTGGAAGCTCTGCCTATTCTTCATGTGAAAGTCTTAGGATTCAAGTGCTTCAGAAACCCTGGATCTAGCATTGCCTCCAACTCACCCTCTTGAATGCATTACTGGCCTGTGCAAATGCAACTATTTGATTAGTGCTGGAGTGGTGAGAGGCCCCTTCCCTTCTCAACACCCTATTATATGCTCCAAGGCCACCCACATGCTCCGCTGCTTTGCATTTGCCCTGCAATCTTTCATGCCAGTTGACTTTTCATCTCCAAATCCCTTTTCACATTAAACACAAACCCACACACTCTGTCCCATTTTCCTTTGAAATAAATCATAAGCCCATGCCAGAAACGACTCAGGGTGTTCTCTGGAATTTGTAAACAGCATTAAAGTCTTGTGGGAAATGTCACAGAGTGTTGGTCTGAATTTATTAAGTAATTTCTCAGCTTAAAATATATCTTTCCAGCCTGCTGTCTGACAACATTTACCTCTAATGGAATTTTATCCACTCTTGATCACTAAACTAAGCACACTCCTATCCCATAGTGCAGATTCCTGAGCTGTTCCTGTTCGGCTCTCAGTTAGGTAGGTTTCAGACACATGAGCCGTGCCCCTGCCTTTCAAAACCACTTGGAGCTCTAAGTGCCCAGCTATTCTCTATTTCCGAGGGTGCTAGTACGCCATTATACCACATGTACATGGATGCCACTGAACTTACAAACACGTTAGTAACATCCACATTCAGCACTCGCCAGTGGCAGAACCAGGAAATGTCTCAGAGAAGGTTCTTTATTCCTCCCAAATCTCCATCAGCTCCCAAGCTACCCCAAATAAACATACTGTTTAAAACAAAACCATAGTGGACTGTACAAAGTAGCTGTAAGATCAGTCCCCTAGCCTGCCTCCCCTTTTTTCAACCAATTGTCATCTGTAAGCCCCTCCTTTGGAGAAATGTTGGCACTGTCCTTGGGTGATTTTGAATTCTAGTTTCAATCAGTCAGTTAAACAACACGTCTATAAAGAGCAGCTGTTTTGTACAAAGTAGAAATGAAGTGAGGGAATGAAGAGGCTGTCGGCTGATGTCTTTCCCAGATCCATCCTCTTTCTGTGGCCTGGGGCCTAGTTGGTTCCAGGACTCATCCTAACCAGGGCAAGAAGCGTTTCAGCAACACAAGCCCAGCACTTGTTGGGGCCTAGCATGGGTCATAATACTCTAAGCCCAGAGTCCAGGTTCATTAATCCCAGACCTTGTTACGACTCTGAATGTCAGTGTTCCCTACCCTGTAATACACACAAGGTAGTATAACACACTGGTCAGAACATCTGCACCGTGGAACCAGACAGGGTTGGAATCCAAGTTCTGCTGCTTACTAGCTGTGTGGCCTTGGAAAGGTTGCTTAACTACTCTCTGCTTCAGTTTCCTTATCTCTATAATGATGATAATATTATGCCTACCTCATAGGGTTATTTTGAGAAATAAAATTCTAGATGTAAAAATGCATAAAATAATGCCTAGATATTCTTAAATAATGAATCATTAACATAATTAACAAAAAGTCATTGTTAGTTATCATTATTAAAATGCTTGCCACACTGTCTGGCTGGCAGTGTACCCTTAGCTTCTTATCTTCTAATTAGACATAGCAGTCCCTCAGTGTCTGTAAGCCACTTACTGCCTGGTGACTGGAGAGAGGCTCAGAAAGTGGCTGCCCAGGCTGGGTACGCCCAACACCTGCCTCCGAATATGGCTCTTCTCCTGGCATGGCTTTGAGGATGCAAGAACACATTCAGCTCTCAAGAGGTCTGCGTTTCTGGAACTGAAGGTAAAACTGCCCACACTGCCTTCTTCCTGAAAGACTGCCAGGAGCCCCCACTTCGTGGCTAGGCCAGCAGCTCCCTAGTGGCAAGTGTGGAACCAGGGCAAAAGGAGTTGAAGGTCTTAGTGGAAAGTGAAACTGGTTTCAATAGCCAGTCTTAGAAGAGAAGTTTAAAGCAACAGTTCATCAGAATAATCACAAAAGTGCCACCAAAAAAAAAAAAAGTAAGAAACAAGAAATCTGAGACAAAATATAAGTGAATGAAAGCCCATCAGGCCAGGTTAAGAAGCCAAATATAGAACTGAAATTTTGAGAGTATTCCTATTAGAAATGTTGTCTTGTTCTGGAACATATGTTCTGTTTGAACATACCCCTTCTCTGTTCTAAGAATATACCGACGAACTAGATGGAAATCGCAGGTGCGTGTGCTGGCAAATGTTTATTGGTGTTCCTTTTTATCTGGACTCAAGACAGTACCCAACCTTCTGTTTGACAACATCACCTCAAACATGTTACAATTAATTATACCACTTTTCTTCACATCACATTTTAATTTGGAAAGACGTGGGAGACGTCTTTGTTTCTTAAGGAGATTTGCAAATTAATCTAAACTCACTGAAAATACATTTACAAACTCACAGTGGGTTAGCTATGTGTATTCTAACCTCGTTCTCATTTTTCAACTTCAAAGGATGGTTTTCTAACTGTGTGTCTGAAGTCTGAGGATATTTTGAGTCGTTTGAGAGATGAAATGAACTATACATTTATTTGTTTACTTTATACTTTGGATTTTAAATAAGCGGAAAGAATATGACAATTTAAAACATTTCTTCTGTGTCTTAAACCCTGATGAAAGCAATGGAGTGAAAGAATGTTCTTCCATGTCAAGACAAGCACTCAGGCAGTGGGCGGAAGGTAGGACTGTGTGCTAGGCAAGTCAGTGAGCAAGCCTGACCTGGGAGTCCGCCTTAGGGCTATCAAATCCAACAGTTAATGAGTAAAACTACAGAAACAACAGAGAGCATGAGGACAGGTAAGAAGGTCAAATGCAAACTGGTCAGAGCTGAAAATAAACCTAGGATTAATTATAAGTGAATTAAGCCTACCAGCGCAAATGAAGTAGCCAATTTTGCATTTGACATGTATATTTGTTAGTATCAGTTTTATATGTGTGTGTGCAAAGAGAACTTATTCTATTTGTACTTTTTCAATATTCATTAGGAAACTTCTTATTCTTTTAAAAAAAAAAAACAGTATTTTAAAAATGCATGTGATGTTTCCTGTCAGTAGGGTTGGTTTTGCAAGTCATGCCCCTGGGAAGTTGTTTTCAAATCTTTATCTGCATCAGAATTACTGGGAGTCTCTGAGGCAGGAGGGCCAGGTATCTGCATTTTGTACACACTTCTCAGTTGAGTCTGAGGACCAGTAACGCTTGAAACCCATCACTCTACAAAACAGCTCTCTCTTCCTCTACAGCACGTGAGCTACGTGAGTAATTGCTACTTAGTGCTTTTATTCTCTCACTTCGCTCTTTCATTTCTACTTAGGAACTCCTTAGAATATAAGGAAAGTCACCTGGTTATTAGGAAGAACCTCCTTGAGATGTTATCCCTACCTCCCAGTTACTTACCAGGAGAACCTAGTAGGAAGACAAAGCATAGGCACGGAAGGTCATTACTAATATAAGCAACCTGGGATGAGGTAAGGGTGGGAGTGTCCTGTTGGCACATATCTAGAAGTTTAGACAAGCAAAAGATAGGGGTACTGTGACTGGAGATGACTTTGTAATAAAAATGAGTTTTGGGAGTTCTAAAGGATGGGTAGTGTGTACAAAGACAAGTACTTGGAGGTGTGTTGCCAGGTGAGAGAAGGCTGCAGCTTGAGGTTGCCGAGCAATTATCAGGGTTCCTCTTTGCTGTGATAATATGCTAATTAAAACTGCCTTCAGCTTCCACAGGCACTATCTAGTTAATGCTCAAAAAGGAGGAATTTTTTAAAAATGAGTCCATAAAATTTAGTATCAACTTAATTTTTATTCATTGTGAATCAATGCAGAAGCCAGAATAGACCTAACACATCATTGTTGAGTGTGTTTTGGAATCACGACACATTCTTGGCTGGAATCAGAAAGGTGTGAAAACTAAAGAGAAGGTCCCAGGTCTGCAGTTCCACTTGGGCTTGCACTTTTGCCCTTGGCATCTTCTAATAGGAACATCTCCAGGAACAGGAAGTCAACAAAACCCATTAATGGGTATAGGGTAAATCTATAGGGTGTATATACAGTACCACCCTGGACCTGGGTAACCAGGGCCTCTGCCCTTGGTTCCACAGTTTAGAGACCTCTGTGATCCACCCCTCTTCCCTCTTATCCCCTTCTCAAGGGTGACGAGTCCACAGGTGAAGAGACATGCCCTCCAGGAGCCTATGACCTCCCTTGTAGATGACACTCTGGGTACTTGGGACACTGGAATTCCCTGCCCTTCACAAGCCACTTCTGCAGGTCCATATTCCCAAGGGTGGTCAGTGCCACAAATGTGTGCACCCCTCATACCCACTTGTACAAACAGAGCTTGGACAAGTGGGTAAAGGCCTTAAAGGATGGATGGGTGAGAGTTGAAGTCAGCAAGGAAAGAGCTAGGAGATGGGCTTGAGGGGCCTCAATTTCTACCCTTCCCTGGACCATAGTAAAAATATTAAGGAGGTCACCAAAAATCCCAACCCGTTGGGATTTG
The DNA here is from genome assembly GCF_037993035.2 of Macaca fascicularis. Classification (NCBI taxonomy): domain Eukaryota; kingdom Metazoa; phylum Chordata; class Mammalia; order Primates; family Cercopithecidae; genus Macaca; species Macaca fascicularis. The sequence goes on along the minus strand of NC_088375.1, from coordinate 122,071,358 downwards.
TGACAGCCCCTTTCTATTTTGTGTCCAAAAGTCAAATATTAGGGGGCCATACCCTACATCTTATGTTTTCATGGCGAAAAGGACATGCCACTTCATTCCCTGGGAAAGAACAGTAAAACTCCATTCTCTCTCCACTGCCTCTGGTTCTCCCCAAAGGAGAAGAAGTGACCTATCTGATTGGTGAGGTTGGAGAAATGTTTGTAAATGCGTAATTCAGCCCTTCCTGAGCTCTCTTATAGGCTCTACCTGCCTGTAGCCATCACCTTTTCTCCTCCGTGTGAGGATTAGGTCCATGTGGGGATTAGAGGGAGGCTCAAAGATTTTCTATTCTGTGAATGATATATTTGTAGATCCAATTCAGGGAGGATGAAGTAGAAACCCTGTATTTGGCCACAGATCTGACAGCAATCATAGCTGTCTCCAGCTGCAGACCCAACGTCATCTTCTGCGTGTGGAAATGGACCAGCAGCTCCACAATGCCAGGTCTGAGATAAGCCATGAGGGTCTTGATGGAGAATAAGACAGTAGGAAGTGAGAAGGGGGAGGAGACAGGAAACGTCTTATCCGTTTAGGAGGAAAAATAACTAGAACAAGGGATGAGGAACTACGGGGAACAAACTGTAAAGGGCATTTGAGGGCAGTTGAAAGAAATAGCTTTGTCTGGATACAGTAGAGGAAAAGGGGATTGAAAGGGAGAGAGAAGATAGGGGACAAAGCATTAATGGAATTTAAGTAGGCCATGAAGCAAAGGATTTTCAGGTTCAAGAGAACCTAAAAGGGCTCTGGAAAGTGCAGATAACGTGCATAGGAGGAAAGGCCCAGAATCTAGTGATCTTAAGGGCCAAGAATGACTGCAGGATGTAAAAGTTCATCTACGTTAAGCTTGGTCAAACTGCATCTAATGAATGACTAAGTTGAATGCATATACCTATTTCTATCTGTGTATACCTTGAAACCTGGAGCTCCTCTCACTGTAAGGAGGGAGTTTGTGCAAGGAACAGCTGGTTGAACAGAAGCATGCTTTTGAACCTGGATGAAACCACAGTGCAGAGCTCAGTCACAATTTCAAAGTTAAAGCTAAAAATGACAATAACTCTCCAAGTTCCTGTAGCTGGAGGTGATGGAGGTGGCCATTAGGGCTGCCAGTTACTGCCAGATGTCCTGTTCTTTTATGCATACTTTTAGTTATCTAAATTAAATGATGGTTTGGCAGGGAGGGATTATTTCATTTTGTTTTGGAGTTTCCTGTCCACACCTTGGTTTAATTGAAGACACCGGGCTGTCATATAACTAATACTGGAGTTCATCATACTACACATTTGGGATGGTATGGACCCAAAGCTAGACCCAAATTAATATACGAAGGCATGGATGATGAGAAAATGGGCAACAAGGAGACATAGCTAATAGTTATTTCAAGAGAAGAAAATTTAGATGAAAAAAAGACAGAAACAGAGGCAGGAAGATTTTTTTAATTGGAAAGAAAGAAGGAAGGAAGGAAGGAGGATGAAGTAGAAAGGAGGCAAGGAGGAAGGGAAGCAAATAATTGGGTAGATTAACAGGGAATAGAGAAAGCAAAGGAGAAAATAAATGTTCTATAAGTAAAAATATCCTTATACACATGAAACAAGGGTATTTTCTGCATTTCATTCAACCTCTTTGTGGTTGTTTTGTTTTAAAAAGCAGCAGGGAATATCAAACAGCTGTTTTTACAGCTTCTGTCACTTTGTCAAAGCCAGCCTGCAGAGTCTGACTGTCAGGCACACCCAGACGGCCTGCTAGTGGCAAGGCGCTCTGGTGAGCAGATGGGCCAAGCCTGCAGCCACTCAGAAAGGTCAGTGCTGATGCCCATCAGGCCCCTCAGGGCTAGAGCCGAAACCAAGACCCTGGGAACTGGCCGGAGAGAGATAAACACTCAAGGCAGCATTTCTCTTCCAGATTAAAAAGAAAGAAAGAAAGAAAAAGAATTCGCCTAGAGATAATCTTCCCTCAGTGCAAGCAGCAAAAAACTCAATGTCAGATGACATGGACTTAGGTCCCAACTCTGCCATTTCTGACCTATGTGGCCTCAGGCTGGTTGTTTCCCCTCTGAAAGTCTCAGTTTCCCCGTTTATGGAATAAGGATAATCCTTCACAGGGTTCTCATAAAGATTAAATGAGGTAACCCTAGAAAATAGAGGCCCGTGGTCAGTATGTTAGAAACTCAAGTTTGGAAAAAAGAAACCAACAAACATAGATGATAGACAGATGGAGGAAGGGTGAGAGATTAGATAGATAGGTTGACTGACTGATAGGTAGGTGACAGACCCATAGATGAAGGACATCCTGCAAAGTCTTTCAAGTAAATTTTTGGTTTCTGATAAATGTAAGAAGGGTCTTCTACTCTCTTCCTCTCCTCCCGTTCCTGCCAGTAGCAGCCAGGCCACTTGGAAATCACAAAGGCGACTCCCCTTTCCAAGTCCCTTCCCCAACAAGCCCTCCAGTAGCACTGCTCATGGGCAAACAATGCCACGTCCAACAGAGAGGTTTTTATCAGGGTAGGGGACCCTCAAGGAAGGGGCTTCCTCCCCTGGTGGTCTGTTCCCTCCTAAGAGTTATTGCACTACTTCATGATGTATCTGTGATGGGATGGGAGTAGGGGACACATAGAGATAAGCAGTAGGAAGAAGAAGAGATGCGATCTCAAGAGCACCAGCATACGAAGGCAAGAGTAGCAAGTCTGTCTCTCCTCCCACAGGCTGGTGAGGTCATGGTCGAAGGTCAAGGAGGATGTACCTGGAAGAGGGCCCTTTGCTCACAAGACCACAGCTTACCCAAGTGCATCTTTACAGGGCTCCTGCCAGCTCACCAGCACCCTCATCTTTATCATTCTCTTCCCAGAGCAGAAGATTCCAGAAGACAAATGAGCCTTTTCTGCAGGGCCTGGAGAATCATGCAGTGTTCGCCTCCTCACTGAGCCCTTGGCTTGCCAGTCTGAAAGCATGGCCCTTGGCCTGGCCTCCTTGAGACACTTAGATGATAAATAGAGCCTGCTCTCGCCACCACCTGCACTTGGGCCCACCCCAAACACTTACCCAGGAGCACGATGGCTAAAATTATAAATCAAGTTAACAAACTGTTAAACAAAAATATACTCTACCCTCCTACCTTGACAAATATACCTTCATAAGCCTGGAAAGTTTAAATTTAGAGTTTCCCGGCTCCTGGGAGCTCACACTGGCAAATGGAGCTATGGGGAAAGATGACTTCCCGCCCCCAGGCTGCCCCCACCTCTTCCCACACTGGGCTCTGTCTTGCCCTTGAGAGACCTCACACACATGCGGACACCCAGCCCGCATGTCCAAGCTCTGTCCACAACCCCAGTGGGACAATCCATTCTTTAAAGGAAGTACTGGGAAGAAGCTTACACAGACTCAGCAGCAGGTGTGGAGCCATTTGGCAGGGAATTGCAGGTTCTCAGGTACCTGAAGTATGGTGTAGAAAGAGGGTCACTGTCCTTGGGTGGGTGTATCCTCCAGGCCTTAAGGATTTAGTGCCCTTTGGGGAGGACTATGGCTGGAAGGGGGTCAGAGCAGGCAGATCCAGAGCAGAAGTCCCTGTGCCCAGATCCTTGCTGTCAGCATCCTCATCAACATCATGCCCTACACCCAATAGCATGCTCATTCCCATCCCAGGCAGTGTAGAGAACATTACCATTGGATTCGCTGCCTGCTTGGGCCCTTGCTACACCCTTTTAGCCACAGTTTTACCAGCTCCAGCCAGGAACTCGAGTTTCTCAAGCCCGAAGCCCTTTTGGGAAGAGACTGCAGGGGCAGAGAGAGGAGAGCCAGGCTGGAGACTGAGGCAGGGTTGAATGGAGCGATGACTCCTGGGGCAGGTCCCATTGTTAAGCAGGCCCCCCACCAGATTTAATGGAGCGTTTCTGCTGTTCTTTTCACAGTGTTGTGGCTCTTAATAGGCTCCCCTGGCGGGCCTTTCAGAGCCCACGCTGCCTCTGAGCAGCTGCTGTGCTGAGCGAAGGAGCAAGCGGGCTCGTTTGCAGAGCACGTGCCTGTCGCCTTCTTGGGAAGCCATCACAGCACGTCCTGGAACAGGCTCCCGAGGAGGCATCACAGTTTAGCGTAATTCATCAACTTCACAGCTGCTACTTGGGAGGGAGGGGGCCAAGGAAGCCAGCGCCAAGCCACTCAGGAATCTCAGGAGCATTCCCTAGGCCAGCAGAGAGAAGGTGAGCCCCAGCAGGAGTGGGCAGAGCTTGCAACGTGCTGCTAGCTTCACCTCCAGCCCTGGCCCAGACCTCTACGCACCCTGAGGGTGCCAGCAGACTGGAAACAGGGAAACAGCTGGGTCTTCAGAGTCAGGGAGAGTGGACTCAAGCCTCCTCATCATCCACAATCTATGTTTCAGGTGATTCCGATGCACACTAAAGTTTGAGAACACCTGGTCAAGCCTCCCCCACCCCATCCCAGTGGTCTCCCCATTTCTCCACCTTGGCCTCTCCCTAGAATTACCCTGACCTCCTGACAATCTAGCAACTAAAAAGGTCAGCGCCTGGCACGAGAGCAACCTCCAGGACCCTGCTCCAGCTGCCTCCATTCTGCTTGGTCAGTGCCCATTATTATACCATATCAGGCCTGCCTACCCTATGGGGTTGTTGTGGGCATTAAATAAATAATGCCTGTAGGGTGCATAACAGAACACCTGGCATAAAGAAAGCACTGGACTGGTGGAAGATACCTTGATGTTATTTTGGGGGTCCTTTACTTTCTTTGCAACCTCTGGGTGCACAGTTCTGCCCTGGGCCAATTTCCCATTTCTTGTCTTCCTTTCCTCTGCGGCAGAGAGCCAGCCTGCTTGCCGGCTTCCAGTGGTCACCAGAGCCTCCTTGGCCTCACCCACCTAGGAACATCACAGCACCTCTGTGTTCCACCCCACCCGTCCTATACCATGCATTCCAAAAGAAAACATGCAACCTCAAAAAGTTAATGTTTTTTGGTTTTGATTTTTTTTTTTTTTTTTTTTTGAGATAGGGTCTCACTCTGTTGCCTAGGCTGGAGTACAGTGGCACAGTCATGGCTCCCTGCAGCCTCCATTTCCATCTTCCGGGCTCAGGTGATGCTCCCACCTCAGCCTCCTAGGTAGCTGGAACTACAGGTGCGCACCACCACACCCAGCTAATTTTTTTTTTAGAGATAGGGTTTCACCATGTTGCCCAGGCTGGTCTTGAACTGCTGGGCTCAAGCAATCCATCTGCCTTGGCTTGCCAAAGTACTGAGATCACAGGTGTGAGCCATCGTGCCCAGCCTGGTTGTTTTTTTAATAGATTGTTTTTTAGAGCAGTTTTAGGTTCACTGCAAAATTAAGCAGAAAGTACAGAGTTCTCATGTTTTCCCTTGTCTCCACACAAGCACAGTCTTCCTCACTGTTGTTTTAATCAATAAACCTACATTGACACATCATTATCACCCAGAGTCCATAGTTTATATTAGGGTCCTTTCTTGGGGTTGCAGATTCTGTGGGTTTTGACAAATGTAGAATGGCATGCATCCACCATTAAAGTACCATAGACAGTAGTTTCACTACCCTAAAAATCTCATGCTCTGCCTGTTCATCCTTCTATTACCCCAAACCCTGGCAACCACCCATTCTTTTACTCTCTCTGTAGTTTGGCCTTTTACAGACTGTCATTCAGTTGGAATCACACAGTATGTAACTTTTTCAGATGGCTTTGTTCAGTTAGTAATATACATTTAGATTCCTTTACATCTTTTTATGGCTTGCTAGCTCATTTCTTTTTAGCACTGAATATATTCCATTGTCTGAGTGTACCCATGTATTCATTCACCTAATGAAGAACATTTTGGTTGCTTCTAAGTTTTGGCAATTATGAATAAAACTGCTATAAACATTCGTGTGCATGCTTTTGGGTGGACACAAATTTTGAACTCGTTTGGGTAAATACCAAGGAGTACAATTGCTGAATCATATGGTTAAGAGTATGTTTAGTTTTCTAAGAAGTCACCAAACTGTCTTCCAAAATGGCTGAACCATTTTGCATTCCCACTAGCAATGAATGAGAGTTCCTGTTGCTCCACATCCTCACCAGTATATGCTGTGGTCAGTGTTCTGGATTTTGGCTATTCTACTAGGTATACGCAGTAGTGCAGCTCATCATTTTAATTTGCAGTTCCCTAATGACATATGCTGTTGAGCATCTTGTCATATGCTTACTTGCCATTTGTACATCTTCCTTGCTGAGGTGCCTGTGTGGGTCTTTTGCCCATATTTGCTTTCTGATTGTTGAACTTTGTATATCTGAGTTCTTTGTATATTTTGGATCACTGTCTTTTATCAGAAATATCTTTTGCAAGTATTTCTCAGTCTATGACTTGTTTTCTCATTATCTTAAGGTTCATTGATTTCTAATGTTTTGTTTTGTTCTCTTCTGTTTTGTTTTAGTAGCAAAGAGACAAAGGGTAAAAATAAGAACTATTTAGTAGAAGTGAATGTTATAAGCACTCTAAAAGGCCTCACAGTGGAAGTTCTCCTGAGATCTAGGGACAGAGCACAGATGGCTTTCACAAGTCCCCCAGCTCCTGTCCTTCATTTCCATTCATCCACCCTTTGATTAAAAGCTCCATCCTTAAATAAGGAACTCCCCAGGCAAACTTCCTCAGAACAGTTTTTTGTTCCAATAGACAAATGATTAGCATTTCTCAACACCTTTGGGCCCACTGGCCTCTCTGAGAATCTAATCAAAGCTACAGGCGCATCCCCATTAAAATGCGCATAGACACATAAGCCCACACTCTTACATGCCCTCTCAGGGTGTTCACAGGCTTCCAGAAGCCCATCCAACATTTGGTGCCACCAAATTAAGGAGCCCTGCTGGAGAAGAATAAAAGAGAGAACAGAGCTGCTAACAGGCAATCAGGCAGGGCACCAAGGAGCAAAGTTAAAGGCATTTTCTTTTCAAAGAAAAACCCAAATTCACAATTTCCTATCTTCAAAGCCCCTGAGACCACTCTCTTGTCAGCGCCTTGCTCTTTTGGGATCTGGGGAGGAAATAAAGAAATGCAGTCCTCCTCCCACCGCAGCAGCGCCACCCCCCACCTCTGCCCCTCAAGGCCCCCCTAGTGGGCCATCAGTGGGTTTGCTGCCTGGGGCCTTCGTGGTTCACACAGGAGGCAGGTTAGGGCTAGGGCAAGGTGAGTAAAAAACCACAGTGCAAAATGTAAGGGGACACTCCCTCTCTGGGCTCTGCAGAGAAGTCCATCTAAGAGACATTTGGCCAGTAGCCTTCACCATTTATGGAAACAGTCAGCTGCCAGGAGGGTAGAAAACTTTGGCCCAACCAAGATAGAGTTGGTTTGTACCAACCACAGCCACTTCAAAGCAAAGCTCTCTGGCATTTCACCAGCTCCCAAACCACCTCTGGTGACTTTTGAAATGAGGGCAGTCCAGCTGTCACATGGGAAAGAGAGCAGGGACCTTGTTATCACTTGACACGGAGCCCCAGAGAAGCGTGGCTGGGAGCCCTGAGGAGAGGGTCTTTCTCCATCCCCCTCCTGGGGTGGTGGCAGTCACGCTTGCTGGAGTGGCTCCTTCCCTGTGGTGAGATGAAGGGACCACCTCCAGGAGGTCTGAGTGTGGACGCTGGGGCCTGGTCTTCGCACACAGTCCTCTTTCTCTTCAGCGCCATTCACATGCAGCCTCCACGAGCTCACCCTTCCCATGGCTCCTGGGCATCCACACCACCCCTTTCCCTCTAGAAATAGATTCCACTGCCCCACAATCTTCAGCTCTGGGCTCCCTCCCTCCCCTCCCCTCTCCCCATCTGTCAGCTGCCTGAGGCTTCTCCAGTCTCCCCATGCCCAGGAAATACCAGCCCACCAGAGGAGGGGCAGAGCCCACCCACCCGCCTTCTGCCCCAACCCTGTGGCTGCGGTGGCTGAGGATAGGGGAGGGAAGTGTTGTAGAACAGACAGGAACTGAGAATGGCAGGGGAAGGGATCATCAACAGCTACTCAGGTGTGAAGCTGGTGAGCCCTGGAAAGTTAAATGGGGTGTGAAATTCATCCTTCCACGTCTTTCAGAAGTGGGAGTCTTCACTTGCTGGGGGGCCCCAGCCCAGATGGCCAAGGAGGCAGAACAGGTGAGGCCGGCAAATCCTCACATAGAGGGAGACTCCCCTTCCTCTACCACGCACCTGTTTGTTCTCCTCACCTTCGCCCCATTACACAAACTTCATCCCACTCCCCTGTCACTGCTGTTATGTCAGGCCTTGGAAAAGACTGATGCTGAGACCACTGGAGGAGGTGGGGGAGCACACATGTGCCCCCCGACACACACACACACACACACACACACACACACACACGAGTAACCTGGAACTTGAAGGGCTTTTTCCTAAACCCCATCCCTTAGGGAAGGCGGTTTTTAGGATTTTCAGAATTTTCAGGGATGGGAGAGTGAAGGCAATGAACCTACACAAAAGTTGTCCTAAAATGATGAGACTATAAATAATTTAAAGTCTTCCTAACAAGGACTTGTTGTGCCATGGAAGACTTGAGGAAGACAGGACAGGAGTCCCGAAGTCAGCCATGTGACTTCATGATTCTCTGCCACTCCTCACTTGGAGACATCTAATGGCACATCTTGCCTTCCTGGACCTCTGGTTCATGACATAAATATTTAATGAGCATCCTCATTGTGACAGGAACTGTGCTAAGTATTGGAGATCAAGCTAATAACAGCTACATGCTTTTTATGTATGGGCATAAAAGTTCCACGTGTTCTAAGCACTTTGCTTATGCTATCTCACTTAATTCTCACAATAACCCTAGGAGGTAGACACTTTACAGATGAGGACCCTGAGGCACAGAGAAATTAAGCAAGATGCCCATAGCCACCCAGCTAGAAAGTAGTGGAACAGGGTTTGGACCCAAGTTGTCTGATCTCAGACCCTGCTCTTTACCACTATTGTATACTCCCTCTCAGACAAAAACAGACACAATCCCTGTTTCATTGACCTCATAGAGTTGGTTTGTACCAACCACAGTCACCTCAAAGCAAAACTCTCTGGCATTTCACCAGCTCCCAGACCACCTCTGGTGACCTTTGAAAGTGAGGGCAGTCCAGCTCTCACATGGGAAAGAGAGCAGGGACCTTGTTATCACTTGACATGGAGCCCCAGAGAAGCGTACTAGTGCAAAGAAGGCATACTAGTGCAAAGTATGCCCCGTGGTCCAAATCGAGTCCACTGCCTGTTTTTATAAAGAAAGTTTTATTGGAACACAGCCACGCTCGTTTGTTTACCTATTATCTATGTCTGCTTTCATACCACAATGGCAGAATTCAGTGGTTATGACAAAAACTGTATGGTCCACAAATCTTAAAATATTTGCAACATGGCCTTTTGTAGAAAAACTTTGCAACTCCTGATCTAGTGGAATAGAATCATCTTGCCCTTCCCTGGGACATCAGGGGGACACGTGAGGTGATGATAGAGACAACACTTCGAGCTCATTGGGCTAAGGAGTCCCAGTGAAGCACAGGCAGAGTATGCCCAGCCTATTCATCCCCCAGGATGGCCAGCCAGGATGTGCTGGGAGCAGCCTACTCCTAACTGTTCCCACTATCACTCAGTGCCTAAGCCCAGGGGATAAACACCAGGCACTGGCTGGCAAGAGCCATAGCTACAGTCAGAGGATCCACCTAAAAGAGGGAATCAATACATTCTCTGGGACCCAGGCACTGCAGGCAGCTTGGGAGATAGTGAGCTCTGCCTCTACCCAGTGGGTTGCTGATTGATCTACCTTATCATTCAACATTCAATAAGTATTCACTGTGGGCCATGCCTAGAGTGAGTGCTGTGCTCATAGGGAGTCATGCTACGGATATGGCTCAGACACAATCACACACTGGACAAGGATTAGACAAAAAACACCATACTGTTCCTCCTAATTCTCGATGCTATGCTTTGATGTTCTCCCAGGGTTTGCGCATTTGCAAGGAAGGCCTCCAAATTTAGGTCACAGGTGGTACGCAGGAGAGGATCAAATTTGAATAAAGCTGCCCCACTACTTTTCTCGCTTCCAAGGCAAGCTTCCAGCTCTTTCCAAACCTACCCCATTAGTTTGCAGAGCAGCTCTCTCAGCAAATATTACAAATAGATATGGAAATATATATTTCCATATATATTTTTCCACATATATATTCCAAATATATAGTATACAATAAGCCCCAGATTATTTTATTCAACCATGATTAAATGGCAGCTAATGAAAAAAACATTCAGAACAAACATGAAGTAAAGAAGCTGTTGACATAAGTGCTTTGAAGATGTCAAACCTCAGGCTAGCATGGGACTTTGCTTAGATGAAAAAGGTGAGAACGTATTTACATATCTGATACAAAATTTAGGTTAAATCCATACTTTTTCTGTATCTTGTCATTGTTGAGTTTCCATCTAGGTCTACTTCTTTAAAAATGCAAACAATTTTCTACAGTATTGAATGGTTTAAGAGCTCTAAGAACTGTTGGCTTGTTAACTAGTAGACCACTGAAGTTTGCTGTAGGAGACAATGTGTGTTAAAATATTTGCTGTAGAAAATTGTTCACTTAAGGTAGCTAAGTTATGTTTATCAAAACAGGTTGAATTTTCTCACCAGCCTTGCCATCATTAATCCACTGAATACGACCTCCCTGGTCTTGTTATAATTCAACCAGTGAAAACAACTCGGTAGAGCCTCTTAAAATTAGGAGCATGACTAAAGGCATTCCTTCCCTAAAAATGGGTTAGTTTGAAAGTAAAATAAACAAGTGTTTCCAACAGATTAACTTTAAAACACCATGTAGAATCTCGATTTTCCACGACAGGGGAATTCTCATGTAAGGAGGTTTAATGAGACTCTGCCTAAAGAATTTTCCCTTTCTAGCACCAACACATCGGCACATCTTTAGGTCACCAGGGTGTATTTCTAGAGGCCCAGCTGCTGCTCATTCTTCCTACTTCATTCCAATTCTGAGAAAAATACACAAAGTGCATCTTTTCCACAAGCCACGAGCCAGAATCCTCATTACCTTCCCTGGAGCTCATCACCACAGAAGACTCTGGGAAAACTGGCAGGGAGGCTGGAGCATGGGGAGGCTCCTGGGAGGACTCCTGCTGTTCTCTGACCTAGCCCGGAGCCTCCCTGAGCCAGAGACCTGGGACTGGAGAAGTAATTTGCTTTTTAATATATTTCTCCCCTCAAACAGGATCAGAGAAGTGGTGATGGTTATTGCTGAAAGCTTTATGGGTTAGACACAAACATTAATGGAATGACAGCTGGAGAAAGACAAATATAACGTTATTATTCCAGGCATCTCTTGGGGGAGCTGGCTAGATGGCCATAGCAGGTGTACCAGAAAACCATGTGGTGGCATCCATCAGTGGCCTCCCAGGCCAGGCGTGTCCAGACTAGAATGAATGACTTCTTCCGAATACGTCCTGCACACATTCCAAGAAAAAGCAGGGACATGCTGAAGGTGTGGCTTGCATGGCCCAAGAAAAGACTCAGAGCGGGGCTAGGTTTTGAATAATCAATTGCTCAGGTGAAAACAGATGAAACTGTTCTCAGTTTCTGGGTGAGGCTAAAGTGGGAAGCAGCTATGTTCCAGAGAGGCATCAAATCCTCATCTATTCTCAGGCGCTAAAAGACACCCAAGCATCCCAGGGGCAGCCCACCACCTCCCTTCCCACAGAGAAAACAGCCAACTCAAGATAAAAACCTCAAGGGGGGAAGTGTCTTCCTCCCTCCCCTTGCTTTTCCCTTTCTTTCTGTGTTTTGCACCATCTCAGCTGCTGCCTCTCTCTCCTTTTCTTCCTCTTCTCTTCACTCCTTCCACTTTCCTTCTCCTAAATACCCCCCTGACCCCCTCTCTATTCCCATTGTCTGGTGACCTCTGCCTGTTCACCTGAGGCTTCAAATGCTCACAGACAGGAGTTTCTCCCAAACTCAGGAGAAAAAGGTGTTTCTCAGTAGACAGACTTACTAGCGAAAACAGCCAACACCATGAGGAAGCCCAGGACGGAATCAGGGGGTCGCTTTCTCAAGCTTGACCTCTTCTTTATACCTCTACCTTGTTGGGAAGGCTGCAAGATACGGTGTCAGGACACGGGCTTTTAAGACAGAGATACTGAGGCTTGAATCCTGGCTCTAATATTTACAAACTATGTGGTCCTGGGCAAGTGACGCTACCTCCCTGGCCTCAGTTTCTTTATCCGTAAGAGTGAGAATAATACCTATCTCAGAGTTGTTATAAGGATTAAAAGAGTTAATGTAGATTAAGTGTTATGGCCCATGACTGGTGATCAATAAAGTGAGCCCAGCCCTTTCCCTTCCCTCTTCTTTCTGTGATTCAAAAGTGTGGTCCCCTGATTACTCATGACTTCCTTGGAGAAATGTCCCAGAAGACTGGTGTTTGGATCCATCCATATCACACCCCACTCCTCGCCCACATCACAGGACAAGTCAATATCTCCAGGCTGTTCTGTGTCTTCTACCAGGCTTCTGTTAGGCCAGGCCAGAAGGTTATGGTTAAAAGTCAAGTGTGATCAAACACTGGGAGCAGCCGCTTATGATGAGAACAGAGCTCTGGGTGGCTTACAGGATCAACAAGGCTTCTCAGGTTCTGTTAACAATTGATCCAATTTCACCTCCCTTTTTTAGTCCTGGTGTAGCTCAGCCCTCAAGCAGTCACTTTTAAGACAGCCAGCCCCGGGCTCTTCTGATGGACCCAGGTGCTGGATATCGCCACCCAGTGTCTGTTTTGAGATAGGCCTACTCCTCCACAAATGGGCTCTTCTTCCTGGCAGGAGTCTTACCCCGACACCGACTCACACACACCTCTGTGCAGTCAGACCACTGCATATTTTCCAGTGGCCTCTCCTCTCCATCCTTGAGAAAATGCAGGGAGTATATGGAGCACTCCCAAAAACACTCCCTAGCTGTGCACACAAAAAGTTTTCTAGAATGAAAGCCATAAATGGTGCAGTGGCCATTTATGGCTGTAATCCCAACCCGTTGGGAGGCCATGGTGGGAGAATCATTTGTGCCCAGGAGTTTGAGACCAGCCTGAGCAACATAGTGAGACTCCATTTCTATTTAAAAAAAAAAAAAAAAAAAAAAAACCACATTAGGCTAGGCTTGGTGCTTCACGCCTGCAATCCCAGCTCTTTGGGAGGCCAAGGCCGGTGGATTACTTGAGCCCAGGAGTTCGAGACCAGCCTGGGCAACATGGTAAAACCCCATCGCTACAAAAAATAGGGAAATTGGGCCAGTCATGGTGGCACACACCTGTAGACCCAGCTACTTGAGAGGCTGAGGCAGGAGGAACGCTTGAGCCTGAGAGGAAGAGGTTGCAATGAGCCATGATCATGCCACAGTACTCCAGTCTGGGTGACAGAGTGAGACCCTGTCTCAAAATTTAAAAATAAATAAAAATAAAATAAAATAAAAATTAGCTGGGCATGATAGTACATGCCTGTAGTCCCAGCTACTCGGGAAGCTGAGGCAAGAAGATCACTTGAGCTTAGGTGTTTGAGGCTGCAGTGAGCTATAATTACACCACTGTATTTCAAGCTGGGCAACAGAGAAAGACCCCATCTCAAAAAAACAAAAAACAAAAAACAGCCATAATAACAACCAGTATCATATTGAATAACCAGTAGCATTTTGAAATTTGAAACATTTTATCCATTTAAACTCTGTCAGAGTAGGCCAACTGCCACAAAGAATGACCTCCAGATTTCAGTGGCTTAACATAGTGAAAGTACTTCTGGTTCTCATCACAATTCAATATAGGGAGGTAGAAAGGAGAGGAAACTCTGTCCCTCATAGACATCAGGGACCCAGTCTCCTTCATCTGCAGCATTGCCATCCCACTAAGTCTTCCTTAAAGTCAGAGCCTCTAAGTCTTTTTTTCACAGTGCACAGACCAGGAAGGAGAGAGCAGAAGATCCTGGGGGATGTTTCTATGAGCCAGGCCTGGAAATGGGGAACATCAATTCCACCCACATTCATTTGCCAGAACTTAGTCACACGCTTACCTAATCGTAAGGGAGACTGGGTGCTTGGAACAAAGGAGACCACATTTGGTAAACAGATAGTACTGCACTGTCTCTGCTATAAAACCATTAGACAAGTATTTTTCCACAGAGAAGGAAACTATGGTTTGACACACCCAAGACGCCACTGTTAGTAAATGGGCTTCAAACCAAGTCTTGAACCCAAATCTTCTAGCTCCAGTCCATTCTTTAATTCATGCAGAATTTCTTCCTCCTGTGGGTACATGTTGCTGAGCAAGTTATGGAGTCTTAAGAATGACTAGGCCCTGCCCATGTCATCTCCTTTTCTCTTTACCTCCAGGCATTTGAATAGCCAAAGAGAAACATCACTAAATACCTCCCTTCCACTCACTCACAAGCAACCCTTCCTCCTCCTGCATTATAGGAGTGGGATCCAGCCCTCTCCTACTGGCATAGCCATGAAAATAAAGATGCTTGAGCACATCTACATCTTTGATCCTGCACTCATCCTTGCCTTAGAAGAGCTCACAGTCTAATGAGATAGACAGAAATGTCAGAAAAGCTATAACTAGTCTTGATTAGACAATAGCAGAGGCCTTGGCTTAGAAGAGCTCAGTCTAATGAGATAGACAGAAATGTTAGAAAAGCTGTAACTAGCCTTGATTAGACAATAACAGAGGCCTCTACAATGTTGTACAGAAACACGATGAGCAAGAAATTGATTTTCTTAGAGAGTCAGAGGAAGTTACAGAGAACAGGTAATGTTTGTCCTGGGCCATGAGTCAGGAATAGCCTAACCGACAAGACAGGTGAGGCACCACAGCCCAGGGAAGAACATTTGCACAGAAACAAACAGGGGAAAGGAGATGCTCAGGCAAGTCCTTGACAAGGAGAATCCCAGAAGGCTCCAGAAGGCCCCCTTCTTACCTCCTGGTTCTTCTGGAAGCCTGGGAAGATGAGAGACTTTGAAGAAGGTCATAGTCTGGACAGAGTCCCAAGGTATTATGATACAAAAACAAAGGATGGTATCTCCACGTGGGGC
Organism: Macaca fascicularis; assembly: GCF_037993035.2. NCBI lineage: Eukaryota > Metazoa > Chordata > Mammalia > Primates > Cercopithecidae > Macaca > Macaca fascicularis. The sequence goes on along the minus strand of NC_088375.1, from coordinate 122,056,242 downwards.
CCAACACCTGCAGTAAAGTTAGCCTGTCACTTACACAACACTAATATTTAGAGGCACTTTTATACATTATCTCATTTCATTCCTTTTTTGCAGATAAGGAAAGCAAATCTTAGAGAAGTTAAGTTACTTGGCTAGCAGGCCACAGGACTAGAACTCAACCCCAGATCCTGGACTCTAAAACTCAGGTATTTTCCACTGGGACTTTTGTCCGTAGGACAGGAAGGGGTAGTATAATGAGGGAAACCACAGGGGACTTTTCAGGGTCCCCGTCAGGGTCCTTCCTAAAATGGATAGCTTATTTCAATTCTTTTTCCTTCCTTCCTCACACATAGAGTTGAGAGCTGATCCTGAGAATCTGCTCCTAGAGAGATTTCCTCGTCTATGTCCCCAACCTAAAGAATGAACGGATCTCCTCTGATCCTGGAGAGCCCTAGCTTTCCCATTCCCAGGTCATCTACAGTTCCTCTACCTTATCCTGATCATCCTTCCAGAAAGCCACCAGAAGACAGAAGAACAAGAACAGAAGCAGAACCCAACACAGAAGACAGCGTCATCTTCCCCATGCTCTGTGAACCCCACAGGCCCCCTCGTGACCGCCACAGAAAAGCACCTGAGCAGAAACAACTTTCTCTGCAGTGTCAACCCCACCTTCTGCCACCCCACTGCCGAGGACCCCTCCATTTCTCTTTCTCCTAATCCTGCTGTTCTTTATTTTCTTTCAAATCAGAATTGGATCAAGAGAGTAAAGACTGATGATGCTGTTTTTGATGAGGTTCTCCGACCTCTCTGGAAGGTGACCCGAAGGGAGGTATCCCTTCTGAAGTTGATCAGGGCTCCTGTCTTCCTCTGCCAGAGAACAGCAGCTGGGGGGAAACACTGGTGGCCACAAGAACCTGGTGCTCCTCCCACAGAACCTGAGGACTGAGCGCGGTGGGGACTGCTGGATACAGCTAGAGGCACAGATTCTCCCAGGAGTAAGCAAATGTTCCATGGTAGAGGCTACTTTCTTTTTTTTCTTTTTTTTTTTTTTTTTTTTGAGACAGAGTCTCGCTCTGTCGCCCAGGCTGGAGTGCAGTGGTGCAATCTCGGCTCACTGCAACTTCCACCTCCCAAGTTCAAGCGATTATCCTGCCTCAGCCTCCCGAGTAGCTGGGATTACAGGCGTGCACCACCACGTCCAGCTAATTTTTGTATTTTTAGTAGAGACAGGGTTTCACCATGTTGGTCAGGCTGGTCTCGAACTCCTGACCTCAGGTGATCCACCTGCCTCAGACTCCCAAAATGCTGGGATTACAGGCGTGAGCCACCACGCCCAGCTGAGGCTACTTTCTGTCTTTGCTCACATATAGGAGCAGCCAGATGTTCCAAATCAAAAAAGAGGGATATAGTCTACTCAAGGGAATTTTTTTCTCACTTACATTTGTTTATATGCAAATTCCTATAAAGGTACACAAATTAAAACACACGAAGTTATCTGTTAATTGAATCACACTTACTCAAAAGAATAATGCTATACATAGATGTAGGACTCCCCCCCAAATCCAGTGTTTAGTGCTGCCAGGGGTACTAAAGAACATAATCCTTTCTGTAATCTTTTCTTCCCTGCAATGGTTCACAAAGAAAGAAACAGGAGAAATGTGGTGTTCAAAACGGAATAAGGAGATTTTGGAGCAGGGCTCCTCAGATAGCACCTAGGAGATGAAGGAATCTAGAACCTTCTTAACTGTGTTGAAAAAAATCCCACCATTACATGCCTCCCTGATTGTATTTATCATACTACATTGTAAAACTTTTCCTACTTGTTTTTTGTATACACTAGGAGTGCTCTGAAGCCAAAGTCGTCACTGTGTTCATCTTTGAATCCCCTGTGCCTAGTGCAGTGCCTCACAAGGAACCCAGTAAACACTTGTTAAGCAATTCATGTATGAACTGGTAGACTGTAAGCTATGCCAACCAGGAACTAATGCTCTCTAAACTCTTTCAGATCTCAACTTTTCAATTTGTTTTGTTTCCTTGACTTCGAAGTAAAATTTCTTTTTTAAAAAATCCAGGCCAGGCACAGCAGAGTGGCTGACATCTGTAATCCCAGCACTTTGGGAAGCTGAGGCTTGGTTGCATCACAGAGGGATTTTGTCCATGCCTACCTACGTACAGTGCCTACGCGTAGTGAAAGTGAGATCAAGATTCCTTTTAAGGATAGATGAAGACTCCACAAGAAAAAAACTGTTAAGTCTCATGCAAAAATTCTTAATAGAAACAGAATAAGGAGTGTGCGACTAAGCCCCAGGCTATAGAAAATTTAAGGGTCATTCGACACTAAGGAGCCAGAAAACCAGTCTGAGAGTGGAGATACGTCAAAAAAGAAAAAAAAAGGAGAGCATGAAACAGTTGGGCCAGGAATATCTGCCATCAACCTGCTAAGATGAATTTCCATCAAAAGAGCCCCTAGAAATTCATCACAGGAATCTTTTACCAATTGTGCTGTAGCATCTATCTCCAGGGTGTCTTAGGGGCAACACAGATCAAGTGGAAGACCATCATGGCTGCCTTTTGCTGACCATAGGGATCTCTCACAGAGTCTTCTTTGCTTGTGCCTTGAAAGTTCAACCCCTGATAAACCCAGAAGAGGGACTCACACACAGTGAGTTTGATGACCTTAGGGAGTTAAGGAGGACATGAGTGCTATCTGGGCAAATAAGGGAAAGCAGTTGGTTCCCTTTAGTTATTTAATACAATTCTGTTCCATTTGCAGGAATAGACAGATCTTCCTCACCAGGGAACTCAACAAAGCATTTATAGAGCACTTTCTATATATCAGACACAGTGAATACAACCATGTATTAATTAGTGCAGGCTTAACTTTGGTAACAAACACCAAAAGTTTGGGGACCAAAAACACAAGAAGTTGGTTTATTTTTCATGTGACAGCCTGGGGAGAATGGTTAAATCCTCCACAATCCTCCACAGCAGCCTCCAAGGTCACTGTGGCTATCACCAGCCCTTTGGGCCTTGTCATCATCTGCAGCAAGCCACAGAAGGGGAAAGGGAATGCGGAGGGGCTCATTCATTCGAGCCACTGCACTGCAGCCTGGGCGACAGCAAGATCCTGTCTTGAAAAGAAAAAAAAGTCATTAAACAAATAATTTCCAAGAGCAATAATTTCTTTTAACCCTCCCGAGTTCAAGCGATTCTCATGCCTCAGCCTCCCAAGTAGCTGGAATTACAGGCGTGTGCTACCACACCCAGCTAATTTTAGTATTTTTGGTAGAGATGGGGTTTCACTGTGTTGGCCAAGCTAGTCTCCAACTCTTGACTTCAAGTGATCCGCCCACCTTGGCCTCCCAAAGTGCAGGGATTACAGGCGTGACCCACTGTGCCAGGTCAGCAATAAGGTATTTAAGGGAAATAAAACTGTCATGTGAATGAAAGGTCCAGGGTCAGAGGGCTCATGTCAGCAGAGAGGCTGGAAAAGCCCTCTCTGAGACCCAGGAGAAGAGAAGGAGCAGCCATTCAAACACAGGGGGAGGTTTGTGCCAGGCAGCAAGTCCTGAGTCCTAGAAGCAGGAATGGGCATGGCACATCTGAGAGTCAGCTGGATGGCCAGCATAGCTCATGCCCTATGGGAAGGGGAGTGGCCTGAGATGAGATCAGAGAGATCAAGGGCTCCACATCACAAAAGGAGAGCCCGGATAAGGTCATTCGGTCACTCTGCAAACATTTATTGAGCACCAACAAGTCCAGAGACTGAAGATACCACAGTGAAGATAAATCCCATGCTGGTAGAGTTCACAATTGCCAAGGAGACATAAAGTCAATAAATAAATGAATAAATAAACCATATTACATCAGGTAGTGGTAAGAACTCTAAAGGAGAAAAAGCAGGATAAGAGAGTCGATTGCTATTGTAGATGGGATGGAATGCGAGTCCTCTGGTGAGGTGAGCAGAGACTTGGAGGGGGAGAGGGAACAAGCCACACGCGTACCCAAGGGAGCAGCATTCCAGAGAGCCCTCAAGGTTGCCAGGCAAAGCACGGGATGCCAAGTTACATACAAAATTCAGGTGAACAAATATTGCATGGAGCATACTTATATTAAGAATTCTTCATTGTTTCTCTGAAATTCTATTTTGACTGGGCATTCTGTGTTTTTATTTGCTAAATCTGGCAACCGTTGGAGAGAGGGAACAGAAAGTGTGAAGACTCTGAGGCAGGAACATGTGTGGCACATTCAAAGCACAGCATGGAGGCTACTGTGGGGCATGTGGTAGGAGGGGAGGCTGGAGAGGGAGGCAGAGGCCGGAGCACACAGGGTCACATGGGCCATGGTGAGCACTTTGGATTTCATTCTCAGTGGGATGGGGAGCCTGGAAGAGTTTGAGCAGCTCTGTGAAGGACAGCAACAGAAGACACAGGGTTGCTACTTTAATCATCCCCCTCCAGAAGGGCCATATGGAGGAGTTGGAAGTGCAAGCTTATTCCACGTCCAAGCATCCCACTGCATTACACCTGCCATCATGTAGCACAGAGATGGGAACTGAGGATTTCCAACTCGAATAGGTACATCATTCCATAAGCAGTGATCGGGGCACTCTCTCTCAACTTGCCCTTCTCTCATTCTGCTTGAGGTATCCTTGAATCAGCGGGAGTCAGAGAGTTAATCAGAGTATCCAAAGCTCCAGGCACCACTATTTCATCATCCTCTAGGGAAAATGCCATTCATGCTGCTTCCCACCAGCCTCTGGCCACAGCTGTGAAGCCCACTGGCACCAGCCTCCATGGAAATCTATGCCACTGCTTCTTTCCATTCAAAATGGGGCAGAGAAAGTTTCCATCCTGGGAGAAAGTTGCCTTAGATGACCGTCCTCCTCTTCCCTTGACCTGACTCCTCATCTGTCAAGTCTAGGGTTGTAATCATGGGAAAGAAGGGACTGGGTTTCCTTTGGTCTAGCCACTGCCATTGACTCTTTCCCCTCTTGTCAGCAGTCGTGTGCCTACAGCCTCGGCTCCTGGTGCTCCAGCTGTCAGCTTTAATCAACAACAAGAGTAAATACAGGCAGATGCTGCCTGTTCCCAGGATACTCTGTAAAGCTTCTCACACACAGCTTGAAAAGGAACATTTTCTGGGATTGATTTAGGACATGTGACTCTATAAGCATCCAGAGTCCTGCTGAGAGGGGAGAAGGAAAGAGCTGGGGCAAGGAGGTGCTTCTCTTAAAGAAATGAAGGAAGCAGATTTCTCTGTAACTTCTTAACACACTCTAGACCTCAATTTCCAATAGCAGTATCTGATTCCAATTCCAGCGGTTGAATGATCCCCTACAAAAGCATTGATTTAGGGATAGACATAAGAGCCATAGATCTACCTAGAAGGGGTTCTCCAGTGGTTTGTCTCTGTGCTTGGCTTTGTCCTGTGAAATACCTACTTCAGCAGCTTAAATTCAACCATGACAGTTAGATTTACGGAAAACCCAAAACTAGGAGGTAGTGTAATGTAGGGGGAAAGTGCTGAGCCATCTAAGCAACCTTGGGTGATTTGCCGAACCACTCTGAGCTGCAGTTTCTGCATATGTAAAATGGAAATAATAAATCTTGCTTCTTTAGCTTGCTCTGAGGATTAACCAAGAGGCCCTCAGCAAAATCTGGCACAAAAGACTCACTCAAGAGGTCATAGTTTCCTTCCCTCAGTTTTGTCATCTGCAGAATGGGGGCAACAAAATTACAAATGTTGTTAGAATCTGAAACCCAACTGACTCTCAGAAGGAAGACTTAGTTGTTGGATAACTACCACAGGCTAGAATACTAGATCAGAATCAAAGCAATGAACATTAATAAGCCATGCAGTTAAAAACTAGTAATAGCACCGAGAATGCAAGCTTGATAACAATTCCAATGAAAAAGACCCAAGAGTTTCAATCAGTCATAAGCTCAGTTTGAACAAGAATGGGACACATTTACCATGAGAAGCTATGCAACGTATATTACATCATAATAATAATTAACATATGTTGAACACATACTATGTCCCAAATGATACTCTAAGTACTGTACTTGACTCATTTAATACCTCCAACAATCCTATGAGATGCTGCTTTTATCACCAGTTTATAGGTGCCAAACTGAAGCAAAGAGAAGTGAATTGCCTATATTCACAGAGTTCGTGAATAGCAGAGCTAGGACTGAATAACTTCACTCTGTGCATCGTTCACGTGGAGCTACCGGGTTAGTTCTAAGTACCATGCCAGGTACAGCCATACTTTCCCTACCCTGGTGTCACCCCTGCCTTCAACTGTTCTATGCCAACAGGCTAAGGAGGATGTTAGGGATGGCACTGCTTGTAAATAAGCCACCCACCCAGGCCCAGGTTCTAAAGGCCAAGCCAAGACTTCAAGATGCCCACATTGCTCTCCATATCATCTCGCTGCAAGGGACTCTGTGCCTCAAGGAAGGACTCTGGGCGCCCTTATTGTCTCTAAATTGTCACTTAACTCTTCCCACCTCCCCTTACACACAATCTATTCAAATGATCCCCATAAGTTAATGGCTACATGCCCTAAAAATGATGATACAAAAGAATGAGTCAAAGGATATTTCTTTGAAGTCTCATATTGTCTCCTAAAAATTCATGTAAATTTTGTACTCTGCTCCATACCATAGCTGGGTTGGTTTAAATATTAAAATAATATTTTAAGCAACTTAGCACTGAATAAAATTGATGCTGTAGTGTGATGAACCGCAATTTTCCTGCAGCTGATAGAAACCCTAGCACACTGCTACATGTCCCCATTTGAAAAGCTCAGAACTACAGATGCACATTTCATAACATGGAAAGATGTCCAAGGCATATCATTAAGCAATAAAAGCAGGTTACAAAACAGTACGGTTCTGTTTTTGTATACATTTTGGAAGGCTATATATATATATATACCAAAATATTAACAGGATATCTCTGGGCTGTAGGAATCTGGGAGATTTTTATTTTTCTCTTTTTCCTTCTCATAGTATTTAATCTTTCTAAAATGAGCATATGTATTGTTTGTGGAGGTAGAATATAGGGTTCTGTGATGATAGATTTCCTTGCAGAAGATGTGGTTAGTTTTGGTTTGTAAGATTTAACGGCTCATGGCTGCCTGAATTGTGCAGACACCTACTTCAGCAAACTACACCTTTCACATCCTGAGACCCTCTGAAGCAGGGAACCAAACCACAAGAAAACGTCATGCAGAAGAATGTAATCAGGCGTCCTCCCTGGTTCCCCACCTTGTTGCTTTGTTAACTCTGCCAGCTGTGACCTCAGATTCCTGGGATATTCACACAACCCCTCTCACCTCCAGAGTTTTCTGTGGCGCACTCCAGTGGCCAAGTCCCCAACACTGCTTAATCTTTCAGCAATAGGTTTCCTGTGTGCTGCCCACACTCTCCCAGCAGCCACCTCCAGGATTTACCAGGTTTTGCCTTTCATCTCATTTTAACACCGACAGTTTGCATGCTTCATGCAGACGAAGAAGTAGAAGATTCCCCAGATTGGACTGGTCTTCCTCACACTGGATGCTGCCTGAATCTTGTCGCAGCTCACTGCACAGTTGGCACCTGTGGCTTGACTCTCAGCTTATTTCCCCAGAGGCTGTCCCACTGCAAGTTCAGTTCCCCATCCTTCTGTCACTACCTAGACCTGAGGTCTCAATCCAGATCACCCCTCCTATCTCACTCGTGATGTCATTAATCATAGTTAATAATTTATTGCCTAATTATTGTGTGGCAAGCACATGCTAAGTACTTTTTATGCATTGTCTTTTAATTTTCACAGTAATCCTCTAAGGTAGACTTCATAGTCCTCATTTCACAGGTAAGAAAACTGAGGCTCGGGAGCTCCAGCAAAGCCTAAGATCACTGTTCTGATGATCTATTGCTACATAATAAATCACTCCTAAACTTAATGACTTAAAATGATTATTTTATTCTGGGGCTAACTGGGCTTAGCTGGGTGATTCTCACCTGAGCTCACTCATGATGTTGCAGTCAGATGGCAGCTAGGGCTGGAACCATCTCAGTGACTTCCTCACAACACGTCCGGTGCTTGACACTAGCTATAGATGAGGAATTCAGCTCGGCCTATTAGCCAAAACACCCACATGTGGCTCTCCATTGGTTCTTTCCACCTGGGTCAGCTTGGGCTTCCTCGCAGCATGGTGACTGAGTGCCAAGAGTACACAACCAAAGAGGACGAGGTGGAAGTGCATGGCACTTCTGTGACCTAGCCTCACAGCAGCACTTCTGCCATCAATTACTGGCCATGTAGTCACAAATGTCAGCCCAGGTTCAAGTGGAAGGGACATAGACTCCACCACTTGATGGGATGCGTGTTGCCACACTTTAAGAAGAATATGCAGGATAGGATGTATTGTGCTAGCCATCTTTGGAAAATGCAGTCTGCCACAATCACACAGCTATTAAATTGGGCAGGGCCAGGATTTAAACCCAGGTCAGCCCAACTGCAAAACCTGTGCTCTTAAATCATGGCAGTACACCGCCAAAAGAGATTCATAACATCCCAAGCACTGAGCCTGAGATACAGAACGCAACACATCAGGGAGATATTAACCAACAGTTCGTACGCAAAAGAGAGGCCAACATGTTGAGATGCCTGGAAACAATGTCATATGATTTAACAAACAGTTGAGGCTATTTAGCTGGAAGATGACAAAACTAAAAAGGGACATGACAGCTTTCTTCAAATATATTAAGGTCAAGTGTAGAAAAGGGAAGACATTGTGTATTGCAGCCTCCAGCAGACGAAAGAGGCAGGGAGGCCGACAGGGCTATCAGCTCTTCCCACTACATCGAGTCCTCTGTTAGACAGGCATAAGAACTCAGGATCCACCAAGTGTTGGGTACCAGCTCAGAACTTTAGGATCCATTGATTTATTTAGCTGCGGCGGGGTGGGGGGTGTGGGGGGCTATGAATCAACAGTATTCTGGCCTGCCTTGGGCACAACGGGCCCAAGGGAGGGATGGGTCAGTCAAATCTCAGGGTCACCACAGGGTCTCAGTGCCCTGCCAGGGACAGCATCCCCAGGGCAGGACAGCAGTTTCCTCCCCCTAACCTGCCACTTCTCCCCTACAAATGCTGTCATGCCTGGGGTAGGTGTCACAGTGATAAATTTCAGTCTCTGATGGTAAAACTCCAGGGCCCCATCCCTGTCTGCCTGTTAAGCTGCAAGACCTTTCCCTGGCTCACCAGGGAAAACCTCGGAGAAAAGGGAAAAAGACTGGGTTTCCAGAACATTAAACTTCCATTGCCACTACTGCCTGCCAATCTCCCTGCTAATCACTTGGTGAAAAGAAAGCCAATGTACCTCTGAGGAAGTCAGGAATGGGGGCCTGCTCTCCACAGCAGTGCCTGCTGACAAATCCTTGTCTTTTCAGCAGGAAGAGACCTTGGAAGGTCAATTCATCTCTTCTTCTGCCCTGGACTAGACTCACTTCATGCAGCGAAAGAAGCCTGGCCGAGCCAAAGGGACAGTTTTCCCTCCATATTTGGTGACAAAAATATCAACCAGAGTTTACTCAACAGCCAGCAAATATTTAGTACTTGCCACGTGCCAGACACCAGGCTGATTAAATAGGCCTCCAACATTCTGTCTCCAAAGTGTATAATCAGGGGCTTAAGCAACAAAGGCCAAGGAAGGGAATGGTCCTCAGATTTGAGGATATAAATGTTGAAAACCTTTCTTCCCCAGCCCACTCTACCACCTCCAGCAACCCACAGTGTGCACATTCTTCTTGCCTTCTTTTCTGACATGGCTAGACTAGGAAAGATTTTTATGTGCAGCAGCAGACTGTGGCAACACACAGGTTCAATGGAGTTTGGCCAGCAGTGGGATATAGCAAAAAGACCATGCACTGAACGTAGAGGCAAGAGCCTGGACCACAATGTGAGCCTGGACCACAGTGTGAGCCTGGACAAGTCACTCAATCTCAGTGATTTTCAGTTTCCTTATAGGTAAAGTGGGATTAATTATAACTCCTGTTTCATAAATTGTTCATCCCATTCCAGTCTCTTCAAACAAGCCTAGCTCACCATGCTGGCATACATGACTGGAGGACATTTTAGAAAACATGCACAGAAAGGGTGTAGGTAAATGGGCCTTGTTAGGCATTGTCAGTGGAAGTATAAGTTGGTGCACCCTTTGGGAAGATAGGTGACAAAGTTTCAAAGTAAACTTACTGTACTCACCCTTTTCCTCAAAATCTTTCTAGGAATTTACTTTGTCTGTGAAATAATACGTGCTGCAACAATGGTCATCACAACACCATTTGTAATTTGTCTGTTTTTATTATACCATAGAAAAAGTACATGTAATCAATATTTACATTTTAAAGAATAGCCATAGGCCGGGCGTGGTGGCTCACGCCTGTAATCCCAACACTTTGGCAGAGGCGGGCAGATCACGAGGTCAGGAGTTCAAGACCAGCCTGACCAATATAGTGAAACCCCATCTCTACTAAAAATACAAAAAGTAGCTGGGGGTAGTGGTGTGCCTGTATTCCCAGCTACTCGGGAGGCTGAGAAAGGAGAATCGCTTGAACCCGGGAGGCAGAGGCTGCAGTGAGTTGAGATCACTGCACTGCACTCCAGCCTGGGTGACAGAGCAAGATTCCATCTCAAAAAAAAATAAATAAATAAAATAGCCTTAATGGGTTGGGCGCATTGGCTCACACCTATAATCCCACCACTTTGGGAGGCGGAAGCGGATAGATCACCTGAAATCAGGAGTTCGAGACCAGCCTGGCCAACATGGTGAAACCCATCTCTACTAAAAATACAAAAATTAGCTGGGCATGGTGGTGGATGCATGTAATCCCAGCTATTTGCGAGGCTAAGGCAGGAGAATCTCTTGAACCCAGGAGGAAGAGGTAGCAGTGAGCCAAAACCGTGCCATTGCACTCCAGCCTGAGCAACAAGAGCAAAACTCCATCTCAAAAAAAAAAAAGAATACCCATAATGAAAAAAATAAGCAGCCAGTACCCAGCACCCACCTTAAGAAACAGAATGTTTAAGATACCTCAAAGCTAAGCCCTCTGCATGCCCCATCCTATTCCCTCCTCCTCCCTTCCCAACCTAGTCACCCACTACCCCAAATTTATTTATTTATTTACTTACTTACTTACTTATTTATTTATTTTGAGAAGGCGTCTTGCCCTGTCGCCAGGCTGCAGTGCAGTGGCGCTATCTCAGCTCACTGCCACCTCCACCTCCTGGGTTCAAGAAACTCCCCTCCCTCAGCCTCCCGAGTAGCTGGGACTACAGGCACGCACCACCACACCCGGCTAATTCTTTGTACTTTAGTAGAGGCAGGGTTTCACCATGTTGGCCAGGATGGTCTTGATCTCCTGACCTTGTGATCCGCCTTCCTCGGCCTCCCAAAGTGCTGGGATTACAGGCATGAGCCACCACGCTTGGCCCACTACCCCGAATTTTATACTAATCATTCCCTTTCTTTCCTCTATAGTTTAATCACACATCTATATATATCTAAAAAAGAAGTTTCATTTTTCCTGTTTTGATCTCTATTCAAATATGGTCAATTTGTGTACTTTTGTGCATGATTTTAGTTCTAACTTGATTTTTACTTTTATAATTTCAGTTTAATAATGATAAATTAGGTTTTATTATTTTACATAATCAATATTTATTTATACATATAAACATTTACTATTTTCTTCACCATTTCTTCTTGCATTTCAAACCTCCTTCTGGGAGCACGTTTCTTCTACCTGGTGTGTATCCTTATACATTTCTTTAGTAAGTGTCTCTTAGTGTATATTGTACCAATTGTGTTTGTAAAAACATTTTTAAACTGTCCTTATTTTGCCCTCATGTTTGAGAGATAATTTTGGTGGGAGTAGAATTCCAACGTAATAGGTATTTTCACTTAACATTTCAAAGCTACCATTCCATAGTCTTCTGGCTTCCATTGCTGCTGTTGAGAAATAAGCAGTGGATTGAATTTTTACAGCTTTGTAGATAATCTATCTTTTCTCTCTGACTCCTTTTAGGACCCTCTCTTTATCTTTAGTGTTTTCAGTTTATCTTTTTCTTTAATTATACTTTAAGTTCTGGGATACATGTGCAGAACGTGCAAGTTTGTCACATAGGTATACACTTGTCATGGTGGTTTGCTGCACCCATCAACCCATCATCTACATTAGGTACTTCTCCTAATGCTATCCCTCCCCTTGCCCCCCACCCCACAACAGGCCCCAGTGTGTGATGTTCCCCTCCCTGTGCCCATATGTTTTCATTGTTCAACTCCCACTTATGAGTGAGAACATGCAGTGTTTGGTTTCCTGTTTCTGTGTTAGTTTACCGAGAATGATGATTTCCAGCTTCATCCATGTCCCTGCAAAGGACATGAACTCATTCTTTTTTATGGCTGCCTAGTATTCCATGGTGTATATGTGCCACATTTTCTTTATCCAGTCTATTATTGATGGGCATTTGTGTTGGTTCCAAGTCTTTGCTATTGGGAATAGTGCTGCAATAAACATACATGTGCATGTGTCTTTATAGTAGAATGATTTATAATCCATGTTTTCAGCTTTTCTATAAAATGTGGGTTTCTTTTCCTTTATCCCACTTAGGATTCACTGAGCTTGTTAGAGCTGAGAACTGTTCTTTCATTAGGACTGGACATTTTCCAGTCATTATCTTTTCAAACACTTCTCTCCCACTCTCACTGTCATTCTTTGAAATTCCAATTATATGTATATCGTATCTCCCCACTCTGTCTTTTATATCTCCTAAATCTTTCATATCTTTGTCTTTCTGTTGTATTCTAGGTCATTCTTCAGAACAGCTTCCAGATCGCCAATTCTCTTTTCAGCCGTGCCTAAGTTATCATCATATTTATTTAGTTGCTAATTTCAATGATTTTTTTCCTAAAAGCTCTATTTATTTCTTTATTATATCTAACTAGGTTACTCTCAGTCTTTTGTTTCCTCATTATACTTCCAGTACTCTCTTTTATTTCCTAAACAAATTAAATATATTTCTTTTGTATTTGATATTAAATAAGTAAATCAAGGTCATTACAATTTTCTAGAAACATGCTGTTCTCACTCAGGGTAATTTATTTTCTTATGTGTTTGTTGAATTTTGATTGTGAAGTCCATGTCCTCTGGAACTTCATCTGTGAGAATTCTCTGAGACCAGTGCTTAAATAATGTTCTATCCGGAAAAATGTGTTGCTACTGTTATTTGAGCCCTAGGGATAGTACCAATCTAGAAAACTTCAAATTTTTGAGAGATATCTAAGTTTAAGATTAGAAATTCTCCAAGAAAGATTTTTCTTTGTTTTTTTCTTCTATTCCACCAAGAGTCAAGGATGACAACCAAATATCTTCACCAACTCTCTTTCTCCCTCTGGGTGTGTTTTTTCTAGTTCATCTACTGAGAATTTCACCCCTCAGGGATCCCAGCTTTGTATATAGATTCAATCTGCTTGATCCCTGGACTATATCTCTCATCTCTCATGTATATGACCCACATTACCTACTGACACCCAGTTAGACCCCAAGACAAAGACTAGCTCAACAACTCACTTATTCTTTTCATTTAATGTTTTTTTGTTGTTTCTTATTCCCTTTGGCTGGGTGCGGTGACTCACACCTGTAATCCCAACACCAGGAAGAAGGAACGCTTGAGCCCAGGAGTTCAAGATCAGCCCAGGAAACACTGCAAGAACTCAACTCTACAAAAATAATAACATCAGCCAGGCATGAGAGTATGCTGCTCTTTGTTATGCACCTGTAGTCCTAGCTACTCAGGAGGCTGAGGTGGGAGGCTCACTTGAATCCAGGAGTTTGAGGCTGCAGTGAGCTATGATCGCACTCCAGCTTGGGTGACAGAGCTAGACCCTGTCTCTAAAAAAAAATAAATAAGCCTGGGTGACAGAGCAAGATCCTGTCTCTAAAATAAATAAATAAATAAAATTTTGTGCCAACTCAACCATGCATTCATGTATTTTTAAAGGTGGGGCAGGAACATATATATGTGTGTGTGTATGTGCATATGTATTAGTCTTTCTATATATACATACATGTATGTGTACACAAACATACCATCATTTGGAGGCATACTGTCCCTGGAGGAGTTTCATAGAACATCTAGTCTACTATATTTCATGGAAAGATACATTTAATTATATTTATTGGCAAGGGAAGATGTCAATATAAGGAGCGAATGTAAAAAAATCAAGTAATACAACAGTGTTCTCTTTGTATTATGGGTTAGGTGATGCTTGCTTTGTCTTTGTATTTTTCCATATTGTTTTACTTTTTTGTAATGGGAATTTATTATTTTAACAAATCCCGTTGTCTCAATTCTACTCATGTTTTATGCAAATATACAAAACATTTATGGCTTGTTTCTCTGTAACGTGCTTACTTGTGCTTCTGGAGTCTCCATCCTAGTGAAAAGTACAGGACTGTGGAATAGGAGTCTACTGTACCAGACACAGTGTATGGGTCTCACCAGATTTGCTCCACTTGCCTCTCCCCTCAACCATATATTCAATGGATAGTCCCAGCAACTACCACCACAGCCGCATCTACTGACATCATATCTATCTCAGCCTTCTCCGTGGTGAGGGCTTCAGCAGGTACTCTCGTGTCTCCCATGGCAGAAGACAAGGCTCTATTGCTCAGGTCTGACTCAACGTGACTTATGAAGGTTCAAGTTCCTCTCACCACTCCCAGACTCAGAAAAAGGGTATGTTATTACCTATTGCTTTTTAACAAATTACTTCAAAACTTGTGGCTTAAGCAATAAACATTATCTCACAGATTGAGTGGGTCAAGAATCTGGGAGTGGCTTAACAGGATGGTTCTGGCTGAGGGTCTCTCATGAAATGACTGTCAGGATGTTGACAAGAACTGCAATCATCTGAAGGTTTGACAGAGCCTGAAAGATCTACTGCCAAAACGCCTGACTCTCATGGCTGTTGGCAGGAGGCTTTAGGTCCTCACCATGCAGGCCTCTCTATGGGCTGCTTTAGTATCGTCACAATGGAAGCTGGCTTCTCCCAAAGCAAGGACAGTTTACCTTTAAACAGCATGGGTTTGAACCAAGAGGATAAACTTACATGTGGACTTTCTTCTATGTCTGCCACCCCTCAGACAGCAAGACCAACCCCTCCTCTTCCTCCTCCTCCTCAGCCCACTCAAGGTGAAAACTACAAGGATGAAGACCTTTAAAATGATATACTTCCACTTAATCAATAGTAAATATATTTTCTCTTTCTTACAATTTTCTTATATATAACATATAAAATATGTGTTAACTGTTTATATTAGCTATAAGGTTTCTGATTAATAATAGGCTATTAGTAGTCAAGTTTTGGAGGGAATCAAAATTATACATGCATTTTTGACTACGCAGGGGTTGGCACCCCTAACCCCCATGTTGTTCAAGGGTCAGCTGTTGTTTAAGAGTAAGGAAGAAGACACAGCGCCTTTTATGACCTAATCTCTGCAATCACACAATGTCACATTCACTTTATTCTATTTGTTATAAGCAAGTCCCGAAGAC
The DNA here is from genome assembly GCF_037993035.2 of Macaca fascicularis. Lineage (NCBI taxonomy): Eukaryota > Metazoa > Chordata > Mammalia > Primates > Cercopithecidae > Macaca > Macaca fascicularis. The sequence continues at coordinate 122,040,654 of NC_088375.1, read as the reverse complement.
CAGCCCACACTCAAGTAGAGGGGAATTAAGCTCCACCTCTTAAAGAGAGAATTATGAAAGCATTTGTGGACATATTTTAAAACTATCGTAAAGGACTATGGCTTGAGCCTTGGAACTCTAACTTCTTCAGCATCCTACCATAGGGAACAGGTAATATAACCTCATAGCGTAGTAGAGTTAATATACCATGGGGCAAATGGTGGTCATTGAAAGACAAGAAAGAAGAGAATGCAACAGATATATTCAAATCACCCCTCCCCACACAGACTATTCTGAGGTATGATGGTCCTCATTGCTCATCTGGATGAAGTCACATATGTCTGAAACCAAATGAGCTTTTTGTGAGACTATGGCTTACTTCTCTCCTTCCCTGCCTGGCTTTTGTTTTTTCCCTTATTTTTGCTGCCCTAGGCCTGCACCATTCAGTAAAACTTTAGCATATAATCTTTATCTCAAATTCTGTGTTCTTAAAACCTGGTTTAAGACAATAAGCTAAACTTGAAAATTACTAGCACTGACATAAACATATTTTCAGATGGTTCAGTTTCTCTAGGGTAAATGTTCAGACTTCTAAATTTCCTCCCTAGACACTCCACCACTACCCTGACTCTTCCTTATTGGTAGCAGGCACATCATGGATCCTACTTCACCTTGTGGTAATGGGAGAGAACTAACCTCTGGTCTAAGCTGACCTCTGCCTGGGTTATTTGTTTAGTTTGTTTCCTAGACTCTTTCATAACCAATCATGACTTGTCAGAATGATGCATGAGCTCCCACCACTAAAAGCCACAGTTTCGGTCCTTTCTCTCCAGTTGCGAAGTCCCCTGTTCAGTGAACACTGTGTTCCATCCCCAAGCCTCTGCTGGACTACAAGCTCTCTCAGCACCTCAACCAGAGCACATTAGGACTCCTAAGTTCCAGTGTACAACATTTCCAGGCCATGGAGAACAGGAGCATTGCCTCAGTCTCATCTAATTACCCATGTCCTTTCACTTTAGCTCCTGTACCATGTTGAGGGGAATGTAAGGCTGGAGACAGCAACCCCATGTTCTTAGCTTCCTTCATATCTAGCTGAATGTTTCTTTTTTTTTTTTTTTTTTTTTTGAGACGAAGTTTCACTCTTGTTGCCCACACTGGAGTGTGATGGCATGATCTCGGCTCACCGCAACCTCTGCCTCGTGGATTCAAGCGATTCTCCTGCCTCAGCCTCCTGAGTAGCTGGGATTACAGGCATGCACCACCACGCCTGGCTAATTTTGTATTTTTAGTAGAGATGGAATTTCTCCATGTTGGTCAGGCTGGTCTCGAACTCCTGACCTCAGGTGATCTGCCCGCCTCAGCCTCCCAAAGTTCTGGGATTACAGGTGTGAGCCACTGGGCCTGGCCTCTATCTGAAAGTTTCCGCTGTGTTCAGTGATTTGGTCTACAGGAACAAAAATGAGGACCCAGCACTCTGACTCCATTGTCCTTCCTCCACCTCTCCCTTCTTTCTCCATGCCCCTCAGGTGAGAAGGGTTGAGCTTCCCAAGTGACTTCCGTCATACCATAATCTGAATTATCTCTACCCTATTGTTTACAGGGAAATTCTATGATCATATTATTGGGAGGTTGCTGAATTTAGAAATTTATTTGCTTTCTACACAAAATCTTACTTTCAAGACTGTTTTGTCTTGATGGACTCAAAAACAAGAACTTGGCTCTGAGATTTAAACTGAACAATAACCTTGTGTTGAGGTGGTTCCTGCCCTTCCTAAAGCACTAAAACCTATTGCTTTCATAGGTGGAGAACCCCAGGAAAACAAAATGTACAGGATATGGATACACACCCAAAATACATTTTAAACATGCTATCTCTGTCTATTGCCTTAAGCAATTGGAGTATTTTCTCCAAAAGTACCATTATTGTCATCAATTCTTCATTGAGGTCAACTCCAACTCGCCTATTAAGGATACCCTCCCTCTTCCTCCAGACCCTAGTCCCAGCTACTAAATCCCTCTTTATACACAGCTCAGTTTGGACCCATTGTCCCGGCTTTGAACTTAGCCATTCTTCAAGCGTGTGAGTTCCAGTACTAACCCTTCTTGACTCAGGGTAAGAAAGAACTTACCCAGCCCTATTTCTTCATCTCACAGTCAGGAAAGGAAGATCAAACACAATGATGTTTTAAAACATGGAAAGAAAACATGTATGTGAAGTCACTTTGCAAACTGTAACACACTGTACAAATATCAAGTATTATCTCATGAAAGAAGCCTTCTCAAGCAACTGAGAATGGTTCTTTTCATCTTTTGAACCACAACAGTTGTCTCCAGAGTCCAGGAAAGATAAAGTTAGTGTCAGAAGGGAGACTTAAGTCATTGAAGAAAAAGGATGAAGGAAAAGGGGCCACCTGTGGAAAGTCAGTTTCAGATGCATCTTATCTGCCCAGACAACCACGGCTTCAGACTTCTGCTCATAGAGCAGTATTAGAAAACACAGCTTAGGGATGGTACTGACAGAGGTCCAAGTCACAATGTTGAGATGGTGGCAAACAAGGACATCAAAAACTTCAGGCTGGCATCTTCTGTGGCCATGGGCAGAGATCTACTCAGGCTGCTGTCCAAATTCACTCTGTTGGGCAGAAAGGAGCTGATTTATGTCTCCAGCAGGTATGCCAGAGAAAATTCAAATTGATCAAAAATTAAATATTCATAGGACATTATTCATTAAGATTCATCTCACCGAGTGGATGAAATGAGGCAAGGGAAGAAATTAGCTTGCTTGAGAGTGTCAAAGTGATTATGTGATTAAATTGCAATTTATAATTTCTCCTTCAAAAAAAGCATCACTTCTTGATTTGTGTTTCTCCTCTTGCTGTGCCCCCTTTGTTGCCTAGGCCTGAGCCAAGGACACTCGGGGTTAATAGGAGACAGGAAGGCTCCTAACACAGTGCCTGGTCTTCCTCCCCTGTCCTTCCCCATCCACCGCTGACTCCGAGAGACAGGCCTTTCTACCCAGCCTCAGGGCTCTACTCTGGAGGCTGAGAACGGGGCTTCCAGAAGCAGAGGCCAGACTAATCCCCACAGTGCCACTCAGCCGGGGGATTTCCCAGCCTCAGGCCACTGCCCATCCTTCCTCTGCAAGAAAAAAGGTACAAAGTACAATTTCCCGGTAGCTCACCAGTCATCCCTGTAGAGCATAGCTGAATGGTCTATAGGGAAGTCCCCCCTGGCCACCTTCCACATTTAAAGAGCAGGGATATGTTCTTCCTGTACTCCTGGCCTCCCCTCCTGAACTTGATGTGGAGCTATGACAAGCCTCCTCCAGGCAAAGTCTGGGTCAGGTGGTTGGCTCTTGAAGCTTACCAGCTGAGATGCCATCCTTACCTCAAGGTCAACAAATCAGTTCCTCAGTTCCTGCCAACAAAGATCTCCAGGGAAAGTGAATATCAAAGTTCAAGGACCAAACATGTTCAGACCAAGAGAGCAGGCGTTCCCTTGGGTAACCCACCTCTTTTACCAACTGGCGTATCCACTCTACCACACCCCCTTTCTGGGGGACTCTCAAATTGGGCTAAGCCTAAATCCAGAGAAGAACCAGGAACACTCCCAAAGGCTTGCCACCCACAGGCCAAGCAGCTTTCATTTTCCAGCTGTGCTCTCCTGAGCCCTGAAGACCCAGAAGACATAGGGCCTGCCCTGTAGCGGAAGAGGGGAGGGGCTTGGAGGAGCAGCAAGCTCCAAATGGGGCAGGTGCACTTTCATCTGCTTTATACATGGCCCTTCTGTGTATGATTTCATTTCAGGAAAAGGTTTTGCTGCTAAAAATAATTCTTAAACCACTGAATTAGATGACCTCTCACAAGCCCCTTCCAGTCCAGGAGCCTCTGATTCTCTGACTTCAATGATATGGAAGCAAAATGTACTCTGAACTTCACAAAGCCTCTATTTTCTCCTATCTCTCGCTCTTAGGAAACACAGTCTGTCTCTCTGTCTGTCTGTCTAGGATTCAGAGTGTAGCTAAGGTGATACGGATGGGTACGGAGGCAGATGGCTAGCTGCGTTTATCTTCCTCTGTCACTCTATCTGCTTCCATCTTGGCCTCTTACTGTCTCTATAACTCTCTCTGTCTCTCTCTTGCTACTACCCAATAAAGATTTAGAGGCTGGTTCCAGCAGCTGAGAATGGCAATATTAATTCCAAGCTTGTTTCCAAACACCACGGAGGTCTACTCGGGTTAATTAGTTGTGCAGGCTTTTCTACAAGTGAGCGAGCCGGCAGGGTTTTTTACAGCTCTGTCACTGTGTTTATTTGTTCGTTTTCTGTTTTATTTGGAAATACATTTATCTGACAATAAATAACATCCGCCATGACTAGAGCCGATAAAGGCAATGAACAGCCCCTTCAGGGCCTTGGGGGCCGTGGTGAGAAGGCTTCAAGATCGGGTCCCCCTACTCCAAGGGGTACTACCAGCCCTTGAGAAAGATGAAGAGGATGTGGGTCAAACCAGTGTGGGGAGGCTAGAAGAGACAGGATCAAGGGCCATGGGCATGGCTAAAAGTGAAGGAAATGCCCACGGAGAAACAGAGACCATAGAAAGGAGTCAGGAGCCTGAGGCTCTTGGCAAATGGCAGTAAGGATAACCCCTTTGGCATGACAGGGTGGAGGCAGAATATTTGGCTCTGGATCCCAGTTTCAGCACATACAAGCTGTGTAACCTCAGACAAGTTGCTAACCTCCATGCCTCCATTTCCTCACCCAAGAAACAAGAGCGATATTAACACCTTCTGCTCAGAGCGGTTGCAAATATATCTAGGAGACGATGAAAGTACATGCACTATGCAAACAATAGAGATTCTCATTTTTCAAATGAAAAGTATTTCTCAGGAGTATATAGTCAGGATTCTAGGCCTCCCTGGGAAAAAATTAATCTAAGATATTAGAGCAGGATTTGTCCTTGTGTCCAAAGGCTCTGTGCTAATGATTTCAACATGACCACACAGTTTGGCCCATTTATTTGTTGACCACAGTCTCACCAGGGCTAGTTCAGCTCTTGCACAAGCCCCAACTGGGAAGATTCCATTAGTGTAAACAAAAAAAATATTATGGGGAGTACTTCACTGTGATCCACATATACTTATTTAAGGGTTTCAGGGTAAGGGATGAGGAGAGGTGAGGAGGCAGAGGGATCACAGTATGAAACCAAGTAGGCAGAACAGAATATCGGTAGACAGTAGAAGCTCCGAGTTCAGCGTGCCTCTTTACATCACTTTCTGACTGTAAACCTAAGGGATGCTATTTAACATTTCTATCTCAGTTTTCTCATTTGTAAAATGGGGACAGTGACAGTACCTGGCTCATTGGATTGTGGTGTGAGGAGATGAGATGAAGTATGTGACATGCTTGGGACAGTAGATGGCACATGGAAGCGCTCAATAAACACTAGCTATCCTCAAAACACATGAAAACTACTCAAGAGACGTTTCATTTGTGGGCACATGAACTTACTACCAATTGAGAGTCTGAGTGCTGAGGGTGAGCAGTGAAGGAGCATGTCAAATGGTAGGAATTAATCAAGAAATCCTTCCAGGAGGAAAGACAACTTCAACACAGGTTAAAAGAGAAGAGACAGGATAGCACTGCCTGCAGCTGGACATGTCCTAGCGTGTTTCCCCATTATGCTAGACCCGCAGCCAAGAGGAGCCAAGTAACCCCACAGAATTACCAGCAAGTCACCAGCAGATGGAGCCAGCCACCTCCACACACCGCTGCTCAAGGCAGCAGCAACCTCTAAATGGACCGGCACCCAGCCCATCTCCAGTCAAGAGCAGAACTGAGGCCGGGCGCGGTGGCTCAAGCCTGTAATCCCAGCACTTTGGGAGGCCGAGACGGGCGGATCACGAGGTCAGGAAATCGAGAGACGATCCCGGCTAACACGGTGAAACCCCGTCTCTACTAAAAAATACAAAAAAATAGCCGGGCGAGGTGGCGGGCGCCTGTAGTCCCAGCTACTCGGGAGGCTGAGGCAGGAGAAGGGCGTGAACCCGGGAGGCGGAGCTTGCAGTGAGCTGAGATCCGGCCACTGCACTCCAGCCTGGGTGACAGAGCAAGACTCCGTCTCAAAAAAAAAAAAAAAAAAAAGAGCAGAACTGAGAGAGAACAAGGGAGAGTCACCCTCCTCGCCCCTGTGGAGATGATAGGGGTGTTTTCCTGCCCCAGTGTGAAGGGAGAGGGAATCCAGACTCTCCCTGATGCCTCAGAGGCACAGACCGCTATCAGAGTCCTTGTCATCCTGGGAGCCTAGAACTGCAGCCCAGTGCCCTTGTTGTTCCCCTCCCCAGCTGTGAGAAGGAAAAGCGGGATGCCTGATGAACTTACTTTGAGGGCTTGGGACTGCACTTGAATGTAGAGACTGGTACCCATCTGAGTCCGGGAGATTCTGAAAGCAAGAGGCCCACTACAGTAGCCTCTCTAGCAGGGCTCGAAGGATCCTGGGGCAGCATGAGTGGGAAGAAGATGGGGGCAGCTCTCCCTTCCCAGGGTTGTGGGGCCCTTGAAGGATTATGGGAGAGGATCCCTACAGGCCCGGCAGCTCTACATGGAGATGCACGAAAGTCAGTAGAAGGGCAGGAGCTGAGGGTTTGCCCAGGTACCCATGGCCAAGTCAACAAAGGGTCATTGGGCGCCTGTACTATTGTTGAGGGTAAAGGGAGGTGCATCTGTGTAAGGGAAAGAGGGGGAAAGGGTAGTTTTCAGTGATGGAGGAGGGTGGTGTGAGATCTTCAGCATCTAACAGAGCCACACAGAACAGGAAAGGGTAAAGGACACTCCTGTAACGAGGTCTCTTACTCTCCACCCCTCCCCTCTGCTCAAATACAGACGCTGAAGCCCGAGGAGGGAGGAGGTGAGGCACCTTCAAGCCAGGCCCTACTTCCCCTCCACTGCTCCAAACAGCCAGGACCCAACTCTCACTTGTGGTGGAGGGAATGGGAGAGAAGAGCTCTGAATCGAGTTTGCGATGAAAGTTTTAAAAATATAAGAGGCTGAGTCTTAATTACTGGAATGACACTGTTATAGTAACCGAAAGTGGCTGAAAAGTTATGGAGCCAGACCAAGACATCGTTAAGGGAGGGGCTCCTCAGCAGGAAAGAGAGATCTGGCACAGCACAGCCAGGGCAGTTACTGGAAGAAATAAAATCATTTCATGTTTATACCCCAACGAGGTGAGACTCCCCAGTGAATCAGGCACACAGGAAGTACCCAGGCCTTGGACACCAGTGTCCCTGTGGTCAGAATACCCCAAGAAGGATGACATCATGCGGAGCACATCCTCCTCTTCCCATTCAGGTGCTATCTCACCTCCCAGGGCAAGTGAAGCAGGAGGAATTTGTCCTCCAGCTTTAATGAGGCACTTACAAAGAGGAACAGGATGGTTTCTTCTTACAGGAATCTTCGATGGAATGCAGGCGCAGGCAGCTGAAAGAGATGGTGCAATTTGCATACTTCTGGTGGATTCCAGGAAGCATCAGCCCCATTTCACCCTAACAGCCGGTGGACTCTGCCTGGGAGGGCCAACAGTCAAAGAGAGCTTTCAGTCTCCAGGCTGAGAAAGTCAGGAGAGGAACAAGTCAGGGGACACCACCAGCCTTGGGACAGCATGGCAGCATATCCAGAAGATCAGGAAACTGCCACAGAGACTTGGTCCCCTCCTGGAAATTGAAAGAAAATGAAGTTTAGAAAGAGCAGGGTGGGAACTGGTTTGCAGAACAGAATGTTCCCTTGGCTTATTTTCATCTAGGGGAAAGGGAAGAACTAATACTTATCGAATGCCTGTGCTGAATCAGACACTATGTTCATTCTTGCCTTATTTAATCCTCTCACAACCCTGTAAGGAAAGCATTTTCTCCATTTTACAGATGGAAAAACTGAAGAAGAGGGGTTGCCTAAGGTCACATGTTGTTGGAATTTGAACTTCATGTTTGTCTGTATGGCAGACATGGAGATTCCATGCTTACATTGCCCCTTCAATAAAGGACTCACTCCCCTGCTACCAATAATGTTGGTTTTATTTGCCCCCAGCAATTAGTTCCTTCAAGGACCACCTCAGTTTTTAAGCCACAGTCACTCTCTTCTTAAGGCAGCTCCCAGCCAATGACTGAGCAAGGTGGTAGCACAATGGCCCATCCCTCTTCTACCAATGTGGAACTCCTCTAACAAGCGATTTTTGCTCGGAGTACCCCATTAGACTGGCAGAGGCTTTGTCAAGTCTGCATCAGAGGCCAAGAGCTCTTCCTGGCCAAACTACTTCCTCCCTTTTCCATTCACAGATGTCCTCCCCGTTGCACTTCTACCTCTGTTGCAGCATCTAGTTCCAGAGAACCCAGTGGAGACTCCCAACAGCCCAACTGCAAAGCTCTCCCTTTTTCTGACACTTTATCTTCATTTTCACTTGTCCTTAGGTAACATTGCTGCAGTGCAGAGAGTGAGCTCCGTCTTGGTAGCAGGGGCTTCTCCCCTTCCAGAAGAAAGCTACTAAAGGTTTAATGATTAGGGCAGTTCCCAAAGAGTTAATTATCCTTGATGATTATGTGCTCAATGCTCAAAAGCAGTTGCTAACATTCATACTTTGAGGTCTAAAGTCCAAGTAAAGAATCTACCCCCATCTTCTCCCTTTCCCTGATATCAATTCCACCCCCTTAAGTTGCTACAACATGGAATTAAGATATGGAGTTTTATTATTTGTTGTGCTTAATGGAAAAGCTTTAGGATTTCTGAGTTTAATTTAAAAAACAGATGGTCATAGCAACAAAAGAAAAAATAAATAAATTGGACTTCATCAAAACTAAAAATTTTGTGCTTCAAAGCACACTATTAAGAAAGTACAAAAATAAGCCAGCACCCATAATCCCAGCTACTCAGGAGGCTGAGGGAGAAGGATCACTTGAGCCCAGGAGCTCAAGGCCAGCCTGGGCAACACAGAAGACCCCATCTCTAAAATAATAATAATAACAAAGAAAGTAAAAAGACAACCCAATTAAAAATGGGCAAAGAATTTGAATAAACATTTTTTCAGATAAAATATACAAATAGCCAACATGCACATGAAAAGATGTTCAACATCATTAGTCATTGGGGTAATGCAAATCAAAACCAGAATGACATATCACTTCATATCCACGAGTATGGCTATAATTTTTAAAATGGATAATAACAGTTGTTGAAAAGAATGTGCAGAAATTGGAACTCTCATGCATTGTTGGTAAAACTGTAAAATAGTATGGCTGCCTTGGGAGACAGTTTGGCAATTCCTCAAAAAGTTAAATAAAGAGTTACCATATGACCCAACAATTCAACTCCTAGATATATATCCAAGAGAATTGAAAACATGTGTCCACATAAAAACTCATACTCAAATGTTCATAGAAGCATCATTTGTAATTTCCAAAAAGTAGAAAGAACCCAAATGTCCATCAGTTGATGAATGGATAAACCAAATGAAGTATATCCACACAATGAAATATTATTCAGCCACAAAGAATGAAGTACTGATACATGCCACAACATGGATGAACCTTGAAAACATTATGCTATATAAAGAAGTCAGATATTAAAGCCCATACATTGTATGATGCCACTTATGTTAAACATCCAGAATAGGCAAATTCATAGAGACAGAAAGTAGATTAGTGGTTGCCTGGGGCTGGGAGGAGGGAAAAATGAAAAGTGACTGCTTAATGGGTATAAGGTTTATTTTCGGGTAGAGTTAGATAGTGATGATGGTTCACAACTTCGTGAATATAATAAAAACCACTGAAATGTGCAACTTTAAAGGGTAAATTTTATGATATGTGAGTTATATCTCAATAAAAACATTTTTAAGCTGCTGAGTTGAATATTTTACATTTCCCTAAGGAGACCAAACCACTTCAATTAAGCTGGCTTATTAAGTGACCTTTGACTGATTTCCTCCCCCCAGGCTCATGGTCTTTGATAAAATTAAACTGCCTATCTTTGGTCTAAGAGGCTGATATTTCAGATACTTAAGGGCAGAGACTAGATTAAGTAAAGTCATTAAAGTTTTCATTTAGGGGAGAAAAGAAGAGAGCTAGCTGGGACCCGGTGAAAACCCAGATGTGGCATTAGGGGCAATCAGGAAAACTGATCAGTCAACCAGAAAACAGAAATACTAGTCTGTCCTTCCTGTTAGAAAATGAGTTCAACATCAGGGTTTAGAGGACAATCCAAAAGACAAAGGTCCGCTGGCCAAAGCTCAGTCCAGCACTTTGAATCCATTTCCATCGGTTCTTACAGTTAGTCATCAGACCCCAACAGTCTTAATGGTGAAGCAGAAGAGCAAGTTTGCTTTTCAGGAAGGCTCAGATGCTGCAGGGGATAAACTTGTAGTTGACTTCTCAGCCACATGATGTGGGCCTTGCAAAATGATCAAGCCCTTCTTTCATTCCCTTGCTGAAAAGTATTCCAGCGTGGTGTTCCTCAAAGCAGATGTGGATAACTGTCAGGATGGGATGTTCGCTTCAGAGTATGAAGAAATGAATGCCATCTTCCAGTTTTTTTAAAAGGAATGAAAGGTGGGTGGGCTCCAGTTTTTGGAGCTAATAAGGGAAAACTTGAAGCCACCATTAATAAATTAGTCTAATCATGTTTTCTGAAAACATAATGAGCCATTAACTATTTAAAACTTGTAGTTTTTTATTTACCAAAAATAATGAAGTATGGAGACTATATACCCAACTGCCATCTGATTATAAATGACAAACAAATATTAATTCTACCCTTTAAAACAAACAAAAAAAAGTTATCTGGCCTTATAGGAATAATTCTGTCCTAATCTGAGGCCAGTGCCTACACCAAGTTGTGAAACTAGATTCAACCACAAACCTCAAGAAAGGATCCAAGGCTATGAAGCATTACGTCTTCATAATGAACAACTGATATGGCTCATTAAGTTTATGAAATGGTCATGTCTTCTTTTAAAAAAAAAAAAAAAGAACTAATGACCCACACATATATGGACAACTGATTTTTGACAAAAGTGCAAAGGCAACTCAGTGGAGAAACAATAACTTTTCAACAAATGGTGCTGAAGTTATTGGATATCATATCAAAAATAAAAATAAGGAGTCCCTCTGAGCATGCTCTGGCTGGAGAGGCTGCCCAAAGATAAAAAGATTAAATTAAATTTAAAATAAATAAAAATAAACTTCAATCCACACATTTTACTACACACAAAAATTAATTCAAAATAGATCATAGATCTAAATGTAAAACCTAAAACTATAAAACTTCTTAAAAAATAGAAGAAAAATTTGTGTTAACTTGAGTCTCAGGTAAAAATTTCTCAGCTATGGCACCAAAAATACAATCCATAAAAGAAAAAAAAAAAAATTGGACTTCATCAAAACTAAACATTTTACCCATTGAAAGACACTGCTAAGAGAATGAAAAGACAAGCCACACATTTCAAGAGACTCTGCACAAGACGTTTCTGATAAAAGTCTTATGTCCAGAAAAATACAACAAACTCTAAAAATCCAACAAAAGAAAGCAACCGATTTCTCAAATGAGCTAAAGATTTGAACCAACACTTCAACAAAGAAGATAGATGGCAAGTAAGAACATGAAAAGATGCTCAATATAATCAGTCATTAAGAAAATGCAAATTCAAACCATAATGAGGCACCCTACACACCTATTGGAATGGCTAAAATTTTTTAAATGGCCATACAAGTATTGGCAAAAATGTGGAACCGGTGGAACTTTCATGATACAACCACTTTGGAAGACAGTTTGGTAGTTTCTTTAAAAGTTAAATACATACCAAACATATCCCAAGATCGTTACCTGAAAGAAAAGATAGCATAATTTCAGAAAAGACTTGTACAAGATTCATCATAGCAACTTCATTTGTAATAGCCAAAAAATAGAAACAACCCATTTGCTCATTCAGGGTAAAATGGAGAAACAAATTGTGGTGTATCCATACAATGGAGTATTATTCAGCAATTTAAAAAAACATGAACTATTGTTATGCAGGACAATGTGAATGAGTCTCAAAATAATTATGCTAAGTGAAAGACTCTTGAAAAAAGAAGTACGTATTATATGATTCCATTTACATAAAATTTTTAGAAATGCAAACAAATGTATAGTGACTGAAAGCATATCAGTGGTTGCCCGAGGCTGGGGGAAAGGGGCAAAAGTGGGTGGGAAAGACAGACGGCAAAGGGATACAAAGAAACTCCAGAGGATGATGGGTATGTTCACTGTCTTGATTTTGGAGACGATTCTGTGGATGTGTTTAAAACTCATGAAATTGTAAACTTTATATGTAGTTTATTGCATGTCAGTTATACCTCAATAAAGCTAGAGAGGCAAAAAAAAAAAAAAAAAGACAGAAAAAAAAAAAAAAAGAAAGAGACAGAGAGAGAGAATTCATGAGTAAATGTACAATGTATCATTAGGCCGGGCACAGTGGTTCACACCTGTAATCCCAGCACTTTGGGAAGCCGAGGTGGGCAGATTACCTGAGGTCAGGAGTTCAAGACCATCGTGGCCAACATGGTGAAACCCCATCTCTACTAACATAACCAAAAAAAAAATTAGCAGGGCATGATGGCAGGTGCCTGTAATTCCAGCTACTCGAGAGGCTGAGACAGGAGAATTGCTTGAATCCTGGGAGGTGGAGGCTGTAGTGAGCCGAGATTGAGACATTGCACTTCAGCCTGGGCTAAAGAGCGAAACGCCATCTCAAAAAAAAAAAAAAAAATCATAATAACATCCTACAAAATGGAAACAATGTGACAGAGACTGTAACTCAGATCCTGTCCCACCCAAAGGACTTGGGGTTTTAGGATTGAATAATCCCAGAAAGCCCAGTTGGCTGACGCTTCCCCAGATCTTTTACACAAACTTTTCCTTTATTAGAACACCTTTCTCTCACCTTATTGCTGTTAAATACCAATGTATCTTTCAAGCCCAACTCAAATCTAAACTATTCCCTGAAGCTTTCCTTGTCTTCTCCAGGCAGAGTTAGTTTGTGGCTCAGTCTGTGCTCTCTCAGCAACTGGGAATCCAGTAATATATCCCCCTTGATATTCTAGGATGTAAGATTTGTGGTTTCAGCAGTTCCCAAAAGACCATAAATGTCCCCCAACTTGTACTGATTTGTCATTTTACTGAGGCATAAATTTGATTCCAGCCAGCTATGAAGTCCCTACAGAGAAGGAGAAGATGAAATAGTGAGTAAGACAAGCCCCAACCCACCCCCAAGACTTCATAACCCAAACCAACTTGGTTGGCATCTACTTAACAAAAACAAATTTTATTTTCTCTTTTATGAAGAATGGACTGCCCCCCCCACCCCCACCTCTCTGCCAACAACAACAAAAAAACTATCATCTGGTGATGGAAATGATGAGTGAGTGAAACAGTCCAAAAATGGAATGGTCCTTAGCCAGAAAATAGCTTTATAAATTACTTTAATCTTTTATTAAGAATCTGGAAGGATCACTTAAAAATCTTAGTTGTACTTCACAGCATTTTATGGGGAGAAGTTATATACTATACTACAGTGGAATTAACAGGATTGGAAATTTGAAAAGGCTTTGGGCCTTGCCCCTCAATAATGTTAAAATTTCCCAGTAGCTCTAGTGGGTACTCATCACGTTGCATTATAATCATGTGTTTAGCTATCCCTCCAGCCTAAGAAGCAGTCATCTACATCCGAGAGCTACATCATCTGGGCTCAGATCTCAGTTCACCTAATAACCAACTTGAACAGGTTGCTTAACCTCTGGGTGCCTTGATTTCCTCATCTTTAAAATAGTAACATAGGCCAGGCACAGTGGCTCACGCCTGTAATCTCAGCACTTTGGGAGGCCAAGGCAGGCGGATCATGAGGTCAGGAGATCGAGACCATCCTGGCTAACACAATGAAACCCCATCTCTACTAAAAATACAAAAACTTAGCTGGGCGTGGTGGCAGGTGCCTGTAGTCCCAGCTACTCGGGAGGCTGAGGTAGGAGAATGGTGTGAACCTGGGAGGCAGAGCTTGCAGTGAGACAAGATCGCACCACTGCACTCCAGCCTGGGCAACAGAGCAAGACTCCGTCTCAAAAAAAAAAATACTAAAATAGTACCTAACTAATCACATTAATTTTGAGGATTAAAAATGGCAATACATAAAAAGCACTTAAACCAGTGTCTGACCCGTCAAAAGTGATTGATAAATGCTAGTAACTAGTTTAAGAGTTTGCTCAAGGGCAGAGTTTATGTCTTAGGGAGCTTTTCAAAAATATCTAGTTCTCCAGTGGCTTAATGCAGTGCCTTGTGCATATGGTACATGCTCAATGAGAGCTGAAAGAGAGTGAAGGAGTCAGTGAGTAAATGAGTTATGGCTCTGCCACTTTGTCCGTAAAGTAGAAATTGCTTTATTCTAGTATAATGGCGGCATTTTGGCTTGGCTGGTCTGGTATTCAGACATAACTAATTCTGGCCAACATTCTCACAATTATCAAATCCACTACTGCAACCAATTTGCAACTTTTGAGAAACATGGTGCTATGATTGAGAGTGAATAAAAGGAGCAGAGAGGACTGATGGACGGGCAACGCTTGACCTCTGACATGGTTTGGATGTGTGTCCCCTCCAAATCTCATGTAGAAATGTGGTCCCCGATGTTGGAGGTGGTGCATGGTGGAGATGTCTGGGTCATGGGGGTGGATCCCTGGCCAATGGCTTAATGCTGTCCTCATGGTAATAAGTGAGTTCTCACTTTATTAGTTCACATGAGAGCTGGTTGTTTAAAAAGAGCATGGCGTCTCTCTCTTGCTTCCTCTCTCACCATGTGACATGCCTTCTGCCGCAAGTAAAAGCTTCCTGAGGCCTCACCAGAAGCCAAGCAGATGCCAGCACCATGCTTGTACAGCCTGCAGAATCACGAGCCACATAAACCTGTTTTCTTTATAAATTACCTAGTCTCAGGTATTCCTTTATAGCAATGCAAAATGGACTAATGCCTGTTGACCATGGTGGAGAGATGAGGAATAGAATCTGCCAAAACTGTTCAAGAGATGCAGAAGATAGAGCTGCCTTGGTATTCAGGTAGCACGCACCCTTGCCCCCTGAAGTCTATGTTCAACCCAGCACCTGGTGTCATCCTTCTAAAATGTAAATTGGATCGTGTCACTTTCCTATAGAAAACCCTCCAGTGGCTCCTTGTCTCACTTGGAACAAAACCCAAAATCCTCCCAGTGGCCTGGAAGGTCTTGATACAACCAGTGGCGCCTCTCCCCTCCCACCTCCTACCTTGCTGCTCCTTGCACGCTCCACTCTTGCCTTTCTGCTGGACCTTAGCCTTCTTGCTGTTCCTCAGACACTCCCAGGAGACTCCTGCTTGGAGTCTTTGCACTTGCTATTCCCTCTGCCAGGTATGCTTCTCCCCAGAAGTTCATGGTTTGCTTTGCCACTTCATTTGAATCTCTGAACGAATACCCACTCTACCTACCTAAAACTCCATGACTGTAGGGACTTTATTGTATGCATTGCTCCAGCACCAATACCTGGCCTAGTGTCTGGCACAGAGTATTCAATAAATACTTGTTGATTGATCTAGGTGAATAAAACCCCAGGAATCCACTTGGTTTCTGCTCCTATCTCCCTTCCAGGGCTAAGTCCTCCCCAAGTAGAAGCTTCTCCCTAGTAGTGAACTATCTGTGTCCAAACATAACTCCTGCACCCCCAGCAAAATAAGGGAGATAAAAATGTGTTATTGAAACAAAAAGGAGTTGCTGATTGTATAATCCTCTGGTGGGGAAACTCAGGGATCCTTGGCTTGACAAAATGAGTTTGCATTTGCCATTGTTTTCAAGGAAAGGCGTAAGGCACAAGGCGTTCAAAAAACGGAAGTCCTGATTACTGTGACTGTTCAACAACTAAAGTAATGGAAGGGAATATGGCATGAAAAGAGAGAGAGAAAAGGAAAAATCTAAATCATTCATGAGGCTCCCCCAGGGTGGGGTTCAAGAATATGCATTTTAACAAGTTCCTTGAGCGATTTTTAAGCAATCAGCTTAAGACAGGTCCTTGGAAATGGCTTAGAGATTTAATAAAGGATGAGTTCACACGTTATGGTGGGAAAGACATAAGCCATTACAGCCAAAAAGGCCTGGGTTCACATCCTGCCATCACTGCTTATTATCTCTGTAACCCTCTGCTATTCATATCTCTCAGATGCTGATGTTCAATTTCTAGTTACAATAGATAAATACATCTATCCTATTGTACTGTTATGATGATTAAATTGAATAACATAGGTAATGTGCCTGGTATATAGTAGTCATATAGATGGTAGTTTATTACTATTAGTGTTATGAATTCTGTTTTCTGAGGGCTTACAACCTCCCTAGAATGTTCTGTGGCAAATTGGCATTCTTACCCCTCACCCCACTATGTGACCTTACAGAAGTGAAAACATATAGTCAGAAGGACCGATTCTTCTGCGAATAGGAAAATCTTCAGCCCATAGCTTCCCCAGAGTTCATCTTCCCTAGAATAGATCAAGGAACATATTTTTGCTCTTAACTACCCATTAAGCATTAATAATAAATCCTTATATTTTTAGTCTTCACTCTATCAAGGCTTTCACATATATTTCCATTATCACTCAGTCTCAGAGGTCCAGCAAGTGGCCTGTGTGCCCACAGCTAGAATGTGAGTGCTCTGGGACTTAAAACTCATAAACCCTGTGAACGTTCCATTAGATGACATACCCCATCAAGACCTTCTCCTCCCCCGAGGCAATAGGGCTCTGCAGTAATGGTGGAGAATGAGGAAGTAGCAAAGTCAATCTCCCAAGCTTGGCTCTCCGTGAGAAGGTAGCAATCTCCCGAGCTTGACTCCACATACCGCAAGGATGATTCCATCCAAATCAGACGGTGGCAGCAGCGCCGCATTCCGCTCAAGGCGGCCAGCCTTCTGCGACTCCACAGCCCCACCTGCTGGAGGCTGCCTTGCACACAGCCTAACTGTCCACAGCCCGCCCTGGACTATTGCTCTCCCTGAGTCCCACACGCCGCCCCGCTGGGGCTGGTTTGGGGGCCACAGTACAGGCTGGTAGCCTCAAACTTTGACTGAGGGAAGCATCTTTATTTCTTTCACAGTCTATGGTAAATCTTAATCTATTCTGTTGAACGAACTCTTTGCTTTTTCTGAACTTCAGCTTCTCCCAAGTTGTAACCAGAGAGAGATTTCACCTCTGGCTTTCCAGGCCCTCCTAGGGTGTTACACCATAGAATAATAAGGCATCGACTCTGCCAGATGGAAAGAATTGGGACTTTGGAGAGAAAACTGCTATAAATTTCAGAACTAGGGGGATAAAAGCAGCAGCATTCCCCAGGAAACATGGAAAAATGAAGTCTCAGAGAATCAAAGTAAGAAGCCACAAGAAACGGACTGTATTCAGCCCTCCACTTGGCTGTATTAAATGAGCACCTACTATGTGGCTGATACTGTGATACATGGATGAAACAGTCTCCACACTTTAAGTCTTTTCACTGGAACTTTCACTTTCACTCGGACATCACCTTTCTCCTAGCCATCTTCCTGTCAGTTTTCCTTCTGTGTTCTTGGTAACTTCATTCCACTAAAAACAAATTCTTCTATATCCATAACAATCTGCAAGAACTTTCACTATACCTTCCTCCTCCTTACCGTAACGGAAGCCTGGCCTTGCCCCAAGAACACTGGTTCCCTTGCAGCCCTCTTAAGGGAAAGCTGCTCTTCCTCCTGCGAGTTCTATTTTCCAGCCAAGAAGGGGGCACTTGGGGTCAGCAGTATCCCAGCTTCCCCTGCCAGTTCTACATGATGACTTTTCTACCTTTGTCAAAGTCCCCCTCATACCAAATGGTTCATTGCCCTGTACTTCTTCTGGCTGTCACTGACCCTGGCTCACAGCAGCTGAGGACTCCCCCATTTACCTTACACATTAACCTCCACCATCATCCTGAGACAAACTGCCGAACCCAATCCATCCCACACCCTAACCTTCCCCTAACTTTCCTAATCATTTCAAATAACCTTCTGCTCTACTTATACTTTTCAAGGCCACAATTAGACCATTACTACCATAGCTCCACTGCCTCTCAAAAAAAAACTTTGGATCCTTTCGTAGTTCATAAGCGTGATGACTGGGTTTTCACTTTCATGCGTAAGATGTGCCTCCCTCAAACTTTGTTACAACATTGGCACATTACCCTTGTTATGTGGAAAAGCATGAAACTTCAACATCCCACTTGAACCACAATCCTCCCAACTCTATTCTGTTCCTCCCACTTCACCACCCCTTGGCCTCACTGAGTTCCAGCCCTTTAACCCCTTGTGGCCTCACAGTTTATCTTTCCCTTCCCCTCAATCCCCAGACTTCAGTCTTTTAAAACCCAAGCTAGACCTCTGGCCAACAACTTGAATTATTTCCCGCCAGCTCCCTCAATACCGATGCTCCCTTTTCCCTCCACTCATAAGTCCTGGAAAACCCTACAGAACCCAGTTCTACAGCTGCCCACCCTGGTCCTAAACCTGGAGCTCCGAGTCCTGGTACAGAAAACTGTACACTCTGCCATAGATTTGTGTTTTCAGAGGTTCATGAAGGACTATTAGAAATCCACCTCATTCTCCCCATCCCCTCATCAGATAGCCTGGCCTCCTGCTTCACTGAGAAAATTAAGTCCAAGAACTCTCAACTTATCCCCTTCTTTCAAAAATATACTTGCATTACCCACCACATAGTCTTCTTGAACCCAATAAAGACATCTACAGGCTGGGCACAGTGGCTCATGCCTGTAATCCCTGCACTTCGGGAGGCCACTTGAGCCTAGGAGTTCGAGACCAGCCTGGGCAACGTAGTGAGACTCCGTCTCTATAAAAATAAATAAATAAATAAATAAATAAATCACATCTACAGTGCTTTGCCTGGGCAACATAATGACACCCCAGCCCTACAAAAAATAAAAAATTAGCTGGGCCTGGTGATGCACTCCTATAGGCCCAGCTTCTCAGGAAGCTGAGACAAGAGGATCCCTTGAGCCCAGAAAGTTGAGGCTGCAGTGAGCCACATTCACGCCACTGCACTCCAGCCTGGGTAACAGAGCAAGGCTCTGTCTCAGAAAAAGGTAAAAAAAGCAACTTAGTGCTTACATCATACTTCATGGTGAAAGAATGAATGTTTTCCCTCCCAAGATCAAGAAGGCAAAAAGATAGCTGCTCTTTCAGCTTCTATTCAACAATGTATAGCATTTCCAGCACAGAAGAGAGTAAAGGAGATAATACAAGTTGTAAAAGAAGAAGCAAAATGTTCTGTAGTCACAGATAGCGTGATTGTGCCCATGGACACTCCTAAGGAATCTACCACAAAAAATTGTGAAAATGCCAGGCGTGGTGGCTCACACCTGTAATCCCAGCACGTTAGGAGGCTGAGGTGGGAGGATCACTTTAGCCCAAAAGTTCAAGACTGGCCTGAGCAACATAGTGAGACCCTGTCTCTACAAAAAATAAAAAATTAGTCCGGGCACGGTGGCTCACGCCTGTAATCCCAGCACTTTGGGAGGCCGAGGCGGGTGGATCATGAGGTCAGGAGATCGAGACCATCCTGGCTAACATGGCAAAACCCCATCTCTACCAAAAATACAAAAAATTAGCCAGGCACGGTGGTGGGCACTCCCAGCTACTCGGGAGGCTGAGGCAGGAGAATGGCGTGAACTCAGGAGGCAGAGCTTGCAGTGAGCCGAGATTGCGCCACTGCACTCCAGCCTGGGTGACAGAGTGAGACTCTGTCTTAAAAAATAATAATAATAAAAATAAAATAATAATAATAAAAAATAAAATAAAATAATAAAAATAAAAAATAAAAAATTAGTTGGTCATGGTAGTGCACATCTGTATTCCTAGCTACTTGAGAGACTGAGGTAGGGTGATTGTTTGAGCCCAGGAAGTTAAGGCTGCAGTGAACCATGATCATGCCACTGCACTCCAGCCTGGGTGACAGAGCAAGACGCCATCTCGAAAAAAAAAAGAAAATTAAATATAAATTTAGAAAATGAATATTTTTGGTCGGGCACAGTGGCCCACACCTGTAACTCCAGCACTTTGGGAAGTCAAGGCAGGCAGATTGCCTGAGCCCATGAATTCAAGACCAGTCTGGACAACATGGTGAAACCCTGTCTTTACAAAAGAACACAAAAAAATTAGCTGGGCATGGGGACACACACCTGTTGTCCCAGTTACTTGGGAGCCCAAGGTGGGAGGATCATCTGAGCCTGGAGGTCAGAGGCTGCAGTGAGCCAAAGCTGTGTTACTGTACTCCAGCCCAGGAAACAGAGTGAGACCCTGTCCCAAAAGAAAAAATTTAAGTGAAAACTAATATGTGAATGTAACAAGGTTACCAAATACAAGGTCAAATATCAAAAATAAAATATTTCTCCATAGACTATGAATAAATAATTGGAATTTTTAAAAAACTTTAATACCATTTAAAATAGCATCAAGTAAGGAAAATGTTATACACACATACACACACACACACACACACACGCACCATGGAATACTACTCAACCATATAAAAAGAAGGAAATCATGTCTTTTGCAGCGACATGGATGGAATTGGAGGTCATTATCCTAAGCGAAATAACTCAGAAACAAGAAGTCAAATACCACATGTTCTCACTTGTAAGTGGGACCTAAACAATGAGTACACATGGACATACAGAGTAGAAGAGCAGACATTGGAGACTACAAAAGGTGGGAGGGTGGGAGGTGGGTGTATTAGTTCATTTTCACACTTCTATAAAGAACTTCCTGAGACTGAGTAATTTATAAAGGAAAGAGATTTAACTGACTTACAGTTCCACATGACTGAGGAGGCCTCAGGATACTTACAATCATGACGGAAGGGGAAGTAGGCATGACTTACGTGGTGGCAGGTGAGAGGGAGAGTGTGTGAGTGAAGAAGGAACCTGCCAAACACTTATAAAACTATCAGATCTCATGAGGACTCACTCACTACTATGAGAACAGCATGGGGGAAACTGCCCCCATGATCCAATCACCTGCCACCAGGTTCCTCCCTGAATACATGGGGATTACAGTTCAAGATGAGATTTGGGTGGGGACACAGAGCCAAACCAGATCAGAGGGTGAGGTCTGAAAAATTCTTTATTAGGTACAATGTGATAGGTACACTAAAAGCCCAGATTTTTTTACTTATGTAATATATGCATGTAATAAAGCTGTACTTCTACCCCCTAAATATATAAAAATAAAAAATTAAATAAAATAGCATCAGGACTTCTAATTCTGATCAACATAGAGTAACAGGGATCAATTAAAACTCCAGACACAACATAAGAAACAACAGCTTTCAGACATCAGGCATCAGGCAGCACAGGCAGTGAACTCAGGAAACAAGCAAGGTGTGTTCTATGATTTTCGCAGTCTGTGATAGGAAAGGGTTTCCAGGCTTCGCCACAGGAAGGAGGAACGCAGGCAGAGCCCAAAAGTCTCCCTCAGTTCCGGAGATCATGCTGGGAATCTGAGGAGGCCAAGTCAGCTAGAGTTCACCCGGGAGAGCAACTGAGCTGAGAGAGCAGCACAGAGAAAGAGCTCCAGGGATCTGCGGAAGGTCTGCAGCTGAAGGCTGATCTGCACATTCACGTGAGGAAACTACCAAAGGCTAAGAAAAATTACACCTGAAAAAAGTACAGGGAAAAATCTTCAGCGTTCACCTACTAGCCACAGTAGAAAACCTCATCATTAACAGGTAGGTCATCAGGTAGAATATTCAGAAAGACGTTGCTGTAGTAGTGGGCAATATTAACCATACACCAAAGAATTCTGGTCATGCCGAACAAAGCAAGCCTCAGAGGGACCAAACAGTTTTCAAGTAACTTAACTACATCACAGAACAACACTCAAGAATATTAATAAGAATACAGAAGTATTCAGCACCCAACAAGGTAAAATACATAGTATTTGGAATTCAATAAAACATTATAAGACACACAAATAAGCAAGAAAATACAATTCATAATGAAGAGAAAAATCAATGAGAACTAATCTAGAAATGACATGGATGATAGAGTTAGTAGACAAAGACATTTAAGTGGTTATTAAAGCTATATTCATATGTTCAAGAAGGTAAAGGAAAGATTGGGCATGTTAAGTAAAAACATCAAAGATATTTTTAAATTACCAAATGGACTGACTGTCGTGGCTCATGCTTCTAATCCCAGCACTTTGAGAGGCTGAGGTGGGTAGATCACTTGAGTTTAGGAGTTCAAGACCAGCCTCGTGAACATCGGAAGATCTCATCTGTACAAAAAAAATTTTTTCAGAAAAAATCCCATAAGAAAAGATCCCATCTGTACAAAAAGAATTTTTTACAGAAATGTGGCACATATACACCATGGAATACTATGCAGCCATTAAAAAGAATGAGCTCGTGTCCTTTGTAGGGACATGGATGCAGCTGGAAACCATCATTCTCAGCAAACTATCACAAGAACAGAAAACCAAACACCGCATGTTCTCACTCATAGATGGGAACTGAACAATGAGATCACTTGGACACAGGAAGGGGAACATTACACACTGGGGCCTGTTGAGGGCGGGGAGAAGGGGGCAGGGATAGCATTAGGAGATATACCTAATGTAAATGATGAGTTAATGGGTGCAGCACACCAACATGGCACATGTATAAATATGTAACAAACCTGCACATTGTGCACATGTATGCTAGAACATAAAGTATAATAAAAAAATAAATAAATAAGAAATTAGTTGGGCATGGTGGTATGCACCCGTAGTCCCAGCTATTTGGGGATGAGGTGGGAGAATCGCTTGAGCCTGGGAAGTCAAGGCTGCAGTGAGCCAAGACTGGGCTACTGCACTCCAACCTGGGTGACAAAGTTATACCCTGTCTCAAAAACAAATAAATAAAAATAAGAAGCCCAAATTGAACCTGTAAAGATAAAAATTAAAATATTTGAGATTAATAACAACACATTAGACATTGAAAAAAATTAGTGAAGTCTAAGACAGAGCAATAGAAACTATCCAAAATGAAACATGGAAAGAAAAAAGACTGAAAAAAAATGGCGAGAGCATTAGTGAGCTACGAGGCAATCAGACTCCAAAGGGGGGAAAAGAAAGAGACGGAGGGAGTGAGAAGGGAAGTCAGAAAAAAGATATTAAAAAATAATAACTGAAATTTTCCACTTGTTATGAAAATGTGATGTCCAGAAACCTAAGAAACTTAATAAACCCCAGGCACGAGAAACATGAAAAACCAAAGCACATCATAAAATTGCACCAAAAACATAATATGCTTAGGAATAAATTTAACAAAATATGTGCAAAATCCATACATGAAAAACTAGAAAACATTGCTGAGAGAAATTAAAGAATACCTAAATAAATTGACAGATATATTTTGTCCATGGATTGGAAGACACAATATTGTTGTCCACTCTTACCAAAATGATTGATAGATTCAATATAATTCCAGTGAAAAACCCTACAGACTTTATTTCACATAAATTGATAAACTGATTTTAAAATTTATATGGAAGTTCAAATGACCTAGAATACCCAACACAGTTTTGAAATAAAGACTAACAAAGTTGTAGGACTTGTATAACCTCACTTCAAGGCTTATGATAGAGGACCCTAAATAATACAATGTAATATTAGGGTAAGGAAAGACAAATACACAAATACAACTAAATTGACCAGAAATAGACCTGATGCATGGCCAATAAGCACATGCTAAGATGTTTAATCATTAGTCATCAGGTAAACAGAAATTAAAATCACAATGAAGTACTACCACACACCTACCAGAATGACTACAAATTAAAAATTGTAATGATACCAAGTTTGGTGAGAAAATAGCGCATCTAGAAATCTCATATATTACTGAAGACAGTATAAAATAGTTGAATCCTTATCTTGGTTATTGTAAATAGTGCTGTAATAAACATGGCAATGCAGATATCTCTTTGATATACAAATTTCCTTTCTTATACCCAGCAGTGGGATCGCTGAGTCATATGGTAGTTGTATTTTTACTTTTAGTTTTTTGAAGAATTTCCATACTGTTTTTCATAATGGCTGTACTAATTTACATTCTCACCAAATGTGTGCAATAATTCCCCTTTCTCCACATCTTCACCAGCATGTTATTTTTATATTTTTGATAATACTATTTTAATTGGGGTGAGATAATATCTCACTGTGGTTTTGACTTGTATTTCCCTGATGATTAGTGATGTCAAGCATTTTTTCATATACCTGTTGGCCATTTGTATTTCTTCTTTTGGGAAGTGTCTATTCAGAACATTTGCTCAGTTTTTACCTGGATCTAATTTCGTTCTTCTGCATATGGAGCTTCAGTTTTCCCAGCACCAATTTTTTTTTTTTTTTTTTTTTTTTTTTTTTTTTTTCTGACAGAGAGGTCTCTCTTTGTCACCCAGGCTGAAATGCAGTGGTGCAACCACAGCTCACAGCAGCCTCAACCTCCCAGGCTCAAGTGATCTTCCCATCTCAGCCTTCTGGGTAGCTAGGACCATGGGAATGCACCACCACATGTGGATAATTTTTTTTATTTTGTAGAGTCTTTCTTGCCAAGGCTGGTCTCAAACTCCTGGGCTCAGGCATTCCTCCTGCCTTGGCCTCCCAAAGTGCTGGGATTACAGGTTTGAGCCACTACACCTGGCCCCCAGCATTATTTATTGAAGAGATTGTCCTTTCCCCAGTGTATGTTCCTGGTGTCTTTGTCAAAAATGAGTTGGCTATAAATGTATGGATTTATTTATGGGTTCTCTACTCTGTTCCACTGGTGTGTGTATCTGTTTCTATGCCAGTACCATGCTGTTTTGGTTACTATTGCTTTGTGGTGTAATTTGAAGTCAGGTTATGTGATGCCTCCAGCTTTGATATTTTTGTTCAGGATTGCTTTGGCTATTCAATGTCTTTTGTGAGTCCATCCAAATTTTAGGATTGTTTTTCTATTTCTGTAAAGAATGTCATTGGCATTTTGGTAGGAACTGCATATAATCTATAGGTTGCTTTGGGTAGTATGGGCATTTTAACAATACTAATTCTTCCAATCCATGAACATGGGATATCTTTGCATTGTGTGTGTTTCCTCTTCAATGTCTTTCATCAGAGTTTTATAGTTTTAATTGTAGAGATCTTTCACTTCTTTGGTTAAATTTATTCCTAGGTATTTTATTATTAATTTTTTAGCTATTGTAAATGAGATTGCTTTCTTGATGTATCCTTTTTTAGATTGTTTGCTGTTGGCATATAGAAATGCTGCTGATTTTTGTGTGTTGATTTTGTATCCTGCAACTTTACTGAATTCATATATTCTAACAGTTTTTTTGTGGAGTCTTTAGGCTTTTCTAAATATAAGATCATGTCATCTGTAAACAGGGACAATTTTACTTCTTCCTTTCCAGTTTGAGTTCCCCTTATTTCTTTCTCCTGCCTAATTGTTCTGGCTAAGAATTCCAGTGCTGTGTTGAATAAAAATGGTGAAAGTGGGCATCTTTGTCTTGTTTCAGATCTTAGAGGAACGGCTTTTAATTCAGCATGATGTTAACTTTGGGTTTGCCATATATGGCCTTTATTGTTTTGAAGTATGTTTCTTCTGTACCTAGTTTGTTGTAAGTTTTTATTATAAAGAGATGTTGAATTTTATCAAATGCTGTTTCCTGCATCTATTGAGATGATCATATAGTTTTGCTCTTTATTCTTTTGTACAATGTGGTATATCACATTTATTGATTTGTGTATGTTGAACCATCCTTGCATCCCTGGAATAAATCCCACTTGATTCTGGTGTGTTATCTTTTTAATGCATTGTTGGATTATGTTTTTTAGTATTTTGTTGAGAATTTTTGCATCCATGTTCATCAGGAATATTGGCCTGTAGTTTTATTTTTGTTGTTGTTGTATCCTTATCTGGTTTTGGTATTAGAGTAATGCTTATCTTATGGAATGAGTTAGAAGTAATTCTCTCCTATTTGTCCTTTTTGA
This sequence comes from Macaca fascicularis, assembly GCF_037993035.2. Lineage (NCBI taxonomy): Eukaryota > Metazoa > Chordata > Mammalia > Primates > Cercopithecidae > Macaca > Macaca fascicularis. The sequence goes on along the minus strand of NC_088375.1, from coordinate 122,014,563 downwards.
ATAGTCTGAAAATAATTGGTGTTACTTTGGAGGGAGCTTTTAATACAATGGAAATGTTCTACATCTTGAGCGGGGGCAACATGAGTGTATATACTTGTCAAAACTGCACCAGAACTGCCTGTTGGCTGCTCAGGCGGTAGCATCTGATGGTGGCATCTCTCTGGGAACTGTACATTCAAAATAGGTGCATTGGTTGTGTGTAAATTACATCTCAATAAAGTTGATTTTTAAAAAGGAAATAGAAAAAATCTAATTAAATTAATCCCTCTCTCCTGATTCTCCACCAATATCTCTGGAGAGTCCTCCTTAATCTTCTTTATAAATTCTTCATTTTTCCCTTTGAAACTCAGGGGTTACTTGATGTTCCATTCTTGATGCGCTTCTCCCTCATATAACCATAATTATTTCACTCAGTATTTGTGTTACAACTACCACCTATTTGAGGATCATTTCAAATCTATATTTCTTGCACAGACTTTTCCCTTGCACAGACTAGCCCCAGAGAGCTATATCCAAATGCTTAATGGAAAATCTGTATCTCAAGCTCAACATATCCAAAACTAAGATAATTACCATACATAGGCCAGAAGCAGTGGCTCACGCCTGTCATCCCAACATTTTGGGAGGCCAAGGCAAGAAGAAAACCTGAGCCCAGGAGTTCAAGACCAGCCTGGGAAACATAGCAAGACCCCATCTCTACAAAAAAAAAAAAATTAATTAATTAATTAGCCAGGCATGGTGGCATGTGCCTGTAGTCTTAGTTACTCAGGAGGCTGAGGTGGGAGGATTACTTGAGCCCAGGAGCTCGAGGCTGCAGTGCGCTATGACTGTGCCACTCTACTCCAGCCTGGGTTACAAATCAAGAGTCTATCTATCTCTAAAAAAAAAAAATTAGCACACACAACTTTAAGCCTACCTTTTATACAATATTCTTTATTTTTCTTTTCTTTTTTATTTTTCTTTTGAGACAGAGTCACACTCTGTTGCCCAGGCTAGAGTGCAGTGGTGCAGCCTTGGCTCACTGCAACCTCCACCTCCCAGGTTCAAGTGACTCTTGTGCCTCAGCCTCCCAAGTAGCTGGGATTACAGGCATGCACCACCATCCCTGGCTAATTTTTGCATTTTTAGTAGAGACAAGGTGTTGCCATATTGGCCAGGCTGGTCTCAAACTCCTGGCCTCAAGTCATCCACCTGCCTCATCCTCCCAAAGTGCTGGGATTACAGGCATTAGCCATCACGCCTGGCCCTATACAATATTCTTCATATGCATTGATGCGCTGTGGCTGACACATAGTAAACACTTTATATATTATTCGTTGAATGAATGAAATGTGAAATAACTAACAGTCAAATATGCCTTCAGTTCTCTGGTGAGCACCTATATTATTAAGCTCATGACCAACATGCTTTGTGGAAATTATTTCCACAAATGTTAGTTCATTCTCTTATTCCTTTCTCCTCCCCACCACTACCTCCACTCCCACCCCAGATGGAGAGAGGGTGAGAATGGAGTTGGTACACATCTCTGAATGGCACCTCCTCAGATTGACAGGCTTCAGTATTTCAAAATAAGAAAAGCTGCTCTCCTCTTCCCCTTCTTTCCCCCTTCCAACATTGTGGTCACCACCAGAACTGCCTGCAATTGGTATTCTGGGCAGATGTAGCCAGCTGCAAGGTGTGTTATCTGATAGTGCATCTGTCTGGAAAACCAGAAAAAGGAAAACTGTGTTTAGAAGGTATATTTTTCTCCTCCCCAGGTAAGCAGGAGAAATAATAGAATTCAAATTGGAATGACCGTGCAGCAAAACTTCTGCGCACTAGGTGTTTATCCCAGTTCATAAAAACAACGGTTTTGAAGTAATGAAAAGAACTCCCTGTTGGGGAAGCAAATGGAACTACATGTTTCTGAAACAGTTTGAAAGAAAACATCACACTCAATGACCAGACAGCAAAAACATGTCAAGCAGATTGGCACAGTTTGCTTCACTCACAAATCTTCCCCAGATGAGGCTCCAGGAAAGGCTGGACCCCTTGAAATCATACTACCATCAGGAAACCACGTGGCCTCCTATTGTCAAACCCATACAGCCTACTCAGCTTCAGTGGGATGTAAAGTTCCCCTTTTTTCCTATACTCAGAGCCTAAAAATTCAACTTCATTTCTATTTCTTTAATGGTATCCTACCAACTCTGAACCTTGGGACGCTGTCCCGCAAGTCCTTTTCTCTGTTGTCTCTAAAGACAAACACACAAGCTTTTATGGTCGGAAGAATTAACTGCTAATCACTAGAGGAAAATAGACACGGAAAAACAAAAGCAACAAAGACGAAAACGTTTATTTACCTAAGAGCTCTTATATACAGGGTAACCAAATGTCCCTGTTAGCCCAAGACGGTCCCGATTAACATCTATTTTCCTGGCATAATTACTAATTGCATCTGTTTCACTCTCAAAAGTATCATGTTTGGTCATAAAGTAGAATAAGTTATCCTATTTGTATGGCACTTACTTTATGCTGGGCATATAAACATTAACCTATTTGATCCTCAAAGCAATCTCATGAGATAAGAAACGTTTTCAAAGTAATCAAACCAAAGTATGGAGAGGTTGAGTAGCTTGCCCAAGAGTACACATATAGTCAGCATCTGAGCCAGGATTTGCCAACAGAGGCAACTGGCTTCAATGTCCTTGTCCTTAACCATTGTGGTAAGCTATGACAAAGCTTTAGGAAATCATGTGTTCTTTCATTTAATAAGTATAATTAATGCTTACTATATGCCAGGCACCGTGCTACTAACTAGGAATACAGTCATGAAACAGGCCGAGGATGTGCCCTGAGGAAACTTTCAGTCTGAGGGAAACACAGATACAACTAAAAGGACAAGGGGTACAGGCACAGGGTGCATGGAGAACAATCGGGATAGAGGTGGGGGTGGCATCTAATCAGGCATTAAGAGATGGTGGAAAGTTTCCTGGAGGAAGTGACATCTGAGGAGAGTGCTGAAGAAAGAGCATTTTATCTAGACTGGAAAGACCAGGAAAATGTGGTTCAGGCAGAACAGCAAATCAGATGGTCCTAAAGCCAAAGAAATCACAATGAATCCACATAGTTCAGGAGGGTTAGTGTTGCCTGGGGTCAGGGAAGGAGCAAAAGTTGGAGCTAGAAATATACAGAAAGGCTAGATCAAGAGGAGATGTGGCTGACATGCTCACATTTGCACTTTGTCCTGAAGTTAATGGGAAGCACATGGCTTACTAGGAAATTAAGCAGATAAGTGACCTGATCAAATTTTCACTTTACAAAAATCATTAGTGCTGCCATGCAGAACTGGTTTGAAGAGGCAAGAGCCAGAGCAAACACAGGAAACTCAGACAGAAGGCTGTTGCCAGGATCCATTAGAGGGAGGAAACAGGCTTGAACTAAGGTGTTGACTAGAGATGCAGAAAGACTTGGTGGATCAAGGAGGTAGAACTGGCAGGATTTGGTGATGGGGAAGATGTGGTGGGTGAGGGGAAAGAAGGGTTACAGATGCCAGAGAGATGTCCTATCTGAGTCTGGAGCTCAGGAGAGAGACCTGGGCAAGAGACACACATTTGGGAATCACCCACATATAGATGGTAACTAAGCCAGCTGGTTAGGCGGCTTATCCAGGAGAGTGTGTAGAGTGCGAAGTGAAAGAATTTGCAAGACCAGGCACAGTGGCTCATGCCTGTAATCCCAGCACTTTGGGTGGCCAAGGTGGGAAGATCTGAGTTTGAGACCAGCTTGGGCAATGTAGGGAGATCCCATCTGTAGAAAAAAATATTTTTAATTAGATGGCCTGGGCCGGATGCAGTGGCTCATGCCTGTAATGACAGAACTTTGGGAAACGAAGGCAGGCGGATCACCTGAGGTCGGGAGTTCAAGACCAGCCTGACCAACATAGAGAAACCCCATCTCTACTAAAAATACAAAATTAGCTGGGTGTGGTGGCACATGCCTGTAATCCCAGCTACTCAGGAGGCTGAGGCAGGAGAATTGCTTGAACCCAGGAGGCAGATGTTGCAGTGAGCTGAGATCACGCCATTGCACTCTAGCCTGGGCAGCAAGAGCAAAATTCCGTCTCAAAAAAAAAAAATTACCTGGGCAAGGTCGCACGCGTCTGTGGTCCCAGCTACTAGGAGGCTGAAGTGGGAAGATCACTTGAGCCCAGAAGGTCAAGGCTGCAGTGAGCTATGATTCCACCATTACATTCCAGCCTGAGTGACAGAGCAAGACCGTGCCTCAAAGCAAAAAAATAGAAAAAAGAAAAGAAAAGAAAAAAAGAACTGGCCACATCATCCAGTGTCAGTGTCTCTCCTAACAAGAAAATACAAAGAAAAAACCTGGCCATGCTCCAGTTGGGGTGGCTCATGCCTGTAATCCCAGCACTTTGGGAGGCCGAGGAGGGTCCATCACCTGAGGCTGGGAGTTCAAGACCAGCCTGACCAACATGGAGAAACCCCATCTCTACTGAAAAAATAAATAAATAAATAATATATTATATATATATATAAATTAGCCAGGAGTGGTGGTGCATGCCTGTAATCCCAGCCTCTCGGAAGGCTGAGGCAGGAGAATTGCTTGAACCCAGGAGGCAGAGGTTGCAGTGAGCCGAGATTGTGCCATTGCACTCCAGCGTGGGCAGCAGCGAGACTCCGTTTCAAAAAAAAAAAGAGAGAGAAAAGAAAAAAGAAGAAAACTGGCCACAAAGAGTTGGAAGGAGGAGAGATGAGGGAGACCGAGCAAGAAAGCTTGATGTCGTCATGGCCGCCAAGAGAAAAGGAAAAGGAAACCAGTGTCTAAGGCTTCAAGGGACACAAGTTTGGGCCCAGGCATATCCACACAGTTTATCAACAAGATGGTGTTTGCAAATCTTAATGGTGCAGTTTCACTTGCAGGCAGGAGTGAGACTGCAAAGGGAAGAAGAGAAACTGCAAGGTGGGAATGGGGAGCAGGCAGTGTCTCAGGGAGAACTGTGGGGGAGGTCGAAGTAGAAGTCATGTCCCAGAACAGAGGCATCCAGCACCCTGCTTTTGTGTATGTGTGGCAAGAACACTTAAAATGAGATCTACCCTCTAAATAAATGTTTAAGTATATGATACATTACTGTTGACTATAGGTATGATATCATACAGCAGATATCTAGAGCGTATTCATCTTGCTGGACCAAAACTGTATGCATGCACATTGATTAGTAACTCCCCATCTCCGCCTCCCCTCTCAGCCCCTGGCATTCCACTCTTTGCTTCTGTGAGTTTGACTATTTTATTTTATTTCATTCCAACAGCCTGGGAGAGTTTGACTATTTTAGGTGCCTCATACAGGTGGAATCATGCAGTATTTATCTTTCCATAACTGGCTTATTTCACTTAGCAGCCTGTCTAAAGTTTGGTCAAGGAGAGAGTCCTTGTCACCAGTTGGCTGGGGCACAGAGAGAGAGGAGGCAGATCTGCTCTGGCTTATCCTGGAGAGACAAGCAGCAGTCAAGGCTTTGCACATCTAGTTATCCTAAGAGCACTGAGAAGTTGTAATTGGGAGGGAAGTTATATGACATCATCAGATTGTGTTTTCTCAAAATCTACTCAGATTGCTGTGTGGAGAATGGGCTGGAGGGGGCGAGAAGGAAATGCTGGAAGACCAGTTAGATTGCCAGTACTATCGTCATGGATAGAGACAAGAAAACAGGCAGAACAAGGTGATGGTGGTGGTAGAAACAGACATAGAGGGATTTGACAAATGTAAAAGGTGACACTGACAGGACTCGGTGATAGAGTGGTGGTAGGGAGAAAAAGGTATTAATAAATGGCTTGGTATCTCATTTAATCTTTACTACAACCCTGTGAAACACATTATTATGTCCTCCATGTTATGGATAAGGGATTTGAAACTCAAAGTACTTGAGCGACATGACCGGATCACACAGCTGGTAGGTCTGGCTATAAAGTGATGCCCCCCTCCACTATGTTATACAGCAGTCAAGCAGTTCTTCCTTGAAGAATGCTCTCTTTCCTCTTGCACCCCTGAAGGCTATACCTAGTCAATACTTCTACTAATAGCATGGTACTTCACCTACAATATTCTCATTATCTGTTTGCCTGTAAAACAGGAAAATAAATAAGAATATTCTCACAGAAGCCGGCCACCGCTTAAGCCAGCTGATCTCCAAGGACAGCACAAATCAATTCCTTTGCTGAAGAAAGTGACTTCTTCTTGGGCTTATCTGGCTATAAAAAGTGAAGGCCCCTGAAGACAGCTGAGATAAGAAAGGTTAGGGCAAAGAAGTTAACTTGCTCTGCATGACAAAGTTACAGGAATTTTGAAGAAGGAACCATAGCCATTAATATAGTTTGGATGTTTGTCCCCTCCAAATCTCAGGCTGGAACATGATCTCCAGTGTTGGAGGTGGGGCCTAATGGGAGATATTCGAGCCATAAGGATGGATGCCTCATGAATGGCTTGGTGCCCTCCCCACAGTCATGACTGAAGTTTCATTCTATTAGTTACCATGAGATCTGATTGCTAAAAAGAGCCTGGACCTCCTGCACTTCTCTCCTGCTCCCTCTCTTGCGATGTGACATGTCTGCTCCCCCTTTGCCTTCCACCGTTAGTAAAAGCTTCCTGAAGCCTCACCAGAAGCTAAGCAGATGCCGCTGCCATGCTTGTACAGCTTGCAGAACCATGAGTCAAATAAACCTCTTTACAGTGCAGATTACCCAGTCACAGGTATTCCTTTATGGCAATGCAAAATGGACAACTACAACCGTCATGCTCGTCACTGTAACCCTAGTGCCTAGCACACAGGTACTCAACATATTTTTGTTGAATGAATTTGCTTTAAGAAGGGGATTATCTCTGGAAGAGAAGATGGGAGGCAGGGTCTGGAGAGAAGCAGGGACGGAAATTAATGAAGAAACAGGAGTGACTGGGCACGGTGGGTCACGCCTGTAATCCCAGCACTTTGGGAGGCCAAGGAAGGCAGATCCTGAGGTCAAGAGATCCAGACCAGACTGGCCAACATGGTGAAAGCTCCGTCTCTACTAAAAATACAAAAATTGGCTGGGTGTGGTGGCCCACGCCTGTAGTCCCAGCTACTTGAGAGGCTGAGGCAGGAGAATTGCTTGAACCCGGGAGGCAGAGGTTGCAGTGAGCCGAGATCACGCCACTGCACTCCAGCCTGGGTGACAGAGTGAGACTCCATCTCAAAAAAAAAAAAAAAAGAAGAAGAAGAAGAAGAAGAAGAAGAAGAAGAAGAAGAAGAAGAAGAAGAAGAAGAAGAAGAAGAAGAAGAAGAAAAGAAAAGAAAAGAAAAAGAAAAAGAAAGAAACAGGACTGATGAAGTCAAATGGAATTCCTTGAAATGGGATGGTCCATGGCTTCTAGAAACAGTATTAACTGATACTAAATTTTAAATTTTCTGTTTTAAAAGAAAAATTGTTATAAAACTGGACTGAAATAGAACTTTGCATTACATAAATCATGTAAATTTCTAGTCAAATGTTTATACAGTTGTCTGATACACATTAAAGGCAAATTCTTTCTTATGGGTGATATTGGTGGCAGTGGTGGGCCATCCGGAGCAGCCGCTGCCACTGCGCCAGCTGCAGCAGGGAGGTGAAAGTGGTGGTGGCAGAAGTAGCTGTGTGAGCAGCAATGGTGGTGCGTCCCCTGTGCCCCATGTCTGGAGACAGCTGACTGCACCGCCCCCACCCTTGCATGGCCAAGTGGGACCCACTCCCAGGCCCGGAGCCTCTACCACTCTGGACCCTGGCACCGCATCACAGCTCTTGCATGGTGCCCCTGCAGGGAGGGTACGGGGAGGAGAGATAGCTGCGCCTGGGACACTGCTGTGCTCCAAGGGAGCCAGCAGGAGCCAAGGACAAGTGGGAACCCCCCAGAGCCCACTGTGTGGGGGCTGCCACAGTGAGGCCAGCCGAGCCACCCACTAGCAGGGGAGGAGGGTGGTTGGGCATGCAGGGGTGGGCAGAGAGGGGCCCAGTGAGGACCTGGAGCCCCCCACTCCAGACTGCAAGGAGATGCCACCGGAGCTGCGTGCATGATCCAGGGACTGGGTGAGAGCCCCACCCTCCCAGGCACAGGACCTGGGCATCTCTGTACTCTGCACCCTCAGGGGCCCAGGAAAGTCCCTGCTGCCTCCACAGGCTCAAGGGTGTCTGCTCCCACTGCCTGGCCTCTCCCCACTCCTGGTGCCCGCTCTGATCTCAGAGCAGGACTGGGGCAGATTGCAGGGGCAATGGGGTTGGGGGAGCTGAGGTGGGGCAGAGGGCAGGTTGGAGCTGGCCTGCAGGTACCCCTTGGTGGGAGCAGCCTGGGCACCATGGATGGCAATAGGAGGCAGACAGGCTTCTGGGTAGAAGGGGGCAGGTCTCTGATGAGGCCCCACCTTCACGCCAGGGAGGGCCTGAAGCCTGGAGGCCAGGTTGCTAGTCCCTCTGACCCGAGTGAGAACTTGTGGTGCCTTTTCTGGGCTGCCCATGGACCAACTGACATGCACTTCGTCCCCTCTGAGGCCCATAAAAGCCCCAGGCTTAGCCAGAGCTGGAGAGATGACAGCTCGAGCTGACCTGTGAATGAGAGGAAATGTGAAACAAGCTCTCAAGTATGTAGCAGATACTATTTTCTTCCCAAACATCCATCCCCACTTTTTCTGGTAATAGATAGAGATAGATAGATGGATGGATGGATGGATAGATAGATAGATAGATAGATAGATAGATAGATAGATAGATAGATAGATAGATAGATATAACATTTGGCTATAACTTTCCCCTACTCTTCATCCATGTCTGCAGGCACATGACCTAGATCTAGCCAATAAAAGCAGCCTATCCCTGGCCACAATGACTGGTTCAGGGATGAACACATGGTCCAAGCAGAGCCAAGGAGACAGTGGGATATGTCTCCCACTTCTGGAAAAGAGCAGGTGCTCCTTCCTATTGAATATGATAAAATATGAAGCCTGAGCTACTGTGCTTTTGCCAATTGAGGAAGAATGCATGTCTAAAACAGAACCAACACAGAGGAAGCAAAGTTGAGAGACACAGGGACAGAAACCTGGTCCTGGCTGGACACAGTGGCTTGCCCCTGTTATCCCAGCACTTTGGGAAGTAGAGGTGGAAGAAGCACTTCGGGCCAGGAGTTCAAGACCAACTGGGCAGCATAGTAAAACCCCATCTCTATAAAAAATTCAAAAATCAGCCAGGCCTGGTGGCTCACTACCTGGGAGGCTGAGGCAGGAGGATTGCTTGAGCCCAGGAGTTGAAGGCTGCAGTGAACTATGATCACACCACTTGCTCTGTCACTCCAGTCTGAGTGACAGAGCAAAACCAGAAAGAGAGAAAGAGAGAGGAAGGAAGGAAGGAAGGAAGGAAGGAAGGAAGGAAGGAAGGAAGGAAGGAAGGAAGGAAGGAAGGAAGGAAGGGAGGGAGGGAGGGAGGGAGGGAGGGAGGGAGGGAAGGAGGGAAGGAGGGAGGAAGGGAAAGGAAGGGAAAGAAAGGGAAGAAGGAAAGAAGAAAGAGAAAGAAAGAGAGAGAAAGAAAGGAAGGAAGAGAAAGAAAGAAAGAAAGAAAGAAAGAAAGAAAGAAAGAAAGAAAGAAAGAAAGAAAGAAAGAAAGAAAGAAAGAAAGAGAAGGAAGGAAGGAAGAGAGAAAGAGAAAGAGAGAAAGAGAGAGAGAAAGAGAGAAAGAGAGAAAGAAAGAAAGAAAGAAAGAAAGAAAGAAAGAAAGAAAGAAAGAAAGAAAGAAAGAAAGAAAGAAAGAAAGAAAGAAAAAGAAACCTGGTGGTCTTGGTAACATTTTTGAGAAAACTGATCAAGCCTCATCTGAGGTCAGACTACTCCTGGACTTTCTTATTGTGTGCTCCAATAAAAATCCTTTTTTCCATTTTGGATAACAATTTCTGTCCCTTACATCTGGAGTCTCAACGATGATGTAAGATAGGGATTTGAGTTATTTTATTTGGAAAGTACGGCTGCAGAAAGGAGTTACGCAAGTCTACCTCCATTCAAGACTGAGTGCCCTGAGGTCCAAATCCTGTGTTAGTTATCACTGCAATGTTAACAGGCATTAATGGTTATTTTTAGGAATAAAAGGAGGACAAGAAAAAGGCAAGTGGCAGAAAGAAAAGGGGATGGGAAATGTATAAACTCCTCCCAAGAAAGCGGGTCACCTGGTCACTTTGTTCAGGGCAGACTGACCCTGCAGGAGCCCAGCAGGAACCATGAAGCAGGAAATGAGGGCACAGAAGCCTCCAGCACCAGACTGTTCCAAAGAGCCATTTACCAGGAAATTGCCTAGAAATGACGGTGCAGCCATAACCGGGTCATTAGTTTCCCTACAAATATTTCTCCCTTTTGTGTGCAACAAGGACCCATTCAGCCAACTGTGTGGGGCTTCAGCTGAAATAACAGACCAGAGGAAATGTGTAATTGGCTTTCATCAAATTGAAACTGTAAGGCAGCCTAGCCAAGCTGAAGCTCTGTCTCTGGCCCTAGCACAGAAATTATTTTCTGCTTAATGTGAGATTATGTGTGGGAAAGAAGGGGGAATAGAGGAGAAAAAGAAAGAGGACCAGCCTTTGGGTCAGCTTCAGCCCTTCCGGCAAGGCTGCTCAGAGCTTTGTCTTAGCAGCCAACAAGGACAGAAAAGGAATCTGGCTCCACACTTTTGGAGAGGAAGGGACCTGGGACAGAGGAATAGAGGAGAGGCAGTAAGGGGAGGGGTGGGGAGAAAGGAAAAGAGTTACTCCTTAATGAAATAAGGTGACTTACAAATTAGCTTTTAAAAAATAGTTCTCAGCTGATATCTTTTCCCACCAGACTATTTATATGAAATTTACACCTCGAAATAACAAACATAACGTCAACCAGTTTGCGAACTTACCACCTGGCATATGTGATGGTGACAATTTAATAATTGTTTAATAATTTAAAAAAGAAAAGTGAAAAAGAAAATTTGTGACTCACCCAAAGGGACATAAAGCATTATTTCAGGCACTTATGACTAATCTATATTTTGGGTGTGAGGGGAACTTTGCTGGATGATTTGGGAACTCTGTGGTATAGCTTATATATTTACAGTAAATTTTTCTTTTTTTGAGAAGGAGTCTCACTATGGTGCCCAGACTGGTCTTAGATCCCTGGACTCAAACAATCCTCCTGTCCCAGCCTCTCAGGTAGCTGGGACTACAAGCACACACCACTGTGCCCTGCTTATTTCTGGTAATTTTCTATCTGGAATTTTCTCTCTCATCTACTGCCAGGAATATTCCATCTACCTTTCCTTTTAGGTCCCTTTGAGCTTTGCATTCCCCATCCTGGCCCACCAGCTTCAGGGAAACATGTGAGGGAAACACAATTACTGAAGGGAGACAGGACTCAGCTCCTCTGACACCCTCCCCGGGGCCTCTGACAGCAATATCGTTGTGCAGTTCCCATAGTGCTGCTCTGGTCACGTGCTTCCCTGAGCAAATTTTCCCCAGGATCCTTTGGACTTCTGCCTTGGTGTTTTCATTGCCATCATCTCAGGTGGAGAACTCCAAAAGACCACATGACCCTGGTTTCCTGGTTTCCTGGTCCTCAGGAAGAACTGCCAAGCAGCAGCAGTAATGGAAAGAACACTGAGTCACACAGGCCTGGGCTCAAGTCCCACCTCTACCACCCACCAGCTCCATGAGGCCATGGCGGAATGGAAACAGTGTGGGACTGGAAACACGAGGACCTCACTGTGTGACCTCAGGCAGCTTCTCAGTTATTCCTTTCTTACACTGTCCAAATCTCAGTTACCTCATCATTAAAATGAAGATTATGATCACCACTTTAAAGTGTTGCTGTGGGGAGTAAAAGAAATCGTATGCCTGGTGTGGAGTAGGCACTAAATAATTGGCTAATGTTGCTCTCATATTGTTATTGCTATTGTGTGACCTTGGGGAAGACACTTAACCTCTCTGAACTTGGGATCTCTTCTGAAAACCTAGAAGTAATAAAAACTACCTTTCAGGATTGTAGCAATAATTATATATGTAAAGGTTACAAGGATTATTTATGTCACATATATACCTGGTAAGCACCCAAGTTAGATTTCTATGCCTCTCACTTCTGGACTTCCCCTAATGCAACCTAGCGTAAGAGTTTAAAGCTTCCGACTGGGCACAGTGGCTCACGCCGGCAATCCCAGTGCTTTGGGAGGACTAGGTGGGCAGATCACTTCTGATCAGGAGCTCGAGACCAGCCTGGCCAACATAGTGAAACCTTGTCTCTACTAAAAATACAAAATAATAATAATAATAATAATAATAATAAACAATTGGCGGGGCTTGGTGGCAGGCGCCTGTAATCCCAGCTACTCGGGAGGCTGGGGCAGGAGAATCGCTTGAACCCGGGAGGCGGAGGTTGCAGTGAGCCGAGACTGACACCACTCCACTCCAGCCTGGGCAACAGAGCGAGATTCCGTCTCAAAAAAAAAAAAAAAGGAGAGAGAGATAGAGAGTTTAAAGCTTCCATCATGGCCAAGCTGGCTCCTACATTTTGCCAAAAACCAAAGAATCTGTCTGTCCCTGAGGTGGATTTTTGAGCTGCCAGTCCTTGGAGTCCCCACCTGCTGTGCTGTGAGCTCACACCCATAAAAGGAAAAACTGTGTTGGCGGGAGGCATCAGAGGGACGGTCAGAAAGGAAGCCGACGGCTGCAGGATTCACTACTCGACACTAGGGGGCACAATAAGCTCAGGAACACTTTAGGGCCACACCCAGCAATCTCGTTTCCCGGTGCCCGAGTCTCCCCAGATAGGGCAGATCCAAGCAAGAAGAGAACGTTTAAGAACTGCCCAGAAAAGCCTTTGTGGGAACAAATGATGGGAGAAAATGCAGAAATGCAGGCGGCAGTGGAGGGCACACCTTCCCTTCGGCTTCAGCCTGGTCCCGGGCTGGAGAGCCCTGTCTGGCTTTCAGATTTTGACCTCCTCATCAACCCCGGGGAGAAGGGGCGGGGCCGGGAAGTGTGAGGAAAAGGAGATAATGAAGACAAGCCAGAAGCAAGCAAGCATTTCTTTTCATCACTTTTCCCACTCATTTCAACTTCTACGTCTAGCTCACTCAGCACTCAGCATCTTAATACGTCCCAGTCCAGTGGGCCACAGCTAGAAAGAGCCTTATGGAGCCGCAGATGTTTAGTTGGAGGCTGGAACTCAGAGAAGAGGATTGAGCAAGATCTCCCAGGTAGTTTATACTTTCATGTACATCAGGTCGCTTGGATACTGACAACCACCTGGTCATGTAGACAGAGGCTATTACCTCATTTAACAAATAAGGAAACAAGTTCAGGTAAGTGCCCATAGCTCTCCTCCAAGCTATCAAGCCTTTATTGCCACCCACTATCCCCACTTCTCTTGCTTTCCCTTGTTTTAAAATCAGTCCAGGCCGGACGCGGTGGCTCATACCTGTAATCTCAACACTTTGGGAGGCCGAGGCAGGTGTGTCATTTGAGGTCAGGAGTTCGAGACCAGCCTGGCCAACATAGTGAAACCTTGTCTCTACTAAAAATACAAAAATTAGACGGCGGTAAGGCGCGCGCCTGTAATCCCAGCTATTTGGGAGGCTGAGGCCGGAGAATAGCTTACGGTATGCAGAGACTGGGCCACTGCGCTCCAGTCTGGGCAACAGAGTGAGACTCTGTCTCAATAAATAAATAAATAAATAAATAAATAAATAAATAAAGTCCAAACTATACACATAATTCCAGGAAATTGCTACTCAGCTCCAAATATTCTATATCAAATTTGAAAATATTTGTTGCATTCCCCATCTTCCTAACCCACTTAGCATGATGGAGAGATGATAGAGCATAGTAATTTTGAGGGTGCACTTTAGAATCAGATCTAAGTAAATATTCTGTGTTCATCACTTACGAATTCCATGACCTTTGACCTCTGTGTGCCTCAATTTCCTCACCTGCAAAAGGGGACTGTTAACATCTATCTCGTGGAATTCTTTTAAGGATGAAATGAGATGTCATATAAAAAATTGCATAATGCTTAGCACATAATTGAATAGCTTGATTAATGCATCTAGCATATATCATTATATTAAATCATAGGCTGAAATGATCTTTAGGAATTAGTCCACTTCTTTCATGCCTTTTATCAATGAACTTAAATGGAGTTAAGTGAGAAGGCTACTTTGCCAAGTAAGTTTGTGTATCAGGTCGAATGGTGTCCCCCCAAAATTCATGTGCACCCATCTCACACTGTGAATTTATTTGGAAATAGGGTCTTCACAGATGTCATGAGTTCAGATGACATCATGGTGGATTAGAGTGGGCTCTAAGTACGACGTGAGTGGGTCCTTTATAAGAAGAGGAGAGGACATACAGAAACGCTGAGACATAGAGAGAAGAAGGCCATGTGAAGACAGAGGCAGAGATTGGGATGATGTAGTTACAAGCCAGTGATCACCGGGAACCACCAGAAGCCAGGTGAGAGAGACATGGGATGGAGCATCTCTCAGAGCCCCCAGAAGGAACCAACCTTGTCAACACCCTGTTTTTTTTTGTTGTTGTTTTTTTTTTTTTTTTGAGACGGAGCTTCGCTCTTTGTTGCCCAGGCTGAAGTGCAGTGGTACGATCTTGGCTCACTGCAACCTCCACCTCCTGGGTTCAAGCAATTTTCCTGCCTCAGCCTTCCAAGTAACTGGGATTACAGGCTCCTGCCACCACGCCCAGCTAATTTTTGTATTTTTAGTAGAGACGGAGTTTCACTATGTTGGCCAGGCTGGTCTGGAACTCCTGACTTCAGGTGATCCGCCCACCGCAGCCTCCCAAAGTGCTGGCATTACAGGGCTGAGCCACTGCACCTGGCCAACACCCTGATTTTGTACTTCTAGCCTCAAGAACTGAGACAGAACACATTTCTGTTGTTTTAAGCCACCCAGTTGAAAACTACTATAGTTGATGACAGAATGAGAACTAGACTCCAGATTTTTTAACCTCTAGTCTAGGCCTCTTTTACTTCATTGCTGCCTCCCCAAGCCAGCAACAAACATTTATGGAATACCTTCTTAGAAAGTTTACTTATTTGGAAAAAATCGACACAATCTATAATTTTTAAGCACTTTAAGTTGTTGCCTGACACACAATAGGTATTTAATAAATATTTTACTGTCCAGTTGATAAAATGATAGACATTAAAATGTTATATTTTGTTATACAAATCTAAGATATTGTTATGAACCATTTTTTACCTCTGCATACACCTATGCACCAGACTCTAAATTTATTTACAAGGTTTGTATATTGAAGAATCCCAAGGCTCCATAACTCTCTCACTGCTACCGTCTCAAAGATACACGAGGTTCACAAGTCCTGCCTGTTCCCTACTTCTAGGGGTGAAAAATTAAAAGGAAAGCAATCTGAACAGCCTTAGGACTCTGAATCCTACAAGGGTTGTTTTCATTTTTGCTGAGTCCATCTACACTCATTTAGGAACACGCAGAAGGGAAGCTAGGAAATCAGGGGAGCTGCCCATTGCTCTAAAGGAAGTAGGTCACAGGGCACTGCTCCCACCCACTCAGCCAGGGAAAAGAATGGGTGGTGGTGGGTTAACAGTTACAAAGGGAATGAGGGAAACTAGGGAGGACCTGCCGGGCATGGTGGCTCATGCCTGTAATCCCAGCCATTTTGGGAGGCCAAAGCGGGTGGATCACCTGAGGTCAGGAGTTCGAGATCAGCCTGGCCAACATGGCAAAACCCCATCTCTACTAAAAATACAAAAATTAGCGGGGCACAGTGACAGGTGCCTGTAATCCCAGCTTCTCGGGAGGCAGGAGGCGGAGGTTGTAGTGAGAGATTGCGCCATTGCACTCCAGTCTGCGAAAAGAAGCGAGACTCTGTCTCGAAAAAAAAACAAAAAACAAAAAACAAGGGAGGAGCTGATTCACTAGAACAACTCTTAGAGTGACTCAGAAGCTAGCAGAAAATAGCCTGTTCTCCCACATCTGCTTCATTGTCAGGCGATGAGGCACTTCCTCATTGCATACCCATAGGCAGAGCAAAGGGGAGGAGGAGGAAATGGGATTTTTCAAGTTCCTTTGCCTGTTCCAGCACCTAACACTCCATATTTGTAATCATTTCAGACATTTTATTTCCAGTCAGTATTTATTGAGTACCTACTCTGTGCCGGGCCCTTCATCTTACCTTTCAGATTGTCAGTGTTCAGAACACAAGGCATGATGCCTTTCTGAAGTTCGGTATATCCTACATCATTACACCAGATTCACTTATGCTGCTATTGAGCACCTCCACACATAGTCTTGCTGTCCTTCATGTATAGAGATGACCCTCCCAAGCCTAAAATCAACAGGGGGAGGCATGGAGCTTTCCTTCTGGCTCTAATGTTTGCTTTACAATCATCCACACCCATTTTTAGTCCACCATGTGAGAGCCAGTGTGAAGTGAGCAGAATATGGCATAAGTTTGGAGTCATACATCCTTACTGGAAATTATTTACTATTTACTAGCTCTATGACTTTATTTGACTTCTCTGAATCTCTATCTTCTCATCTGTAAATTGGACACAATGGTGTCTATCCTACACTGTACGACAGATTTCTCATACAGTACTGAAGATGACATCAAATACCATTTAAATGAAAGTACATGGCACAGTGATAACATGATAAATACTCGTTTACTTCTTTCAGACTATAATCGCACAGACTGATCACATCCCTCGGTCAGACTGTAAACTGCATGGGGCAGGCGGCATCTGCCTTGAGGACTGTTTGCCTAGGCAAGTACTAGGTCCCTAATGCTGTCTTGCGAATTATAATTGCTAAGTTTAGGGATAATGTATTAAGTGTACTACATTATTTGTGCATTATAAATATTCGTCTCAAATATTTACTATATTGTATTTAAAATAATGTGGTTATCGTAAATGTAACCAGCTGAATCAATCTGTGAGCTGACAGCCATTCTGTGGAAATGGAATTCAGAAACTTTGACTTCAGGTAGGGATACAACTAGTTATACATCCACTCCCCTTTCTGAGTTACTCGGTCCTGCCTAAGACTTGCTGCCACCAAGATCTGCATTCCTGTGTTCACAAGGCAGACATTCCTTGCATCCTCTGTACTCTCCATTGTTTAACTTCACGGCAAACACCATTCCCCGCAATATAATGAGGCCAAGGACAGAAAAAAGTCGCCTCAGCTGGCAAGCATAGTGTGGAAAAACCTGCCACACAAATTTGCAATTATTCGATTTCTGCCTGGAAAGCAGGTCGGCTGGATTTATGTCCCCCAAAATTAGTATTCTCTTCTGTACAAACTGTGGTTGAGAGAAGGGTGATCTCCAGGTGTTTCATCTTTGCACCCTTGCTTGCAGCACCACGCCCACAGTTGCGTCCAGAAAAAAGAAAAAAAGGGGGGAGCAAGGAAGCCAGGTTTTCAACAACTAATTCATTCTAATGCAGACATCAAAGCCCACTTCATTTATTAACATTCTGGAAAAAATCCCAATCGATCAGGCCACCAGAGCCCTCCTTTCCTAAACTCCCCGTACAGTCAGGGAAAAGCACTAAGCACTAGCCACGGTCCTGCCCAGAAACCACGCAGAGGTGGAAAGTTGCAGACCAAGGGCCGGGAGGGGCACGAGCCCATCCTGAAGCCCGGGACCGAGGACGGCGCTTCCTCCCGGAAGTGACGCGAGCTCAATCCCAGCCTTGCTCTTCCCAAACAAAAGGGATCTTGGGGCCCCGGGAGGAGCCTGAATGACATTGGAGAAGCTCCGCCTCCAGCCGGCGCGGATTGGGGACAATGCTGGAGAAGCAAGGAGGCGATTGGCGCTGGTGAATGCCAATGCCCCCGCCGGGCGGCTGAGGGGGCGGGGCCTCTGCCGCTGTGGATGGGGAGTAGAGGCGGAGGGGAGCGGAGCCCGGTGCGTCGTGGAAAGGTAGGAACCACACTCCCTGGGGCTTGATGATGGCTGAGAGGCCGGGTTCTCAAGAGCAAAGCAAGTATAGGGGCACCGGTAGCTTCTCGCCGCTGTCCTAACGGCCTCTGGGCCCATCCCCTGAGGGGGCGGGGCCATCTCCTCCACCTCCCGGTATTCCCCGAGGAGGCGGCTCCTCATCCTTTGAGGGTCCTCACAGCTACTTTTTGTCCCTCGTCGATTCCCAGCTCCTCAGAAGGGGCTTCCCTCTGATACCCCTCATTCAAAGGCTCTTCCCACCCCGCACCTCAGCCTTGGAGGAGAGGACTCACAGGTACCGTACCGATTCTCTAGGCTGCCGCCCCCAACCCCGTTTTGCACCCCCGGAAGGCCAGACATCCCTCCCTACACCTGTCTCTGCTCTCCAGGGTGGGACTGGAGCTGCTTTCCTCCGTAAGATAAAATTAGTGTTTCCCAAAAAAGAGGGATGGGGCGAAGCGAAAATCAAAGACCGACCTAGACAGCCAGCTTTACCGAGGAAACGGCTTCTCCCACTTAAGTTCTTCCCATCCCCCATTCTCTGATGCTCAGTCTTCCTCCCGCCGCCCCTCACATCCTCTGGCCTCTTGTGAGGAGTCGAGAGCTCTCCTGTTTTGGGACTTCTTTGGACTCTGAAAGAGGGAGAACTAGGACCTCCTCTCCCTCGCCCTTTGTACCTTTCTTCTACTTTCTGTTCCTTCTGGGAGAACCCAGCCTCTAAGGGTTTCTTAGGTTTGAATTGCGTTTCATTTTTCCTTTTCCACCCTATTTCTTCTCTGAGAACTTGATGAAAAGCCATCTTATATTTCACAGTGAGGTGGGTGTGTTGGATATCTGCAGAGTTGGCTTTGTGTGGGCAGGAATGCAGTGTATGTTGCTTGACAGTCAATGAATAACACCATGTTTTCAAATGAAACAGTATACGTAAGTAAATAAATAGCAGTGGATTAGGAATGAGTATATCCCAGTCTAGGATGGGCTGGTCCATTGCTCAGGGAGACTGCAGTTAACCTTGAAGGTATACTGCAGTTTGAAACAAAAGGCAGGAAGTGTTTGAAGAAAATTCAGGGTCAGTCATCTAGGCTTATGATTAATCTAGTCCTGTGTCCTTTGGTTACTCTCTAACCCCTTTTTTATAGTGTCTCCCCCGCCCCCAGGAAACATTCATGTATATTTTGATTGGTTTTACGATCATCTATCAAAATTTAGACGATGAAAAGTAATTTTTTAATCTCAGAGATCAAAGTAAATAAAGGCAAGGTGTTCTAGCTATTCATGTTTACCAAAAAGTGCCTCTAGTGTGCTCCTAAAGGTTTTGTCAAGTGGCCTTCATTTCAGCAGGTGCAAAGTGTTGATTTTGACCTCAAGTTAATGTCGTTGAATCCCCAGTAATCATCTATCGCTAGCACTTTTATATATTAAAATTTACCATATTTTTAGCATAGTTTTTTTTTTGCTTTCAATCTCAAGTCCACCTCCCCGCTGTCAACTATAGCCAAAGCTGATGGCAATGAAGTTCAAGGAGTTGGAATCACAGAGGGTGATTGTAATGACTGTTGTCTTTTACCTTCTTGATTAGACTTCCTGAGGGTAATTATTTTTGAATAGTTAGAATTGAAGGTTTCAGAGTGCTCACAGATCTTCTTAGTGAGCGTTTCCAAATCTCCAATAAGAAAGCACAAAGAAGAAACTGGAGGGTGTCTCTAGCAAACACAATGTGTGCTGCAATAGAAGGGTAAAACATGGGCTCCCTGCAATAACAGCAGAAAAAGCTAAAAGTAGAACAGAAAATCCCAAAAAGATAAGTTGTATTACATCAGCAGAGAACAGAAAATAAACTAAGGTAAGAGACTAAGCAAACCAAAGTTGTGGTGATTGCTGAGCTTTAATAGGAAAAAGCAAATAATGTTCTTTTATTATTTAGCACAGTAAGCAAGATCTGTTTGTTACACTTTTGGGTCTTGAAAATCTTTCCTTTAACCTTTTCAACACCTGTTTGGTCATGCCAGATGAAGAAAAGCGTAGTATGCAGGGGATATATGTCTGATCTCTCTCCTTGAATTATAAATTCTTTGAGGGCAGATAGTAGTATTTTTTGTTTTTCGTCTTTGTCTCTTTCACAGTTCCTGGTATATAGTATGACTTAATGAGTGTTTGTTTAACTTAGTTTGAAGCTGTCACCTTAGGGTAGACTGAAAGGCAATGCACTGATTAGATGTGGCACAACTTGTTAGTATAAACCGTCTACTTGTTGTCTTCATTTAACTTGATTTTCCCCATCTGCTGTCTTATGAAATTCCAGTGTCTTAAGTGACTAAAATTTTGAATTTCTTATAAAGAAATATCTGTGAGGCAGGATGTGGTGGCTCATCCCTGTAATCCTAGCTACTTGGGAGGCTGAGGCAGGAGGATTGCTTGAGCCCGGGTGTTTGAGGTTACAGTGAGCTATGATCATGCCACTGCACTCTCCAGCCTGGGCAGCAGAAAGAGACCCTGTCTCTTAAAAAAAAAAAAAGCAGTTAAAAAAAATATATATATATATAAAATCTACTGGTTAGAAAATACTATTTTTACTGTCATGAAATTTGCACCAGACTTAAGAACATAATGAGTGCTAATCATTTCAGGATTTTATTGTTTTAAATATCTGACCCGATAGGAATGAAGTGAATTTAGAAGAGCTCACTAGGGACTGATTGTTTACTGATTTTTGCTCAAGAATAGTTTCTGAGGCCAGGCTCCGTGGCTCACACCTGTAATCCCAGCACTTTGGGAAGCCGAGGCGGGTGGATCACGAGGTCAGGAGTTCGAGACCAGCCTGGCCAACATGATGAAACCACATCTCTACCAAAAATGTAAAAAATTAGCTGGGTGTGGTGACACGTACCTGCAATCCTAGCTACTCGGGAGGCTGAGGCAGGAGAATTGCTTGAACCCGGGAGACAGAGTTTGCAGTGAGCTAAGATTGCATCACTGCACTCCAGCCTGGGAAACAAAGTGAGACTCTGTCTCAAAAAAAAAAAAAAAAAAAAAAAAAAGAATAGTTCCTGAGTGTTTGGTTTTAACAAGTTACTGATCTACTTTGGGACTTTTAAAATGGATTTTTAGTTGATTTTGTGTTTTTAAAGTAACATTAAAAATAGGAACGGGGCACAGAACAGCGTTGGGTCCCTAAGTGTAATTATACAGGCTGATTATTGATTATGGTGGGCATAATACAATCGGTCTTCTCTGGATTTGTATCTTGGCAAAATCACATTTGCAGTGCTACCAGTTAGTTTGCAGAACAGAATTTGAATTCTTGGTTTTTCTGAGTGGAGTAGAATGGTGTTTCTTGGGGGTTTCCATGTAATTGGTGTTTGGCGTCATGAAGCAGGAAGCAGAGATATGCTTCTAGAGGAAATTTGTTCAGTCTGTGGTGGTTGGCCCCAGGAGTGGCTTGTTAGCCTGTTTTCTAAAGGCCATTTTAAAATTTTTGAATATTTGGCTGAGCATGGTGGTTCACACGTATAATTCCAGCACGTGGGGATGTCCAGGCAGGCAGATCACCTGAGGTCAGGAGTTCGAGACCAGCCTGGCCAACATGGTGAAACCCTTTCTGTACTAAAAATACAAAAATTAGCCAGGTGTGATGGTGGGCACTTGTAATCCCAGCTACTAGGGAGGCTGAAGCAGGAGAATGGCTTAAATCTGGGAGGCGGAGGTTGCAGTGAGCCGAGATCACAACATTGCACGCCAACCTGGGCGACAAGAGAGAACCTTCATCTCAAAAAATAAAAAATTAACAAAATTAAAATTTCTGAATATTTGCTGCTATTAACTAAAAATTAAATCTTCCAAAGTTCAATTTAAAGCATTTTAGTGAGAAAATGGCTTATTTATTATGAGCCTCAAGAATGTAGTTATTTACAACACAGACTTTAAAGGCAAACCTAGGTTCAAATCCCAACTCTGCTACTGTTCACTGTGTGATCCAGGGCAAGAGAAAAATTTTCTGTCTTCACCATAGCTCAGTCTCAGTTTCCTCAGCTGTGAGATAGAAATAACTTGGAGAGGTGTCTTTAAGGATTACACAAATAGGCCAGGTGCAGAGGATCACACCTGTAATCGCAGCAGTTTTGGAGGCCGAAGCAGGTGGATCACTTGAGGCCAGGAACTCAAGACCAGCCTGGCCAACATGGCAAAACCCCATCTCTACTAAAAATACAAGAATTGCCAGGCGCGGTGACTCACGCCTGTAATCCCAGCACTTTGGGAGGCCAAGGTGGGCAGATCACCTGAGGTCAGGCATTCGAGACAGCCTGACCACCATGGAGAAACCCTGTCTCTACTAACATACAAAATTAACCGGCGCATGCCTGTAATCCCAGCTACTCCGGAGGCTGAGGCAGGAGAATGGCTTGAACCCCGAGACGGAGGTTGCAGTGAGCCAAGATCGCGCCATTGCACTCCAGCCTGGGCAACAAGAGCCAAACTCCGTCTCAAAGAAAAAAAAAAAATACAAAAATTAACCAGGTATGGTGGCACATGCCTGTAGTCCTAGCTACTCAGGAAGCTGAGGCATGAGAATTGCTTGAACCCAGGAGGCGGAGGTTGTAGTGAGCTGAGATTGTGTCGCTGCACTACGGCCTGAGTGACAGCAATACTCTCTCCAAGAGAAAAAAAAAAAAAGGATTACATGAATATACATACACACGCACACATATCACAAAGCAAGGTACCCAGGATATAAGAAGCACTTAGTAATTGACAGGTATTATTATTAGCACTTGGCATGTGAGTTAAGGAATTTAATATTAAACATTATTTTACTCCTTCAGCATTTTAGCAAAGGTGAAGACTTAGTGTTGGATTTTAGTTATTGATTGGTTTTGTTTTAAATTTTTCAACATATGACAGTCCTAAATAGAGGGAAAGAAAGCTTGCT
Organism: Macaca fascicularis; assembly: GCF_037993035.2. NCBI lineage: Eukaryota > Metazoa > Chordata > Mammalia > Primates > Cercopithecidae > Macaca > Macaca fascicularis. The sequence goes on along the minus strand of NC_088375.1, from coordinate 121,991,639 downwards.
TGCATATGTCATGATCTCAAGCATCTGAGCCAAGGAGTTTCAGGAGAGTGTATATCTGTCTTGGAGTGTGTGTATTTAATAATTTTGTTATGCAAATTATCTTTCTTGAGTTTTTTGGTCCAAGGAAAAAAGAAAAGCAAGGGATTCAGCTAGCTGATGTCTTCTTTCTGAATTGTCAGTTGCTCCACTCCAAGCTCTACTCTTTAAGTAGCACCATCCTGAATGTCATATAAATGGTTTCGTGGATACTGTGATTACTGTGCAGAGTTATACCTTCTGTGAAATTTAAGGAACTTTTAATGGTAATTTTGATTAAAAGTGGTTTTTACCTTACTTTTGAAGACAACCTCCCCAACTGTCCCCAAAGTAAGGAGCGACGATAGGAACAACCAAAACTGGAGTGAGAAGAAAACATGGATAGGGGAGTTGAGAAGAGGTGGGGGAACGTGAAGGGTGGGAGTTTGTGGGTTAGAGAAAACAAGACTACAAGGAGGCATCGAACTACATAATGCAATATGCTGTAATATGGCTCATCTTTGCCAATTATTTCCAAACTCTACATTTCAGGTACAGAGCCAGAACTTCCAATCTAAATGTGTCATTTGCTGTTTAATGAATCCTTTCCAACTTCTGGAGCCAGGAAGAATATAGTTCTCAATTGTTACTGAATTTAAAGAATGCAACCCTTAATTGTTACTGAGTTTAATAGAAACAAGAAAGGACAATAGGAAAGCACAGGATGATGGTGTCTACAGACAAAGATTCCTGACCCTGAGCTTTGGGAGCATCTGCATAGATTCTATGTGCAAAACTGCTGGGAAAGACTAGGCTGAAGCTGAAGTGTACTCTGGGTCTACCCACCATAGAAAGGTGAGAGCCAGGCCAGGCGTGGTGGCTCACGCCTGTAATCCCAGCACTGGGAGGCCGAGACAGGTGGATCACCTGAGGCTGGGAGTTCAATACCAGCCTGACCAATATGGAGAAACCCCATCTCTACTAAAAATACAAAATTAGCGAGGCATGGTAGCACATGCCTGTAATCCCAGCTACTCAGGAGGCTGAGACAGGAGTATCGTTTGAATCCAGAAGGCGGAGGTTGCAGTGAGCTGAGATTGCGCCATTGCACTCCAGGCTAGGCAACAAGAGTGAAACTCCGTCTCAAAAAAAAAGAAAGGTGAGAGTCAGGGAAGGAGAACAGAAAGGAGAAGCGGGGATAAATTGTTTTAACACGAGATAAGAATTGTAAGTGATAATGGAGAGAAGGATGAAGGATAACTGACAGGTAGGTTATAGGAAAAAGAAAGAAGCACAAACTGGTTTTTTTGTTGGAGAATGGGGGCTTGGGGGAGGCCCTCATTACTTAGTTTCTGCTAAATAGTCCTTTCTGTTGTAGCAGGTGCTACAGAATTAACAACAGAACCAATCTGGTTCTTAACTGACTTAATGTTTGAGGGTATAACAATGATCTGGTCTAGCCCTATATATCAGTTTCATCTTGTTGCCTCTTGTCCTTAAATTGAGGCCACAGAATAAATTTCCTTAAAAGGCTCTATCCCCAAAGACTTCTTCACTTCTAAACCCTTAGCTGTCACCACACTAACAGACTCTTAACACGTTCCTCTTAGGGGTTGAATTACTTCTCATTCGGCCTGTCTCATATCACAGTCATCATTTCCCCAGTAAACGCAGTTCCGTTTCTGACATCCCTGTTTTTGCTATTGGTATCATCGTTCTAGTCACCCAGTCTCAAAACTTCAACTAATCTGGGATTATTTCCCCTCTTACCTCCCTAAATGAAAATCAGTCATTTACAGTAAGTAAATTCTTAAATAACGAAGTAAATTCTTTTTAATGTCTCTTTTGTCAGTCTCTTCCATTCTTATTGCCACCATCCTAGTTCATACATTTTTGCCTCATACCTATGCTGTTAAATTTTTCTCCCGACTACTCTTTCTGTTTCCCTTTTCTTTCAGTCAAGTCAGCTCTATACTGTAAGCATTAACCTTCCTGAAACTATGCTTTTGTTATGATTTTCACCAGGTTAAAAATGTTGAGTGGCTTCTCATTTTCTAAAAGGTAAAGTCCAGTTGTGTTGGCTGAGATTGAAAGTGCTGTACATTTCTTTCCAACCAGCATTTTTTTAGTATCTCTTTGAACCAGAGACTCCTAGTGCTAAGTGTGATCAAGTTGAACAGACAGAGTAGTTGTTCAGATGAGTTCAGAGTCTTGTGAGACAGAAGACAGATATGTAAACAGATGAATTGATGTAATAGAATGTGGTAACTGCTCTTGAATTATGAATGTAGATACATGTCCATTATGCATTTAATTAAATGTAAAAAAGAGCTGTGATATTTTTAGGAAACCCATTTCTCAGTCATCACAAGTTAAAGTTGTGACTTGATTAAAACCTGTTAAAATTCAGTAGAAACAAAGGCATGCATTTACCTGTATGCTAAAGGCACAAAAAACTAAGAAGAATGGCCTTTTCTTTGCCCAAGTATTGTGCAGATAAAGTTGGTTTGAACATGTCCCTAAACTGACTTTGCCAGGAACTGGCCAGGCCATCTCTTTCTTTTTGGAGCAGATCAACCTGCCAGAAGTCAGAAGTAAACTTGTTTTGGTTTGTAAATTAGACATATGAATGATAGACAATGATGACCCATTGGAAAAGGGTCATTATCCTTGCAGATGAAACCAAAAGTATGCTCTTTAAGGATGAGAAATGAGAAACTGACCAGTCACTAACTCATTTAAGCCATGCAGCCTCCTGTTACAGTATGTATTGTTATGTCCATTTTATAGATAAAGAACTGAAGTTCAAAGGTTAAATTGATCAAAGAGCAAGTGGCAGAGCCAGGATGCAAACTCAGCTCTGTCAGATTCCAAAATCCATGTGCTTTCCACTATAACACATTGTCTCCCGGCAGAATTACTGTCCCTGAAGAACCATAGAACAAAAATTGACAGGCTTGTTGTTGGTAGTATTCAACTGATACTAAATTGTTAAAGTTTTTTAAGTCAGTTATCTGACTTAGAAGATTAGAAGACAAAACAACATTACCAGTTATATTTCTGTTAGAGGATTATTTGTAGTTTTTTTTTTGCAATTCAGATAAAGTCAGGTTCTGTGCATAGCTAAAACACAGATTCCTTAACTATTTGGTGGTTAATCCTTCATACCATACTCTGTGGAGTTTCTTCCCAGTGTGGAATCTTAGTGGAATCAGTGACGTCATCATCCTACATTAGCATTTGAAGGGTTTGCGATCCAGGCTGCCTCTAGAATTGTGGCCCATGAATCATCTTACTGAAAATAATCAATCTACGTGTTATTGTTCCCTTGTTGTGGTATTTTACAAGTTATGGTGACATTATTTCAGAAAAGCAAAAATTTGGGGGACTGATGGACAGACAGTAGAGACGGTCAGATACATATTTGATTGAAATCATGTTACAATTTCATTTAAACGAAATAAAGCCATCTAACAAATTATGTAGAAATGATTCGGCCGGGTGCAGTGGCTCATGCCTGTAATCCCAGCACTTTGGGAGGCCGAGGCAGGCGGATCGCCTGAGGTCAGGAGTTCCAGACCAGCCTGACCAAAATGGAGAAACCCCATCTCTACTAAAAATACAAAATTAGCCAGGCATGGTGGCACATGCCTGTAATCCCAGCTACTTGGGAGGCTGAGGCAGGAGAATCTCTTGAACCCTGGAGGCGGAGGTTGAGGTGAGACAAGATTGTGCCATTGCACTCCAGGCTGGGCAACAAGAGCAAAACTCCATCTCAAAAAAAACAAAAATTTTATTATTATTACCAGTCTCCTGGTAATAATATTCTGATGTTAAAAGACATTCTTTTTTAAAATGTTCAATAATAAAATATTTATTAATATAAAAGTTGTTATTCATTTTCATTAACATCCATTCCAGTAGCTTAACTAATGTAGTTCTAGTTTGGCCTTGTCTCAGATGAGAATACTTGAGGTGGTGTAAACAGATACCCAAGTAGACAGACCTTTTGTTTTTGTTTTTGTTTTAAGATGGAGTCTTGCTGTGTCTCCCAGGCTGGGGTGCAGTGGTGCAATCTCAGCTCACTGCAATCTCCACCTCCTGGGTTCAAACAATTCTCTTTCCTCAGCCACCTGAGAATCTGGGATCACAGGTGTGTGCCACCACGCCCAGCTAATTTTTGTATTTTTAGTAGAGATGGGGTTTCACCATGTTGGCCAGGCTGGTCTTGAACTCTTGACCTCAGGTGATCTGCCTGCCTCGGCCTTCCAAAGTGCTGGGATTACATGCGTGAGCCACTGCACCCAGCCCAGACCTGTTTTTAATAACTGTGCGCTAATGTTCTCATTTGAGGGAAAAGATATTTGAATGTTTGTTTATGGGCATAAGGCTACTTCCTTCTTTTCTTCAGTATACATATAAATCTTGCTGATACCATATATGAGAGACAGAGAAAGAGACAGATGTGTACACACACACACTTACACATTCACACTCGCAGAGAGATACAGCACAGTTGCATGAGTCTTAGAACTAAGCAAAATAAAAACCTGATACCTATTATGTTGTCGCAGAAAGCAAATTAGACTGGATCTTAAAAAGACATGTGTGTTAGACCTAGTTTTATTTAACTGTATTCACATTAGCAACTCTGGCCTCTGTAAAATGAGAGTGCTGAATTAGATTATTGCTGAGGCTCCTTCCAGCTTTGTGGATCATTCTTTAGCTGAGGTTTTTCCACCATACAATTCCTAAGGCTGATAAAATGAGAGGATCAGATGTAAGCAGTGGTTACCAAGGGAGTCTCTGGAGTCAGTTTACCTGGGTTCACATCCCATTTCTACCACATACTAGCTGTGAGGCTTTGAGCAAGTTTTTTAGCCTCTGTGCCTCAGGTTTCTCATCTGTTAAATGAGGAGGATGATGATAATGATGAATTTGTTGGGGATGGTTGTAGCATATCACCTAAGGTTGTTGTGAAGACTGAATTAGTTAATACCTGTACATGTCAAGTACTTAGAACACTGTCTGGCATACATTAATGTTTAGCTCAATAAATGTTTATCTTTTTTTCATTATTACTATTATTGTTTAAATTCTTCTTAGAAAACTATGCTATAGAACTCTGAAGTGGTGATGATTATTGCTGATGGTGTATCATAATTAATTTCTCTATTAAGCATAGATCCAGATAATCTGGTAACCTGGAATTTGCTTTAATATAAATAGAGCACTATGTATTTGAATAGAGTACTACAGTGTTATAAATGTTGACCCTAAAAATTACTAGCTTAATTATAGAGCTGATCTCTTGAGGCCTACTTCAAAGTCTATGTTGGCAGTATTGTATAAACAAGCATCTTGATCCCTTGGCACCATTGTAATTTCTTTGTAAGTGCACTATTCATATTATATTTCAGGATAGCTCAAAACATCCTTCCTCGTGGGATCCCGAAATTGATTTTCTCTAAAAATGTTCCCAAACCGTTCTGTTTTATATAATGCTATCTATAGTGTGGCTGGGAAAAAACAGACTGATAAGGCAAAATAAGGCATTCTGAGAAATACTATGTTGTAGTGCTGTCATGATAAGAGGAAGGCTTAGATCCCCCTTACTTACAATTAGATTAGATCTAGTTGTTCTAACAGTCTGTCAAAGTAGTTAGTGGTTAACATGTTGCGTGAGTTTGCTAGGGCTGCCATAACAAAGTATCACAGATGGGGTGGCTTAAAAAATAGAAATTTATTTTTTCACAATTCTGGAGCCTAGAAGTCTGAGATCAATGTGTGGGCAAGATTGGTTTCTTCTGAGGCATCTCTTCTTGGCTTATAAAGATGTCTGTGTTCACATTGTCTTCACTCTGACCCATATATCTCTGTTTCCTCTTCTTATAAGACACCAGTCATATTGGATTAGAGCCCACCCTAATGACCTCATTTTAACTTAATTATCTCTTTAGAGATCCTGTTTCCAAATTCAGTCACATTTTGAGGTACTTGGGCTTAGAACTTCAACATACGAATTTTGGGAGGTACAATTCAGCCTGTGTTATGTATATTTAACACATGTATTGTAGTAATCCAAATATTCCAGTAATATCTTTCACCTTCAACTGAGAGAAGCTTGATTTGAGATATAATAAATCTTATACTGTTTAATATTGGAATTGAATAAAATGAGATTAGTTATCATACCTTAATTTTAGAACTTTTGTAAATAGTAACAAAACGGCTTTCTTTTCTTTTTTCTTTCTTTTTTTTTTTTTTTTTTTTGAGACAGGGTCTCGTTGTACTGCCCAGGCTGGAGTGCAGTGGCGTAATCTTGCTTCACTGCAACCTCCACCACCTGGGCTCGCCGCAATTCTCCTGCCTCAGCCTACCAAGTAGCTGGGACTACAGGAACACGCCACCATGCCTGGCTAATTTTTGTATTTTTTGTAGGGACGGGATTTTGCCATGTTGTCCAGGCTGGTCTCAAACTTCTGAGCTCAGGTTATCTGCCAGCCTCAGCCTCCCAAAGTGCTGGGATTACAGGCGTGAGCCACGGCCTTCAAAAACAGCTTTCTTTAACAAATGTACAAAAGATCTGCTTTTCTTAACCAGAAAATTCTTTTTTTATTTTTTATTTTTTTTATTATTTTTTGTAGAGACAAGGCCTTGCTATTGCCCAGGCTGGCCTTGAACTCCTGGCCTCAATTGATCCTCCTGCTTTGGCCTCCCAAAATGCTGAGATTATAGGCATAAGCCACCACACCCAGCCAGAAAATTATTTTCTAGTAGCACGTTGATATGTTTTGCTTCCTAGCCTAACCTTTAAATGCCAAAGAGGAATGAAAGGGACCATTTAGAATGTTGTCACTCTTTTATTCCAAATGAATAAATAATCCTTCTGAAAAATTAGAATCTTAAATATTTTGAGATAGTCAAGGTAGTGTGTCAACACCTTCTACCCCCGATATGAGGTTGTTTTGAATACATTTTAATTTTTTGTTAAGGAGCAACCCGATTAACTGAAGCTTTGAATGCATTTTTTAAAATAGCAGTGCATTTCTGTTCATATTCAGATTTAGTGTTTGTAAATGTGGCAAGTTTCTTTTTTATTATTCTTTCATGTATACTGGGTTTTAAGAAAGTGCATGATCTAGTGGGAAACTATCAAAAACACCCATTTCACCTGTCCATCTTGGCTCTTTGAGTTTTAAGAATTTACTGGCCCCCTGTATTTTGGCTTGGCTTATATGTATTGAAAGAGTCTTTACGGGCTGGGCGTGGTGGTCACACCTATAATCCCAGCACTTTGGGAGGCTGAGGCGGGCGAATCACTTGAGGTCAGGAGTTCAAGACCAGCCTGGCCACATGTTGAGACACCGTCTCTACTAAAAATACAAAAGTTAGCCAGGCATGATAGCATTGCCCTGTAGTCCCAGCTACTTAGGAGGCTGAGGCAGGAGAATCACTTAAACTGCAGAGGCAGAGGTTGCAGTGAGCCAAGATTGCGCCACTGCACTCCAGCCTGGGCAACCGAGTGAGGCTGTATCTCAAAAGAAAAGAAAAGAAAAGAATCTTTACATAATTGGAGTCAATCTCCTTTATATCTTTGCTCACTGATCACTAATCACTTTGCTCACCAATACTAAAAACTCACTGAATTACCTTAATCTGAGTTATTTGTAGTCCAAATATAAATTTCTTAAATTTGATAGCTGAGTATAAATTTCTTAAGTTTGATATCTGAGTATATAATTAAAAAGTGATTTTTATCCAGTGTGGCAAGAATGATCTCCTAGGTTAAATTACTGATTAAAAAAATTAGTCCAGTTGATTTATTTAAATAGATCTATATAGATTTTTTTGAGGCATTTCTATGTCAGGAACTATCTAAAGCCTCATCTAAAAATGTTGTTTTCCTACCTTACGTGGAAAAACCTACCACCTGGAAAGAAAGAAAGCCTCAGTTCTATGTAGATATGCTCACACCCAGATAATAGAGAGACAAACATCTTGCTTGTACTCCACCCTGCCCTGCCCTGTCCTGCCCTGTCCTACTGTTTACATAGCTATAGAAGCTGTTTGGGGTGTTTCTTTTTCTGCCACTCAGTCTCTATATGATAAAATGGCAGCAATGCTTGTTATCTTATGGAATTAAGTCAGAATTCCAGAGCAGAAACTGGGACTTCTTCAAGGAAAAAAAAAAAAAGCATAACCGAAACCAGAATGAGTGGAGCTTGGATAATATCCAGAAAGGGGAAAATATCAGAATAAAATGAACAGAGCCCAAGCCCTATCAACATACTTCTAGGCAAAATCAGTACTACAATTAAGGAGGCACAGTGGGGTAGTCGGGGGGATGCAGTTTTTAATACCCATAACTTCTGACTATTGGCACAATAAAGTTCATCTAGAAAAGACTCATGCTCTCCTGGCTATTGGCCTAAGGTTTCATCGTGGGATGAAACCTGTGAGTAGACCAAATGGTATGCTGGGCAGGCTCATTTGAAATCACTTATTGATAACATAAAAATAAGTGTAGGCCGGGCACAGTGGCTCACACCTGTAATCCGAGCACTTTGGGCGGCCGAGGCAGGTGGATCACCTGAGGTCAGGAGTTTGAGACCAGCCTGACCAACATGGAGAAACCCCATCTCTACTAAAAATGCAAAATTAGCTGGGCGTGGTGGCGCATGCCTATAATCTCAGCAACTCAGAAGGCTGAGGTAGGAGAATCACTTGAACCTGGGAGGCGGAGGTTGTGGTGATCAAGATCGTGCCATTGCACTCCAGCCTGGGCAACGAGAGCGAAACTCCATCTCAAAAAAAAAAAAGTGTTATACTTAGCCCTTAAATGGGTTTATTTTTCCAGACTATTAAAGTATCTTTTTTAAAGATAAATATCTTTATCTTTTTTATTGTATATATTTATATGTGTATTTTTTATTGAGAAAACTATAAAGCTTAATATAGCTATAGCTGGCTATACCACAGTGTATGGTAATGTATCCAGACAATTTGTCTACAGGTGGTTTTTATTTCAGATTTATAGACTGTAGCATTCCTTAGAAATATCTGTCTAAACTCTGAGGAAAGTTGGGTCTTGGAAGGAATGAGCTGAGCATTTAGTTGAAATGATCTTGTCCTTCAGAGTCACTGATGATGAAAATGACAAGTGACAGCTTACTTAGAAAATAAGTAGGAAATGAGTCCATAGACTCATAGAAATATCTGTGTCTAAACTCTAAGGTAATTTGGGTCTTGGAAGGAATGAGCTGAGCATCTAGTTGAACTGATCTTATCCCTCAGTCACTGATGATGAAAATGACAAGTGACAGCTTACTTAGAACACGAGTAGGGAATGAGTCTATAGACACAATGTGGCATACCAAATATCCGTCAATCATATTTCTGATAATGAATATAGGGCTAGAAATACGCTTTTTCTGAATATCCTTGGCCACATAATTCTGCCCATATATTGGGCAGAAATTGCTGGAATAGCTTATTCAGTGGTTTGTGTATATGTTGTTGGGTCTATCTATATTCTTGACTGTTTAACAAACTCATACTTCCTGTCCTAACTTGAGAGATTTGTAATTAGTTTAATTACTGATTCTTGTTTTAATGAAGCAACCAAGGACTTATTGCAGCATTATTTCTTCCTTTGACACTGTCCCCATTTGACTGTTAGGTTTCAGCAACTCAAATGGGCTTTCAGACTTAGTGCCTTAAAACACAAAACAAAGATTACATTTTATCAAATAAAAGTGAAGGCCTATCATTTTTAATAAAATTTTTTGGGCCTAATACACTGTTAGGAAATCATAAACAAAAAAATTACGTATAATTTAACATTTAACATCTGATCATAAATGTGAAAGAGTAGAAGCTGAGGATGTGTAATCAACCTTATAGACAAAGTCGAGATGCTAAGAGGCTGATTTGTTTGTTTATGGATTGTTGGGAGGTGAGGAGATGAGAATTTTCCTTATATGAATTTGGCAGTTTAAAAATTTCCGTTGTAATTATTATTTTTTTCTTTTTTTTTTTTTCTTTTCTTTTTTTTTTTTTTTGAGACGGAGTCTCACTCTGTCGCCCAGGCTGGAGTGCAGTGGCATGATCTCAGCTCACTGCAAGCTCTGCCTTCCAGGTTCACGCCATTCTCCTGCCTTAGCCTCAGGAGTAGCTGGGACCACAGGCACCCGCCATTATGCCCGGCTAAATCTAAGTGCATTGTGCTTAAGTCGTGGTGATTCAAGCAAATAGGTTTTTGTCATTTCAGAAAGAGAAAAGTCAGAAGTTAAAATGGCAGTGGACATCTTAAAGTAGGAAAGATCTCAAAAGCCTCTACCTTTCCTTATTTTAGTTACCATAGGGAAGTCAGATTCCTGGTATTTTTCATATATTATTCAACTTCAACTTGAAGAACTGGCTATTTTCTTCTTTCTTGTCATTATCAACCTACAGCTGTCAGACCTCATCAGTGATAACAGTTGACATTAATGGGATTTACCAAATTGTTTATAGTATAATCACATGAACAATAGATTTCTCCTTATTTTGCAGCATTGGACACATTTCCACCATGCTAATGGCATTTTAAATGTATTTGGCAATTTTCCCAATTTTTTACTGAAGAAAACTTGAAGAGTTTATACTTGAGGACTGAAGTGTGATTCTGCTGATTGTCAGGTCAGTATCACCCCCACCTCCAAGAATATCACTGCTCTCCTAAAATCTAATGCAGTTTTACTATCCATTCTTTTATATTTCAGGCAAAAATTTATTGCATTGTCCTATATATTGAGATTACATTCAAATGCATAGAACAGAAGGAATTGTTAAATTTTAATACTTATAAATAGTGGTTATTGGAATATGCAAAAACAGATCTGTTGGTTCTTACATTACACAGCAGTGGCCTTTCTTTCCTTCTGTGTAATATTTGTATTGTATTCATGTAGACACTAAGCTGAGTTGGTATTTTTTTTTTTTTTTTTGAGACAGAGTCTCACTCTGTTGACCAGGCTAGAATGCAGTAGCGTAATTTCGGCTCACTGCCATCTCCACCTCCCAGGTTCAAGCTATTCTCCTGCCTCAGCCTCTCGAGTAGCTGGGACTACAGGTGTACACCACCACATCCAGCTAATTTTTTGTATTTTAAGTAGAGACAGGGTTTTACCATGTTGGCCAGGCTGATCTTAAACTCCTGACCTCAAGTAATCTGCCTGCCTCCACCTCCCAAAGTGCTGGGATGGGATTACAGGCACGAGTAACCATGCCCACCTGAGTTGGGACATACTAGTGAAATGTTCCAGTTATTAACATTTGTGTGCAGAAGTGATTTGTAAACACAGAGATAATAAAAGAATTCTTTGTCACTGACAAGGAATAGAACTTTTTCTTGCCTGGGCTGAACTGTTTTGTAATTAAAGTGACTCTGAAGATTGTTTTAATTTTACTCTTTTACAAGGATGTATATTTATCATAACAGATTAAAGACTTTTTTCATTTTACATGTCAAAGACTTTAGGTACAATGTAATTTAGTTCTTTGTATATGTACCTCTTATTTTTATTTAATTAGACTCTAACAAATAATACTTGATTTTTACTTAGAAGCTTAAAATGGAACCAAGAAGGACTTCCCAATTGCAAAAGGGGAGCTGAAGTTATTTCTGAGGTCATCGATCTTGGCTGTCTGCAATTTTTGATAGTGCCTTTCTTAAATTCTTTTGAAAAATGAGACAGGGTAATAGTTACTAATAATGAAACCATTAATAATGAAACCAGGTATCAGCAATGTGGTAAGATGTTCTACATTTATTAACTCAATCTTCATAGCTGCCCTGTGAGTTAAATATTATCATCCCCCTTTCACAGATTAGAAAACAGAGTCAGATAACTTGCCCAGTCACACAACTAGGAAGATGCAGATGTGGCATCTGACTACCAAGCTACATGTTCTTTCCAATATAACCTCTTATAAAGTGTAGCTTTATTAGGTTTGTTAGAATTTTTTTGTTTAGTTTTTAGTTTTTAGTTTTAAAATAAATGTTATGAGATATATCCCTGATACTAAAATGAACATCATTTACTAGTTGCTAAAATTCACTTGTTAGAAAATAGAGGCCGGCGCGGTGGCTCACACCTTTAATCTCAGTGCTTTGGGAGGCCAAGGTGGGCAGATCATCTGCGGTCAGGAGTTGGAGACCAGCTTGGCCAACATGGTGAAACCCCATCTCTACTAAAAATACAAAAATTAGCTGGGCGTGGTGGCATGTGCCTGTAATCCCAGCTACTTCGGAGGCTGAGGCAGGAGAATCGCTTGAACCCGGGAGGCAGAGGTTGCAGTGAGCCGAAACTGCACCGTTGCTCTCCAGCCTGGGCAACAAAAGCGAAACTCTGTCTCAAAATAAATAAATAAATAAATAAATAAATAAATAGGCCAGGTGTAGTGGCTCACGCCTGTAATCCTAGCACTTTGGGAGACTGAGGTGGATGGGTCACCTGAGATCAGGAGTTCAAGACGAGCCTTGCCAACATGGTGAAACCCCGTCTCTACTAAAATACAAAAATTAGCCATGTATGATGGCGGGTACCTGTAATCCCAGCTACTCAGAGGCTGAGACTGGAGAATTACTTTAACGTGGGAGACGGTGGTTGCAGTGAGCCGAAATCACCCCACTGCATTCCAGCCTGGGCAACTAAGACTCCATTTCAAAAAAAGAAAATTAGCAATTAGAGCTGAGGTTACATTGAAGATGTTTTACTGCGCTTTAAAAGGCTTGTGCAGCGTGTCTTGGAACACAATCTAACAACAAAGTGAAGTATGCATTTTATACATGTTCACTTAAAAGCAGTAGCTCTGGAAGGAATCACTTCTTTTTTTGTGTGGCCCCTAAAATTTAGTAAGAGTGATAAATTACTGGAGGATGTGTGAACTGGTCATGTTGTGATTCATTTTCCTTAAGAGTGGCAATTTGGAAATAAAAAGTGGAGAGAGAAATATTTGTTCTACTTTGGAAATTATAAAGTATATCTTAACCGTACACACTGGTCAGAAGGCCCTTCCAAGACTGTACAGCAGTCTAACTTCTATCTTTATGTGTTTTATGAGAATTAGTCTTGTAGAAAGGATTGAGCTTGTGCCATGCAATTTGCCATTTAACATACTTTGGAACATGCAGATTCTCAGAGAAATGTGAACTTATTAAGTCAGATAAATTCAGTTTGTAGTAGCCTAGCCAATTAAGATGTTTAAATAGGCCTGACACAGTGGCTTATGCCTGTCATTCCTGCACTTTGGGAGGATAAGGTGGGAGGACCGCTTGAGCCCAGGAGTTTGAGTCCAGTCTGGGCAACACAGGAAGACCCCATTTCTACAAACAATAAAAAATAAATTAACCAGGCATGGTGGCATGTATCAGTGATCCTAGCTGCTTGGGAAGCTGAGGCAGGAGAATCGCTTGAGCCCAGGAGGTTGAGGCTACAGTGAGCCATGTTTGCACCACTACACTCCAGCCTGGGTGACAGAGCAAGACCCTGTCTTAAAAAAAAAATGTTTAAACATTATACTTTGAGAATTCATTTGAAAGTAAGTTTGCATATAGTTGAATTAAGTCTATTTTACTATATAAAATATAAATATTGTGATAGCTATTGTCTGTGAAGGTAGACAATTTAAAAGAAAAATTTCTCCCGTACTCCCAGCAACATTATCTCTTTGCCCAAATTTTATTTTAACCAATTGAATAGGGATATCAGAATGTTTTATATACAGTTTTGGAAATTGATTATCTAAAACTGGGAAATCTTTTGATGGTCTAACCATTTTTCAGAGAAATGGTATTCATTATAACAATTTTACCTGAAAAATTAGTGGCTAATTTTTTTTTTTTTTTTTTTTTTTGAGACAGAGTCTCACTCTGTTGCCCAGGCTGGAGTACAGTGGTGTGGTCTTGGCTCACTCCAATCTTCGCCTCCTGGGTTCAAGTGATTCCCCTGCCTCAGCCTCCTGAGTAACTGGGGCTACAGGCGCTCACCACCATGCCCAGCTAATGTTTTGTATTTCAGTAGAGACAGGGTTTCACCATGTTGGCCAGGATGGTCTCCATCTCCTGACTTCGTGATCCGCCCACCTCAGCCTCCCAAAGTGCTAGGATTACAGGCGTGCGCCACCGCGACCAGCCCTAGCGGCTAATTCTTTCTGAGATTTTTCTAGGATGTTTGTTTGTAAACATGTCTGGAGGAAATACGAAAAATTGATCTTTGTGAGTGGTAGTGAAATCAATAATTAAAGTGAATTTTATTTTCTGTTGCTGCTCAGTTTGTGATTAACATCAGAAAACTTATATTTCTATTTAATTGCAACTATTTCCTTTATTAAGGCATTTGATACTATAATTGCCCTTATCTCTCACTTTATTTTTTCTTTAATTGTATCAAATTAACGATGTCTTTGGAGATTGTCTGATTGTTACCTTTGTTTTAGGCTTTCAAGATGAATCTGGAAAAACTCAGCAAGCCTGAACTCCTGACACTATTTAGTATTCTTGAAGGAGAGCTTGAAGCAAGGGACCTTGTTATAGAAGCCTTAAAGGTATGTTAAAAAAAAAAAAAAAGAGAGAGGTCATCATACATTTTGAAAGTCATTCATTGGTTGTAATTTATTTATAAGGTATTTCTGTAGTTTCCATTGAAGTTGAATGGAGGACAGATACTTGGATAGGTAGCCACCTACATGGTGTGATATTAGGGACACTGGTGAAACCTTTGTGTTTTCAAAATAGTTGCCTTAGTTTCTCGATCTAATGTCTAGACCTTGAACTTCATTCTTTTTGAGACCGAATGTCACTCTGTCACCAGGCTGAGGTACAGTGGTGCTGTCTTGGCTCACTGCAACTTCTGCCTCCTGCGTTCAAGTGCCTGCGCCAGCCTCCCGAGTGGCTGGGACTACAGGCACACACCACCACGCCCAGCTAATTTTTGTATTTTTAGTAGAGACAGGGTTTCACCATGTTGGCTAGGATGGTCTCGATATCTTGACCTGGTGATCCACCCCCACCCTCGGCCTCCCAAAGTGCTGAGATTACAGGCGTGAGCCACCGCGCCCGGTAGAACTTCATTCTTTTAGTTTAGTGGCCCTTAGCTGTTTTTGAATGCTACCCCTTTTAGATTTGGTAAGACCAACTTCCTAATAAATGTATATACATCCATATATCAGAATTTGAAATATAGTTATCTGAGAGATCAAGGATCCCATGAAAACATCCACGGATTCCTTGGACCCCAGATTAAGAATTCTTACTTTTGGTAGTTTTAGCCCATTTCTAATTCTCACCACTAATTGCCTATTGTTATTCTCACTTCTTTCCCCCATTTATCGTCTGTCTCAATCCCTTCATAATTAGGATAGGAGTGGGGGTGACAGCTGCCTCTAATGGAAAAATCAGAGGATGACCTTGTTTTCTCTTTTATAGTTTTACCAAGATAACGTCTCTGCTTTTCAGCCTTAGAAACTGTACAAACCTGTAGTGGTTTATATCTCTGTTTACTAATCACTGTATCCTCAGTACCCAGCTTAGTGCCAGGCATGTAGATGCTCAGTAAATGTTTGTTGAACAAATGAAATGATTGCACCATTGTGGTGTGTTACTTTAAATGACTACCATAATACTTCTAAGTGGATGTTGTGAATTACTAAATTTTAAAGCCTCTTCTTATGTGCTCTGCAGCATACACTGCCTTCTGGTTTTAATGTTAACAGATGCTTAGATGCTTTTTGCACATGTTTTCCTAAAATATATTTTTTTCTGCATGAATCCAATTTTGGTTACTATAGGCAGTTCTGATAAGTTGAAAGAGAAGCCTGAGAAGCAAGAGCTAAAATTAAGGGAGCATTTTGATATAAGATACCATTCAGAATCAGGCACAAGTGTTGTATTTAGTCTGCATATAGTCTGTAGGTGATAAAATTATTCTGAGGCTTAACTCTGTGCAGTTTAGGTGAAATGAATAGCTTCACCAGAAGTGACACATATTTAAACAATCTATTGTTAGATAAAATAGGGGGCAGCTGGGATTAAAATTGTTTCAATCCTTTGAGAAAAGTAACTGCCATAGCATTCTTTAAACTGAATGTCATTTTATCTATGGAGTTTTGGGGATTTTTTTATTGTTATTTGTTTTGGTTCTCCAATATATCATGATTTTACTGCATTATTTGTATAGCTTTTGCTTAACAATAAACACTTGTTGGACTTTATGAACTAATATGGCAACTTACTAATTTTCTTCCTTTTAATATTGGTTCCTAAATGATGCTTAGTGGGTTGAAAAGGTTTTGGTCTTTGTTCTAAATAGCTATGATTTGTTTTTCTTTTCTGTTTTGCTTCCAGTAAAAAAAAAAAAAAATCTTTTTATTTTCTCCCTAGCTTCAAAATAGATTTTTGTCTGTACATAAAATCTATTCTTTAACCTTATATCTCTAAACAAAACCATATGGCTTACTGTCACTTCTCTGGCAAGGCTTGAGTTTCTTTCGGGATATGTTGTAAAGCTCCCATAGGCTATGAGTTGACCTTACCTGTAGAGTTAGAATTGTAAAAGAGCTATATTCCTATTCCAAAATTTCTGCAAAGTGCCAGATTGCAGCTATGCTCTTCTAGAGCCCCCATAATTATGTTCTTTTTCTTCCCAGAAGCCTCCTCACTCACTCTCTGTTGCAGCCAAGACATGTTTGGCATAGAACCAGGGAAAGCCAACAGAAAATAATTTAACAAATTATTCAGTGTCTTGTGTATTTCAAATCTAATTGTTACAGAGGGGACCTATACTATATTTTGTCCTAATTAAATTTTATTTAAAGTGGTTTTCTGATTTAAAAGGAATCATGTCAGAAAAAAAAACCTTCTTTATGAACATCTTTCCCTTTTATTACTTTAATTTCATGAATAAGAACACTAAAGGAATACCCTCTACAAAGAAAGAAAATTACATTGCTCATGAACTGTCTGGGGGAAGCAGAGAGTGGAACCACACAGTTCAGCAGGAAAGCCTCAGTTCATTAATTCCAAGCAAATCTAGTAAATGGCTTCCTACCATAGTCTGTGATTGCTCCAGAGGAGAATAAAGGAAGGTTAATCAGTGATCATTTTTAAAAACCTGAAAAATAGATTTGACTGCTAATAAAATTTAGATTAAATAGTTTATTTCTGAATATTCCACATCAGGTATATTACATCTGCACATCTTAGATCTGATGCAAAGCTGCACTAAATGGCTTCTGTGACTAAATAGAATCCACCTTGCATTTATTGGTATCACTTTATTTTAAAGCATTCTTTAAATCATCTATACAATTGATAAATGGTGAAATATTACAGCTTTCATGTGGAATTAAGGAGTCTTGAATTCCTTTGCACTGATGCCTCAATCATAAAACAGGTATAACTCTTTTAAAACTGAGGATAGAACTTTGTTGTGTTTGGCCAAAGGCTGTTGCAAAATTCCCAAAGCAAGAAGATTTACAGGCAAAAATGTTGCAGACATGACAAAGTTAGAAGGATATTTAGAGTACGAGATTATGTAATACATCATTCTATAGGTTTAACTGTGAGTTTTTTCAGCCACAAAGGTTAAAATGAAAAAATCTAAATTTTATGTCTGTGTTGAAAGAAATAATTTACTTTCACTGAAAATATTCTTGAAAAAATAATCATAAGGATCTAATGACAGTGCCAGATACAGAAAACAAAATAAAAGTTACCATGGAAGGTGCTGTGGCTTAAGAACATCACAGCTATGATCATATAGTGGTTAGTACTCTGTGTTGTGCCTGCAGCAACCTCAGTTTGGATCCAAATTGTGGCACCAAAAATTAAAAAAAGATAACATCTCAAGTTCACTGTAAGTCCATAGTCTAACATCTGCTTTTGGTCATGGCCTTGTACTTATTATGGAAGCAGATTATTATAAAGACTGGTCTGAAATGGAAAAAGGTAAAATTGAACTTAGCAATCACCATACATTGTCCTATACTAATAAGCCTATGAAGGTAGTTTGCATTTTTTTAAAAAATCAGATATTAGCTTGCTTGATAACAGATCTTTGAAAGTCTTAAATGGACTCAAGTTGAAACATTCTTTGGCACCCATAAGCCTGGACCTAACAATTCTTTGGCCAAAAATAATCCCATTTTAATAGATGGTTTTTAGGAAGAGCTTTTAAGATTGGGATGGGTGGTTTCAATCATTGAGAAAGATCACCTGAACACATGAACATAGGCTATAACTGACAGAAGTCCAATTTCTGTCTAGTTCCCAACTGGGATATAGGGTGAAAACAGAACTTTATTTAGGTTACTGAGTTATAAGGTTTTTATATTTACATTCATGACCTTTATTATAAAACATGTTAATGAATTAATCAGTGACCATTTGTGGCCGTGTTTTAATGTGTTTTTTAGAGTTGGAGTGGCTTTTTTTTTTTGAGATGAAGTCTCGCTCTGTTGCCCAGGCTGGAGTACAATGGCATGATTTCAGTTCACTGCAGTCTCCGCTTCCTGAGTTCAAGCAATTCTCCTATCTCAGCCTCCAAGTAGCTGGGATTACAGGCATGCGCCACCATGCCCAGCTAATTTTTAAATATTTTTGTAGAGATGGGGTTTCACCGTGTTGGCCCGGCTGGTCTTGAACTCCTGACTCCTGATCCACCCGCCTCAGCCTCCCAAAGTGCTGGGATTACATGCGTGAGCCACCACACCCGGCCTGGAGTGGCTATTTTTATTCCTATGCTCTCTCTCTCTCTTCTTCTGGAGACAGAGTCTTACTCTGTCGTCTAGGCTAGAGTACAGTGGCTGGAGTGCACAGCTCAGTGCAGCCTCAACCTGCTGGGCTTCAGTAATCCTCCCACCTCAGCCTCCTGAGTAACTGGGACTACAGGGGCTTGCCACTAAACCTGGCTAAGTTTTGTATTTTTTGTAGAGATAGGGTTTTGCCATGTTACCCAGGCTGGTCTCAAACTCCTCCTCAAGCAATTCTACTGTCCCAGCCTCCCAAAGTGCTAGGATTACAGGCATGAGCCACCGTGCCAGCCAGTTCCTGCTCTGTCTGAGTAAAGGTTATACATGGATTCCTGGCTTTTCAAAAAAGAAACATAAAGATAATTACTAGGCACTCTTCAAAACTATCAACCAGAATATTCAATTAAGTTTAGCTGTTAGGAACGTGAGCTTTCAAGTGAGATGGACTTAGGGTTTGAGCTCTGCCACTCAATTGTAGTGTGATCTTAGACAAATTATTTTACCTTGTAAGTTTTATCTGTAAAATGTTATGGTTATTATGAGGACCAGATGAGATAGCAAATGCTAATTGAAGTGCTCAGTGCTCATTTACTGTTAGTTATTATTATTAGAACATAGGTTCAAAGTCCAGCCATCCATTTAGGGACAAAGATACATTCCATAAAGCAATAAATACTAATAAGGCCAGGCACTGTTGCTTATGCCTATAATCCCAGCACTTTAGGAGGCCGAGGCAGGAGGCATTATGTTGGCAAGGCTAGACTCAGACTCCTAGCCTGAAGTGCTGAGAGTCTGAGTCTAGCCTTGGCAACATAATGAGACCCCCTTTTCTACAAAACAAACAAACAGAGAGAGAGAGAAGAAGAAGAAGAAAGAAATACTGATAATATGCTGTCCTTCGTAAGGAGAATGACAGTTCTTCTCAATTAAATCTTTGTTGTTATTAGTGGTGCTTGGCCATTATCTTGTTTTTCTTATTGTATTTGACAGTTTTGAGTTGACGCATTCCCATCCACACACTGAAAAGCGTGTATTTTGAGACAGCAAAGGTTAAGGGCGTACTCTGGGGCATGGAGCAGATGTTATAGTTCCTTCTCTTTATGATGAAAACAGGAAATACAGGGATAATGCAGAAGGCTTTGTAGCAGATCTTTTTTTTCGTTGATTTGTTTATTCTTCCATTGTTTGATTCAGCTTATTTTGTTTTTTTGAAACAGCTTTATTGAAGTATAATTGACATATGATAAACTGTATTTTTTGATATGTGCAAATTGATGTTTTGATATGTATTTCCCCATGAAACCATTATCACAATCAAGATAACAAACATATCCAAAATTGCTCCCCCAAATTTTTATGCCCCTTTGTGACCTCTCCTGCCCAACTTTCCCCACTACTCCCTGCCCCTTACCCCAAACCACTGATCTGCTTTCTGTTATTAGAAATTAGTTTGCTTTTTCGGAAATTTTATATAAGTGGAATCATACAGAACATACCCCGTTTTTGCCTGGCTTCTTTCACTCAACATAATTACTTTGAGATTTATTCATGTTGTTGTGTATACTGATAGCTCATTTCTTCTTTGTTACTTAATAGTGTTGGCATTATATATATATACCACAGTTGGTTTTATCCACTTATCTGTCGATAAATATTTGTATTGTTTCTAATTTGGGACTTTAAAGTTGCTGTGAACATTCATGTACAAGACTTTGTGTGGATATATGCTTTCATTTCTTTTGAATAAATAGCTAGAAATTGAATGGCTATATCATATGATAGACGTATATTTAATTTTAAGAATCTGCCCAAGTGTTTTTCAAAGCGATTGTACCATTTTACATTCCACAGGTATATCCAGTTGCTGCATATCCTCACCAAAACTTGGTATAGCCAGTCTTTTTCATTTTAGCCATGCTTATAGGTGTGTGATATCTCATTATAGTTATAATTTCCATATTGTTGGCTGTTGTTGAGTATCGTTTCATGTACCTACTAATTTGTTCTCTGTATTGTGGGGGGGTTTTTTTGTTTTTTTTTTTTTTTTATTTGTTTGTTTGTTTGTTTGTTTTAGAGATGGGATGTCACTTTGTTGCCCAAGCTGGAGTGCAGTGGTGCAGTCATGGCTCACTGCAGCCTCAACCTCCTGGACTCCAGCAATCCTCCAACCTCAGCCTCCCCAGTAGCTGGAACTACAGGCACACACCACCATGCCTGGCTAAGTTTTAAAATTTTTAGTAGAAATGAGGTCTCACTATGTTGCTCAGGCTGGTCTCAAACTCCTCACCCTAAGTGATCTTCCCACCTTGGCTTCCCAAAGTGTTGGGCTTGTAGGGATAGTCACCAGCCCAGCCTGTGTTGTTTTCTTTGGCACAGTGTCTGTTAAAATCTTTTGCCCATTTTTTTTAAGTTATTTATTTTCTTGTTATTTAGTTTTGAGAGTTTCTTATATATCTGGATGCAAGTCCTTTATCAAATATATGTCTTGCAAATATTTTCTCCCAGTCTGTGACTTATTTCATTCTCTTAACTCTGTTTTTTTACAGTTAAGATACTTAACTGTTATAGTCAATAACAATGTATTGTATACTTGAAAAATCACTGAGTAGATTTAAATGTTCTCACTACACAAAAATGATAAGTATGTAAGATAATACATGTTAATTAGCTCCATTTTGCTGTTCCACAGTGTATACATATTTCAAAACATCATGTGATGCACTATAAATATTTACAATTTTTTATCAATTAAAAAATAAATTTTAAATAAATAAAAACCCAACCATAATCTAGACCAGGAAAAAAAAAGTGCATCTTTTGTAGACAGGAAAAAAGAAAAGATACCTAACTGTGTCTCATTTCATTCTCTTAACTGTATCTTAAGAAAAGATACTTAACCTTGTCTCATTTTATTCTCAACTATATCTTTTGAAGAGCAAAAGTTTTTCATTTCCATGAAGTCCAATTTATCAGTTTTTTGTTTTGTTTTGTTTTTTGAGATGGAGTCTCGCTGTATCGCCAAGGCTGTAGTGCAATGACGCAATCTTGGCTCACTGCAACCTTTGGCTCCTGGGTTCAAGTGATTCTCCTGCCTCAGCCTCCCAACTAGCTGGGATTACAGGCATATGCCATCATACCCGGCTAATTTTTTGTGTCTAGTAGAGACAGGGTTTCACCATGTTGGTCAGGCTGGTCTTGGACTCCTGACCTCAGGTCATCCACCCACCTCAGCCTCCCAAAGTACTGGGATTACAGGCGTGAGCCCCTGCGCCCGGCCTATCAATTTTTCTTTTATGGATTTTGTTTTTAATATTATATCTAGGAAATCTTTGCCTGTTTGTCTCCTGTTTTCTCCTGTTTTTTTTGGTTTTTGTTGTTTTTCTTATAAGTCTCATAGTTTTAAGTTTTACACTTAGGTCTATGATATATCTTCACTTAATGTTATGTAGTACAATGCGTGGACCCTTTTTTTGTTTTTTGTTTTTTGGTTTTTGGTTTTTTTTGCATATAGCTCTCCAGTTATTCTAGCACCAATTGCTGAGATTATCCTTCCTCTTTAGAATGGTCTTTGCATCTTCGTCAGTCAGTTATCCCTATATTCATGTGTTTATTTCTAGACCCTCTGTTCTGTTCTTTTGATCTATTTGTCTGCCTTGATGCCAATATCACACTGTTTTGATTATCATGGCCTTGTGGTAACTTAAAATCAGTTAGTGTTAGTCCTCCAACTTACATTCTTTTTGAAACTTGTTTTTCTTATTTATGGTCCTTTGCATTTCCATATGAATAGAATCAGCTCGCCAATTTCTCTAAAAATCTTGTTGGGATTGTATTTAATCTAGAGATCAATTTGGAGAGAATTCATATCAACAACATTGTGTTTTTCGATCCATGAATATGCTATATCTCATCATTTATTTAGGTTGTCTTTAATTTCTCTCAGCAGTGCTTTGTAGCTTTTAGTGTATAACTTTTTCACATTTTTTTGTCGGATTTACCCTTAAGTGTTTCATGCTTTTGATGATACTGTAAATGGTATTGGGTTTTGTTTTTGTTGTTTTGGTTTGGTTTGTTTTCTTTTTTTTTTTCTTTTTTTTTTTTTTTTTGAGACAGAGTCTCGCTCTGTCGCCCAGGCTGGAGTGCAGTGGCCGGATCTCAGCTCACTGCAAGCTCCGCCTCCCAGGTTCACGCCATTCTCCTGCCTCAGCCTCCCGAGTAGCTAGGACTACAGGCGCCCGCCACCTCGCCCGGCTAGTTTTTTGTGGTTTTAGTAGAGACGGGGTTTCACTGTGTTCACCAGGATGGTCTCGATCTCCTGACCTCGTGATCCACCTGTCTCGGCCTCCCAAAGTGCTGGGATTACAGGCTTGAGCCACCGCACCCGGCCTGGTTTGTTTTCTTGAGACAGGGTCTCACTGTCACCCAGGCTGAGTGCAGTGGCATGATCATGGCTCACTGCAGCCTCAAGTCCCCAGGCTCAAGTGATCCTCCTGCCTTAGCCTCCCAAGTAGCTGGGACTACAGACACACACCACCATGCCCAGGTAAATTTTTTTTTTTTTTAGAGAGATAGGATCCCACTATGTTGCCCAAGTTGGTCTCGAACTCCTGGACCCAAGTGATCTTCCCATCTCAGCCTCCCAAAGTGCTGGGATTATAAGCATGAGCCACTGCACCCAGCCACTATTGTTTGTTAAATGTTCATTTCTGATTGTTTATTGCTGTTTTACAGAAATAAAATTGGCCAGGTGGGGTGGCTTACACCTGTAATCCCGGCACTTTGGGAGGCTGAGGCAGGCAGATCACCTGAGGTCAGGAGTTCAAGACTAGCCTGGTTAACATGATGAAACCCCATCTCTACTAAAAGCACAAAAACTAGCCGGGCGAGGTGGCACATAGTCCCAGCCACTCAGGAGGCTGAGATAGGAGAATCATTTGAACCTGGGAGGCAAAGCTTGCAGTGAGCTGAGATCATGCCACCACACTCCAGCCTGGATGGAAGAGCAAGACTCCATCCCCTCCAAAAAAGAAACAAAATTGATTTTTGTATACATTGATTTTATATCCTGCAACCATGCCAATAAACTCACTTATTAATTCTAGTAGCTTTTAAAATAAATTCCATGGGGGCCTGCCACAGTAGCTCATGCCTATAATCCCAGTATTTTGGGGCCTAGGTAAGTGGATCATTCGAGTCCAGGAGTTCAAGACCAGAATGGGCAACATGGTGAAACCCCTTGTCAAAAAAAAAAAAAAAAAAATCAGCTAGGGGTGGTAGCCTGCATCTGTAGCCCCAGCTACTAGGGAGGCTGAGGTAGGAGACTTGATTGAATCAGTGAGATTGAGACTGCAATGAGTTATATATAATTGCACCACTGCACTCCAGCTTGGGAGATAGCATAAGACCCGGGCTGAATCAATAATCAGTCAGTCATTTTCACTGGATTTTCTACAGACAATTATGTCTGCAAATAAGGACAGTTTTACTTATTTCTTTCTAATCTGGATGCTCTATGTGTGTGTGTGTGTGTGTGTGTGTGTGTGTGTGTGTGTGTGTGTGTCTGTCTGTCTGTCTGTCTGTCTTACTACATTGACTAGAACCTCTAGTACAATGTCAGGTAGAAATGATGGGGATATCTGTGTCTTCTTCCCAGAAAGCATTCAGTCTGTCAAGTTGTTAGCTGTAGGTTTTTCGCAAATGCTCTTTATCAGATGGAGGAAATTTCTATTTTTAATTTGCAGGGAATTTTTATCAGGAATGGATGCTGGATTTTTGTCCTGCTTTTTCTGTACCTATTAAAAGCATAAAAATTTTTATGTCCTTGTTGTGTGTCTGAAGTATTGTGTGAAAGAGAGCTTCATCCCCTTTTTTATTGACCTTCTCTGAGATCAAGTAGAGTGATGTGGGGTAGCTTTTTCAGATTTATTCTGCTGCTTTTTAGAAACTAAATTCTGTAATTTAATTTTTAAAATGTTACTGTGCTGGGCACACTGGCTCACACCTGTAATCCCAGAACTTTAGGAGGTCAAGGCAGGAGGATCACTTGAAGCCAGGACTTGAAGACTAGCCTGGGCAATATAGCAAGACCCCATCTCTAAAGAAAAGAAAAAAGAAAAGAAAGTAAAATTTTGCTGAGTAGAGTCCAGTAATTAAATCATTTTCCCTATCACAAAACTTTTTTGTTTTGTTTTGTTTTTGAGACAGAGTCTTGCCCTTCACTGAGGTTGGAGTGCAGTGGCATGATCTTGGCTCACTGCTGCCTCTGCCTCCTGGATTCAAACAATTCTCCTGCCTCAGCCTCCTGAGTAACTGGGATTACAGTTGCCCACCACCACATCCAGCTAATTTTGTATTTTTAGGAGAGACGAGGTTTCACCATATTGGCCAGACTGGTCTCAATCTCCTGACCTCAAGTGATCTGCCCACCTCAACCTCCCAGCGTTCTGGGATTACAAGAGTGAGCCACCACACCTGGCATCCCAATGGCAAAACTTAATAATTTAAAAATCATAAACATTTCAACAGAAGAAACAAAGAATAACTCTACTGCTTTTGTGAACTCCTCTCCTTTAAAGCAACTTTCCTTTGTCTTTTATTAGTTTTAATATTTTATTGGCTGTTTATGATCATTTTTCCAAAGACAAAAATACAAAGTGTGAATTTTTATACCTGATAGAATATTATTACCCCTTTCCCAAGAATAACAGAAATAATCTATTTGAAACAATCTTAAAGGCTCCTTTTATGGTAAACCATTTAAATTGATTTTTAGTGGGTCAGTCAGGAAATAGACATCAAAATGTACCATTCCTTTAGTATTTTTCCGAAGGCATTTTTTGTCATCGTTAATCTGGGAGGACAAGAACATGCATTTTAAAGGGGATTGTGTTCATAGATGACATCCTCTATATCCGAATGCTGCTCCAAAGTCAGTAGTTGCAGAATAAGTAAACATAGTATTGCTTCTCTGTTTTACTTTTGGGTAAAAAAATTCAGGGTTGGTTTCTTTTACTGAATTTACTAATCTTAAGACACCTATTGAGGAGAGTTGCTGTAGTCTACATGATTTTACTAAAAAATCCATTTACGAAACAACATTTTGTATAAGTTACTTCCAATTACCCCTCAAACAACCCATGATAACATAGTTATATTGATCTGGCAATTAAGTCTTCAGAAAAAGTAAATCTTGCTGGGTGCAGTGGCTCACGCCTGTAATCCCAGCACTTTGGGAGGCCGAGGCAGGCGGATCACGAGGTCAGGAGATCGAGACCATCCTGGCTGACATGGTGAAACCCCATCTCTACTAAAACTACAAAAAAATTAGCTGGACGTGGTGGCACACGCCTGTAGTCCCAGCTAGTTGGGAGGCTGAGGCAGGAGAATCACTTGAACCCAGGAGGCGGAAGTTGCAGTGAGCCAAGATCACACCACTGCACCCCAGCCTGGGCAACACAGCAAGACTCTGTCTCAAAAAAAAAAAAAAAAAAGTAAATCCTTTATTAATAGCTACATGAATTGGGTGGTATATCCACATGATAGAACATTATGAAGCCATTTTATGATAAGATGCATATGAAGAATTTTTAATGACATAGTAGTGTTCCTAGGACAAAATTAAATATATCCTTTAATCTCAATTATAAGTATTTTATATATATATAATATATATATACACACACACAAACACACATATACACACACATAAAAGACTCAAGCAAATACATTGGAATTTGTAGTTTGAGTGTTAATAGTGGTTGGCCCTAGGTAGTAGAATCACATGCATATTTCAATTTTTTCTTCAGAACTTCTGCTTTATATCTTAATTACTTTTATTTCAGAAATGTTGATTTTGTTAAGTAACAATAATCTTGTACAACACATTTTTTTCCTCAACTCTCAGTTTATTAACATTCTTGCCCAAAGAAGATACTTTAGCCTTCTATTATTCACTTTGTAGGAAAATACGTTAGAGCTAATCAGACCTACCGTTAAATTTTTCTTTTTTTGTTGTTCCTGATATTAAGTTAATGTTATTTCTTTCCAACCCACCTGAAATAACTCACCTGTCTCTGCCTAAAAAACCAACCTAAATTTCCAAACTATCCAGTAAAAAGATTGCAGAGTTTGGGGGAAGAAAAAAGAAGACTGGAATAAAGATACCTTTTATTGTACCACAGTCTAAAGAGTTGTCTTTTAAACATTTTTGAAATACATTTCACATTTCACCATAATCCAGGACATATATACACACCCATATACTTATATTAACTAAAACCAAAATTTCACTAGAATTTACTTTGTGTTTTACTATACTATAATATTTGCACTATACCATACTGTACTGTAATATTTTCTGTTATACTTCATTTTTCTTTAAATGCTGATTATGACCCCACTAGACTAGTTTTATGATCCACTAATGAGCTGTGATCCAAAGTTTGAAAAACATTAGTCTAAAGCACTTCTTGTAATGTCTTAATTTGTTTTATAGTGGCAAAATTGTACTTTGTTTCATCTTGCCAGGTCCTGAGACTGGAAATAAGATTTATTTAGGTATGTTTCTTATACAATTCTAAAAGAATTTTGCTAAGCTATGGAATCATAAGCTATTCCCAAAGTTAATTCCTTTAACAAGAACTAGCATTGTATATAGTCCTCTATAGTTTTCATAGTGTTTCTATGTGTGATATGTTGCTGAAATCTCTATGCCCATGTGAAGTTGATATTCTAGATGCAGATCCTGGAGCTCATCTCTTGTAATTTAACATATTATTTTCAGATTAACTGTGCTCAGCTAAATGAACTATAGAATCTGACCATAAGAGATAAAATATATTTCATTACAAACTGTACCTGTAAAGGTGAGGAGCAACTGGCACTCTCCTATATTGTTGTCCTCAACTGGTTGAGGAGAGTTTGGAAATATCTATCAAATTTAAAAATGCAGAGCCAGGCATGGTGGTACTCGCCTATAGTCCCAGCTACTTGGGAGGCTGAGGTGGGAGGATCATTTGAGGCCAGAAGTTCCAGGCTATAGTGTAAAATGATTTTGCCTGTGAATAGCTGTTGTACTTCAGCCTGGGCAACATAGCAAGACCCTACCTCTTTCTTAAAAAAATGCATGTATCTAGAAGAAATTTCATTTCTAGGAATTTCTGCTACAGATGTTCTTAAGCCTTTACAGTACAGATGTTCTTAGACCTCATCTTTACACAATAAAGTATATGTGTAAAGATACTCATTGCAGCATAATTCGTAGAAACAAAATGCTAGAAACAATTTAGTGTCTCTTATTAGGGTTCTGGTCAGTAAATTATGGTATGATTGTAGAATAAAATACTGTGAAACTGTTAAAATGAAAGATCTTTATATATAATAAAGAAAGTCACAGAGCTGTGTACTAAATTCTTAAAAAAAGACAGTATTAAGTTGCCACTGGTAAAGCCAGAAATACATCTCACAAAGCCTCTTCCTTCCTTCCTTCCTTTTAGCTTGGTTCTCTTGAGAATGGTAAGAACTCCTCTAATGATCTGTTCTAGGAAGAGCATGAAATTAGTAAGAGGGAAGTGCCAGATTCAATGGTAGAGTACTCTAGCAGAAAAGAGCCAAAAGGTACAGGACAGGCTATTCATATGTGTTGGTTGTTCATAAATTGGCTATTTATTAAAAAAAGGACTGCATTCTTTTTTTTTTTTTTTTTTTTTTTTTTGAGACGGAGTCTCGCTCTGTCGCCCAGGCTGGAGTGCAGTGGCGCGATCTCGGCTCACTGCAAGCTCCGCCTCCCGGGTTCACGCCATTCTCCTGCCTCAGCCTCCCGAGTAGCTGGGACTACAGGCGCCCACAACCGCGCCCGGCTAATTTTTTGTATTTTTAGTAGAGACGGGGTTTCACCGTGGTCTCGATCTCCTGACCTTGTGATCCGCCCGCCTCGGCCTCCCAAAGTGCTGGGATTACAGGCGTGAGCCACCGCGCCCGGCCTAGGACTGCATTCTTAAGCGAGTAAATGTCTTTGCTCCATTCAGAAAAACATCAAACCCCATGTATAACAGCTAGCTCTTTTGTTTCTTTCTTTCTTTCTTTCTTTCTTTCTTTCTTTCTTTCTTTCTTTCTTTCTTTCTTTCTTTCTTTCTTTCTTTCTTTCCTTCTTTCTTTCCTTCTTTCTTTCTCTCTCTCTCTCTCTTTTCTCCTCTCTTCTCTTCTCTTCTCTTTTCTTTTCTTTTCTTCCTTTTTTGAGACAGGGTCTCACTCTGTCACCCATGCTGGAGTGCAGTGGTGTGATCTCAGCTCACTACAACCTCCGCCTTCTGGGCTCAAGTGATCCTCCCACCTCAGCCTCTTAAGTAGCTGGGACTATAGGCATGCACCACCACACCCACCTGGCTAATTTGTTGTTGTTGTTGTACTTTTTTGTAGAGATGGGGTTTCTCCATTTTGCCCAGGCTGATCTCCAACTCCTGACCTCAAGTGATCCACCCACCTCGGCCTTCCAGAGTGCTGGGATTACAGGCGCGAGCCAACACACCAGGCCATAGCTAGCTCTTTTTTTTTTTTTTTTGAGACAGAGTCTCACTCTGTTGCCCAGGCTGGAGTGCAGTGGCATGATCTCGGCTCACTGCAACCCCTGCTTCCCAGGTTCAAGCGGTTCTCCTGCCTCAGCCTTCCAAATAGCAGGAACTACAGGTGCACGCCACCACGTCCAACTAATTTTTTTGTATTTTTAGTAGAGACTGAAATACATGTTAGTAGAGACTAGAATACATGTTTGTAGAGACTAAAATACATGTTTCACCATGTTGGCCAGGATGGTCTCCATCTCTTGACCTTATGATCTGCCTGCCTCTGCCTCCCAAAGTGCTGGGATTACAGGCATGAGCCAGTGTGCCTGACCATCTAGCTCTTAAAAATTATTGTCTGGCATCAGCTGTTCGCTGTATAACTTTTTATCATGTCATCATTCATATTACAAATTGTGGCATTTAGGGGTTCAAGAATGAAGATGCCAGAAGAGTAAACATATTTCTCGTTTAACTGATGTCTTCCTGTGGGTTCTGTGTTTCGTTTTGTTGTTGTTGTTGCTGTTTTAATGTTTTTGAAGAAAGGGGAAATTCAGTTCATAAAACAGTACCTATTTAGAGAACATATAGTTTTCCAGCAGTTATGGAGGAGCTCAGGAAAGATTACAGCAGTGAGGAATTTCATTGCATTTATTCAGCCTGTAACTAAAACAAATAAAAAAGGGAAATAACTTATTCCTATTTTGACTTCCTCTTATTGTATCTTCCTTGCATGTGTTAGCCTTGTGATTTGAGATTAATCAGGGGTTATTTCTAGTTGTCCCCATAAAGAGAAGAGAAGCAAAGGAAGACAAAGAGGTTGCTTCTAAAACTAAAACCCATGGTGTATCATTTAGTATTCCAGTTAGCCAGTTGTAAGAATAATTTGGAAGATAGGAGAAAACCATCTTGTATGTTTGCTGAAAATCTTTATGGAAAGGAGGCATTTATAGAATGAACTGGGAGTTTTATTATGTAAAATTGTTTTGTTAGAAAAGCATAGTAATATAACTTTTCTACAAAACAGTCCTCTCACATATGCACAAGTTTGCTTATTGCAGCATTGTTTAATACAGTATTGGAAACTGTAAACAACATAAATGTTCATCACTAAGTTCCATCAATGGCTGCAAAAACTGGTGCATCCTTAGTATGGAATATTATATAATTTTTTTAATGAGAAAAAAGCTACGTACTGACTTAAAAAGATCTCTTTCAGACAGTGAAAACAAATTGCAGAACGGTTTTACACAATAATATCTATGTAATTAGGTTTTATACACACAGACACCACACACATGTGAATGTATATATATTCTTGGAAATGGAGGCTGGGCACAGAGGATCACTTGAAGCCAGAAGTTTGAGACCAGCCTGGGAAACAAAGCAGGACCCTGTCTCTACAAATAATTAAATTAAAAAACTTAAATTAGAAAAAGAAATGGTCTGGGAGGATACCTAACATACTAAGAACTTTTAGGGAGGAAAGTGAAAGGGGGTTATGGTCAGGAACAGCTTCAGCTTTATCTATATAGTTTGATTTTTTTTTTTTTTTTTTTTTTTTTTTTTTTTTTGAGACAGAGTCTCACTCTGTCACCCAGGCTGGAGTGCAGTGGTACGATCTCAGCTCACTGCAAGCTCCGCCTCCCGGGTTCACACCATTCTCCTGCCTCAGCCTCCCGAGTAGCTGGGACTACAGGCGCCCGCCACCACGCCCGGCTAATGTTTTGTATTTTTAGTAGAGACGGGGTTTCACCATGTTAGCCAGGATGGTCTCGATCTCCTGACCTCGTGATCCGCCCACCTTGGCCTCCCAAAGTGCTGGGATTACAGGTGTGAGCCACCGCACCTGGCCTATAGTTTGAATTTTTATGAGAAAATATTTACTGATGATGGAATTACAAAAAATTTTTTTTTTTTTTTTTTGTGAGACAGAGTCTGGCTCTGTCACCCAGGCTGGAGTGCAGTGGCCGGATCTCAGCTTACTGCAAGCTCCGCCTCCCGGGTTCACGCCATTCTCCTGCCTCAGCCTCCTGAGTAGCTGGGACTACAGGCGCCATCCACCTCGCCCGGCTAGGTTTTTTGTATTTTTTTGTAGAGATGGGGTTTCACCGTGTTAGCCAGGATGGTCTTGATCTCCTGACCTCGTGATCCGCCCACCTCAGCCTCCCAAAGTGCTGGGATTACAGGCTTGAGCCACCGCGCCCGGCCTAAAATAAAAATTTTTAAGAAATACAGTATGCACAATGGGATGTCAAGGAGACTGGATTCATTGGTAGAAATGAGTATATGATTGTATTATTTTTAAGTCTCTGTTCTTACTGATTGGAAATGTCTAGAGATTTTTTTCATCCATTTAATAATACATTCTTCTTTTCTTACACCACCCTATTCTAAGAGTAATGCCACCTGTCCTCTTGATCTTATCTTTACCCTGTTTCTTCATGACCTTACTCCATCAGTTACACCTTGCCTTCTCGCTTAGTGACCCAGTTTCTTCTTTTAATACTACTACTTATCTTTGGCTAAAGCCTGTTTGAAACTTTCCATTCTATATTAAAAAAAAAAAAAAGAAGACACCTTCTCAATCTTGCCGTCCTTCTGAGTTATCACCCTATTTCTCTTTCTCTCTTTACACTGAAATATTTAAATGTAATTTGTACTCCTGCTTCTAGTTTCTCATTCCTCATTACTCATTTGCCTTTTGTTTCTACTACTCTAATGAATTTTACATTTTGAAGTTAAAAGTAACCTCTGATGGCCTCTTTTAATTAGATTACAGTTACCTAACTCAGCATTCAACGGCATTGACCATTCTCCTTGTTAAACTTCTTTCCTTGGCTTCTGTGATATTCTTGTCTTGGTCCTTCTCAGACTCCTTTGTGTTTTTTTCTTCCATATTCCTCTTAAATTTGATATCTTCTGTGACTAGATAAAATGTCCTTTCCTGTAGTTCTCATCGCATACTGTTCAAAATCTACTATAGCACTTTTCATAACTATATTGAAATAGCATTGTCTCTTGCCCTATAGACTTTTAAGATCCTAAAGGGTAGAAGCCGAAATGTTACTCATTTTTCTGTGGTTGAGTGTGTGTTTGTTTTGTTTTAAAATTCCCCATGGCTGGGCGCAGTGGCTCACACCTGTAATCCCAGCACTTGGGGAGGCCAAGGCGGGTGGATCACTTGAGGTCAGGAGTTCGAAACCAGCCTGGCCAAAATGGCAAAACCCTGTCTCTACTAAAATACAAAAATTAGCCAGGCACAGTGGTGCATGCCTGTAATCCCACTACTCAGGAGGCTGAGGCGGGAGAATGGCTTAAACCCGGGAGGCAGAGGTTGCAGTGAGGCAAGATTTGTGCCCCTGCACTGTAGCCCGGGGAACAGAGCAAGACTCCATCTCAAAAAAGGAAAACATAATAATAATAAAATTCCCTGTATCCTCAGTTTCTACTCCCATGCCCTTCTTGGTCTCCATAAGCAACTATTCTTATACATTTTTTATTTGTATATATTCTTGTGAAATGTATTGCCTTGTGTGTATCAATTTGCATAAATGGTATTGTGTTATCTAGCTCATTCTGTTTCTTACTTTTTATAATTACTGTGCCTTTGCAGTCCATCATGTTGCCATGTCTTCACACGATCTGTTGCTTCTATCTGCTGTGTCATACTCCATAGTATACACTTATTTTACTGAGTCTCCTATGTGGCTTTTTTTTTTTTTTTTTTAAAGAGACAGGGTCTTGCCATGTTGCCCAGGCTAGTCCTGAACTCCTGAGCTCAGGCAATCCTTCCGTCTTGGCCCCCCAAAATGCTGGTGTTGCAGGCATGAGCCACCATACCTGGCCTCCTGTGTGACTTCAGGTCTACACCTAGCATAGCACAGTGGTATGTAGAATATGTTAGCTGAATGAATAATACATAAACAGATATTTCCTGATACTTTGTTCTTAGCCCTGTCACATCGTAACCTATTTGC
The DNA here is from genome assembly GCF_037993035.2 of Macaca fascicularis. NCBI lineage: Eukaryota > Metazoa > Chordata > Mammalia > Primates > Cercopithecidae > Macaca > Macaca fascicularis. The sequence goes on along the minus strand of NC_088375.1, from coordinate 121,958,293 downwards.
TCCTTTCCTCAGTGGATGATTTCATCTGTTTTATTGGTTTCTATGGGTTGTTAACACCCAGATTTGTTATTTTCTTATACCTAGACCTATATATCCAAGTGCCTTTTTGACATATGAACCTAAATATCCCATATCACAGTCTCTGCATCCTTCCCTAAAAGCCTGTGTGTTCTGCCTTTGTTCTCTGTTTTGGTTAAGGGTATCACCAACCATCTACTCACCCAACCTAAATACTTCAAAGTATCTGTGTGTCTTCCCTTTTCATGTCTAACCAGGTGCCAAAACCTGTAGGCTCTTCCTCCAGAATACCCCTTAAATGTGGTATCTCTTTCCCTCTTATATTTTGACTTTAGATCCAAATGGTGTCTGGATCCAGCCTCCTATGTGACACTTGGCTACTCATCTTATATCCTAGATTTGTAGCCTAACCATCGTTAGTATCAAGTTGATCTTGTCATTTTTCTCTTTGAAAACTTCTCGTGACTCCTTGCTGCCTAGAAAATTAAGCTTTAAAGACATTACATTCAAGATATTTACAGACTGGCTGGAACCTAGTCTCATTTCCTGCCAGTCTACTAGCTATAAATCTGACCTCTGTAGCCAAATTATGCATTTTCATTCTTCCATAACCTTGCTTGAACTGTTCCCTTGCTTGGAATACCATTTTCCTTTCCTTCTTCTTCACACCTAGAACTTTTCATATAAAAAGTGTATCCAGCTGGGTGTGGTGGCTCACGCTGGTAATCCCAGCACTTTGGGAGGCCAAGGCAGGTGGATCATCTGAGGTCAGGAGTTCAAGACTAGCCTGGCCAACATGGTGAAACCCCATCTCTACTAAAAATATAAAAATTAGCCACGCGTGGTGGCACACACCTGTAATCCCAGCTACTCGGGAGGCTGAGGCACGAGAATCACTTGAACCCGGGAGGCAGAGGTTGCACTGAACCGAGATGCATGCCATTGCACTCCAGCCTGGGCAACAGAGGAAGATTCTGTCTCAAAAAAAAAAAAAAGTGTACCCAATAAATGTTCATAAAATTGAATCATACGTAACATGGTCTCTCTTTTTCTGTTGTCTACACTGAATTAGTGATATTAGGAAAATTTATATATTTGTGCTGATAAGCATCACAGATTATAGGGATTTGTCTACTTTATGTTTACTTTTTTTTTTTTCACTAAATGTAAGCTCCTTGTTGGGGGGGGGGGGCAGGTCCTTAATCTTATTTGCCACTATATCCCAGGTATCTCGACCCAAGTAAGTACTTCATAAGTATTTGTCATACAAGAGAATGAGTTCAGGCCCTGTAAGTCTACTTTGAATGTATTCAAGGCCCAAAATAGATTGCTAATTATTAATTCATATTTCTCAGAAAAGAAGCTTAACTTTAGTAACACAGTTTTATAACTTTTACTGTTGTTGATAATTTCCATTTAGTGACATTATTTACATCTTACCCTGTACTAAGAAGGAACAATTTGTTCTTCAGACAGGAAATCATTGCGTTGTGTTTGTTTCTTTATTGGTAGTGAAGGATACCACATAATTGGAATATGTACTTTTGCTCACTATTTTGTATTCATCTAAAGAAAAAATCGTTTGGAAATTATTTCCTATTATTTGTTAATTTTCAACTGACATTTAATCTTGGTGTCCTTTCCTATCAAACTGCGATGTGATCATCTGCATTCCCTGACTGGTTATTTTATCAGATAAAATAGTTCAGTATGACAAAAAAGAGTACGGTGTTGCTTGTCTTTCTTCATCTGGATACATACAAAAATATTATTTCCCAGACTTTTTAGCTAAGGGCTTTTGTGGTCATCTGTCTAAATTATGCAGGTTCTCTATCTTTCAGAATGTATCGACTGATCCTCCATTTCGCTGTGATTTTTTTTTTTTTTTTTTTTTGAGATTTGCTTTTTTATTTATTTTTTGTCCCGTTTTACTGTTGTTGTTTGTTTGTTTCTTTGGCTTTCACAAAATCTTTATCATCCCCCTTTGTCTGTTTGCTTTCCAAATTGATAACTTTTAGTTCTTTAACCTTTAAAATGTCTTTTTCAGGCTCTTGTCCATCCTTTTCTATGAATATCTGTCATAGGACAAATGACTGACATCTTCACAACAGACCTAGAAATTATTAAAGGAAGAAGGTGCCAAAACAGAGTCTAAGAGGCCTAGACTAGAGCCAGTTTTCCTATTATAGGATTAAAATGGAAAAGGGGGTCTTGGTTATTCTATTCTTATCTGGTGACATTTGAAGTTTCCATATGGTGTTGCCACCCTTCAGAATGAAAAGAAGAGCTCATGCCACCAAAGGTCACTCCTGTTCTTCTTATCCATCTGTATCCCAATCCTCTTTAGCACACTTCTTTTTTTTCTTAGAGATAGATCTCACTATGTTGCCCAGGCTGGTCTCACATGTCTGGCCTCAAGTGATCTTCCTCCTTCAACCTGCCAAGTAGCTGGAATTATAGGCATGAGCCACTGTGCCTAGCTCCCTTTAGTATACTTTTTTTTTTAACTTTTATTTTAAGTTCAGGGGTACATATGCAGGTTTATTATATAGGTAAACTAATGTCATGGGAGGTTGTTGTACAGATTATTTTATCACCCCTAGTACCCAGTAGTTATTTTTTCTGGTCTTCTCCCTCATCCTACCCTCCACTGTCAAGTAGGCCCCAGTGTCTGTTGTTCCTCTCTTTATGTCCATGTGTTCTCATCGTTTAGCTCCCGCTTATAAGTGAGAACATGTGGTATTTGGTTCCTGCGTTTGGTAAGGATGATGGCTTCTAGCTCCATCCATGTTTCTGCAAAGGACATGATCTCATTTTTTTTTATGGCTGTGTGGTATTCCGTGGTGTATATGTACCACATTTTCTTTATTCATTCTACCACTATAGGCACTTAGGTTGATTCTGTGTCTTTGCTATTGTGAATAGTCTGCAGTGAACATTCATGTGCATGTCTTTGTGGTAGAATGACTTATATTCCTTTGGGTGTATATTGAGTAATGGGAGTACTGGTAGTTCTGTTTTTAGGTCTTTGAGGAATTGCCATACTACTTTCCACAATGGTTGAACCAGTTTACACTCCCACTAATAGCAACCTCACCATTTGTTATTTTTTGACTTTTTAATAATAGCCATTCTGACTGGTATGAGATGGTATCTCATTGTGGTTTTGATTTGCATTTCTCTAATGATCGGTGATATTG